>NC_066625.1:29285411-29615416 GCF_025201925.1 Gopherus flavomarginatus
GTGTGGGATTGTGGGGGAGGGAGATTTCCCCCTTACCTACTCTCCCTAACTGCTTCAAATTTCTGGGGATAGGGGGGATGCTCCCACCTTTCTTGGGGGTGTGGGCTAAGGGGAACAAGGGAACCTTTTCCCTCTCTACTGCTGTCATAGGGCTACCAGCAGCCTCTTCAGACAGTCTCTTCCTATGCAGAAGCAGCTTCTTCAGACAGCAACTGCTCCTTCTTCTGGCCCCAGTCCCTGCAATGGAGCACAAGTCTAGCTGAGTGTGGGGAAGATGAACTGTGTTAGACTTGTAAACAGAAAGAAGAAGGAGAGGGCTTTAAATATACCAATGAAAAGGAGAACAAGTTTAGCCATTTACCACCTTGACATTTACCTTCACAACAAGTGGTGCCACTGAGGAAAACTGCACTTTAAAGAATGGTGTGTATAAAGCCTGCTGCAGAAGAAAGACAACATTCCTGACCTTCCTTTAGAAAGCAGAGAGAAAGAAGCTCCTTTCTGCTTCAAAAATTCACCTGCAAATTAGCTCATATAAAACTTGCTTTTTTATAAAGCAAAAAACCTCCCAGACAACCCAAATGCAAAACTTTACAGTCTTTATTTTTGCAATCAGTTTTTGGTACTATTGAAAAACCACTTTGAAGAAAATGTTCAAGAAATCGATGCAATAGTGTTAGATTATAATATGGATTTTTCCTTGTGACTCTACTATAATGTTTACCTCCATTTAGAAAGGTTTTAGGTGCCTGATTTAGATTTTTAAAGAGACAGTTAAGATCATGAGCTTTTATAGTCTTCACTAATTTGCTATAGATATCATATTACAATCTGATCTCTGTTTCCGCTGAAAACACTTTATGGAGCAGTGGTTTGAATTCTGCTGTAGGGTTATTTTTTGCACCTTAAAATAATTGTTCATCTTTCAACACTTCCCCAAATTTGTATCTAGTAGTTTAGCTGGTGGCTGTTGTAATACTTAGTAACCCCCTCATTCACCCCCCAACAGTCAGACTGATTGGAGAGAAGGCATAGCATGTTTAATAACTGCATGAGGCTCAACTAAGACTCAGTCTGCTCATGCTTCAGATATATAGAGTTCTCACAGGGAATGAACTTTAACATAGGATTTAGTAGTCACTCCCATACTAATAATGTGATAGCTTTTTCACTGAAGCATGCTACATTTTTTCTTTGCACACCATAGGGTATGCCTCAGTTTAAGCATCAATTGAAACTACATTTTTTCTATGCATATACATAGACCGTGACTGGCATAACTGACTATTGTTTCAACTAAGACATACATACTAAAGACTTAGTGAGTATCTAGAGAGAAGCTATTTATAACATCATCATCCTCAGTTTGCACTGAATGAATCTTGCAGTTACGTTGAGATGGTTGATCTCATTAACATTAGTGGTGATCAAATCTAAAAATATTAGAGTTAACTGCAATCTATTGGTAAGCACCCAGTTGTGCCTAGAGTGAAAGATCTTTGCAGAAATAAATGACTGAAGGAATGCTTAGGAGCTGAATCAGTGCAGTGTAGCCATTTCTTCTGTTTATTACATGATTAGATGTATTAAAGTTGTGCAACTGAATTCCTGCCCGTCAAAACTCAGGTTAAAATATATTTGGACCAAATTCATAACACTGTAAGCTGATGATTTTTGCATGGTTAACAATGTAGAAATTGGGCTGATCATTCAAAAACAAGACCTTCTTTTATTCCTCTTCCTCCATCTTTCCCTCAAATTAGATAAGTAGAGCCAAATTCAATGTTAGTGTCAATTGGCATAGGTCCATCAAAGTCAATGATGCTTTATACCAGCAAAGAATCCAGCCTGTGCTACTTGGAGATGCAGTGCTTTTGCTTTTCAAGACTAGACTTCAGATTGGTATTAACCCATCCTTTTATATGTTATACACCTGAAATTGACAGGGAAAAGCTACTTCCTTTATTCAGAGCATCACTGTGGTGCATTTTATTCATTGCTTTCTGCATGCTTTTATTGATTTTTATATAAATAGTGTCTAGGAATTTTTTACATTACAAAGTCCCTATACATTATTTTAAATTGTATCCATGAAATTACGCACTTTAGTGATCAGAAATATCACTGCTATACATTAATATTGAAAAGAATAAAACAGCACTTCTTTGCTCAATACGAATGGATCTGAGAGACACTGTAATAGCTATGGCTTCAAACAACCAAACAAAAACAAAGACCAAAAAATAAAACCAACCAAAAACTCTACCCCACAGTAACAAAAAACCACTATATCCACTAATGAAAGTAACTTCACAACAACTACATTTCTACGCAAGTTCTTCAGTGTATTAATCAATGATATTTAGATTGTGATTGATATTCTTAATGTGCTACCATCTGGCAGATTAGTCACTGGCCAGCTGGGTCCATGACCAAGGGCCCCAACCTATTGGAGAGGCCCCCAGAAAAATGTATGCCTCCATGCTCTAACCTGTTCTGCCTGCTGGCCTGGCATTCCTGCCAGGGTGTGGGGTTGGGGAGTGAGGTCTTGCCCTGCTCTGCCCGCTGGCCCGGCACTCCTGCCAAGGAGTAAGGGAAGCCCCAACCCCACACCCTGGCAGAGTGCGGGGAGGAGGCATTGGGGGGACTGCAGGCAGAAGGGGTTGGGAGAGACCTCAACTTGCTCTGGCCCAGGGCCCCACAAACCCCTAATCCGCCCCTGCTTGTGAAACAGACAAACCTACTGTGCATTTGATACTCTAGCATTAGACTAATTAGACAAAAGCCCAAATCTTGTGGCGTACTCTACTACTTTTGTGGTACTCTGGTGGCACTAGGGGATCACATATTGGGTGTATTTCCTTTGCTAAGGATTCTCACGGTCTTGGGGAGTTGCCAGTAGGTGTTGAGCCAGCATAGCTGCCTTCTGCACCCACAGTCTCGGCAGCCCCTGGCATAAGGAAGTGACATTGCTCTTGCACACACTACTCTGGCAATCCAAAGGTGGAGAACTGTCTCCTATGAACCATAATCAGCAGATAAGTTTCAAACAGCCCTTATGAGGCTCTAAATTTCACTAAGGCTGAGGATGGTACAAAGATCACATCAGAATAAAAAAGCCATTACTGAGTTCCTGACATCCCACCTCCTACAATTTTAAATTATTAAAACTGAATACCACTATATTTTGTATTAAAATCTCTTTTGAGCTTCACAATGGATAAGACTTTGTTTGCTAAATAGGTACTTTTAAAATATGACAGTAAGTAAATCATTGTTGACAATGGATTGTTCACAGCATATGGCCAAAAGATGCATGTGATTTTAATAAGGAGAGTATACAGAAACCACCTTAATGTTAATCCTTGCAGAAGGAAGAGGTCTATCTCCAAACCAAGATCTGCTCAAAGATGTGTATGACAGCTGGGAAATTTATCTCCAAATCCCCTCAGCTTGTTGTGTGCCACATGATGACTTTTCCCATGGTAGCAGGCAAGATGCAAATTAAGATGTCATATATATAAAATACGGAGATAAAAATAACCCCCATGTCCACATGACGAACAGAATGAAAGGTTAGCATACATATTTGCACATTAATTGGAATTGCATGATTCTGTCTTGTTCTATCAAGTCACTACTGCATGTTCTTTAGGAAATGTCTCCCTTGCAATGATTAAGCCAGCTTTATCACACAAACATATACACACTTTTCCCTAATTATCTTCTTGCCTTGGTTTTCCAAAATAGAGAATTGCTACCTGTGTGTACCATGTGACTAAAAATGTATACACATGAATGTTTATATCTTACTAGATTGTGTTAACTTGAAGATAATCTGCAATGAATACCAACTTTTATTGTAATAATCACAGAACAAAGGAGCTTGATCAACTTTATAGCCTGTATATTTTTAGGACATACTCTCTTTTCCTGGGAGAATTTAAATTTTTGCCTCACAGTTATAGTTCCTTTTTTTATCACAAAGATCAACATGACACAGATCCACAGTTCTGACAGTTTGATACTCTCAAAATTCACAACAAAATGACTCTGAATGATTTATATGGCAGCTTCAAAACCCTTCTCAACACGTTAAAAATGCTCTATAGGCAGCAAAACACCACAACATTTAGAAAGACAACATAAAACTAATCAAGGAAATAAAACAACAAAGAGAATGCATTTACAATATATTTTTTCATCAAAGTCAATGATTTGATACCAATCTGAGGTCAGTTTATTCTCACTGCTGTGCCACCTTCCCCTTTTAACCTGGATAGATATTTGAGTACTGTATGTGCAGAGTCTGGTGATGCTGATCAAATTTGCTCAGGGGCTGGGTCTTTGTCGGTGTAGACCTGTTTCAAATGACATAATGATAACACATATTGTATAGACCTAAGTAATCAGTACTCCATGCCCACTTATTAATGGTATCCATTCTCACAAGCTTGTATGGTCCCTCAAGTCCAGTCCTCACTTCAGATGCCTAACATACTGGTAAATCTTTAGCCCTGCAAGCAGATAAATAGGAGTTGCTCACAAGGGTAGATCAATAACAAAAGTGGACTTTTGAGGAAAATCGCCTTGCCCTGGTTGCAGAAAAAAGCCAAAAAAGAAAGAAAGATGACTGTCACACAGCAATTGCGGCCCAACCCCGTCTTCCAACACCACCTGCAATGTCTGCCAGTGAGCCTGTGGCTCAAGGATCAGACTTCTCAGCCACCTAAGGACCCATGAAAAACATAACCTGTGAAAGAGATCATCCTCAATCCCGAGGAATCGCTGATAAGATGATAATCAAAGATAGAAAACATTATTGAACTCAATATTTTGTAAGAAAGTTTAACTTCAGTATTTTTGGAGCATATCAGGTCCAAGCAGTACTGAGACGTTTGTCAGACCAGTTCTACAGAACTGGATAAGGACAATTCCTCGTGGACAGAATGTTTTATGAAATCTAGTTAAATGAACAATCGAAACTGCCATCATAGCCTGTGTTCTGTGATTAGACACCTGAACATAGGTACAGGGATTTTTAGCAGTCCAAATGTGTGTGTTGCCAGCAAGGCAGAACAATATTGAAGAGTCAGAAGGACAAACAGGAAGAGGAATAGGAAAAGAGCAAAAAGCGGAACTTTAGGGAGTCACAAAGGGGGAGCAAGTCCTGTAAAATCTAAAGAGACCCAAACTTTACCATAGTATTAAAGCAAGTAATAAGAGGTTTGTTTTTCAAGACCAAACAACAGATTCTATTAGGGTAGAATGCTTCCAATAGCCTTTAACTGAGACAAATTTGGATAACTGCCACAGGTAAGTGATGCATTTTCTCATTAAAGCTACAAAGCTGTTGATGTGAAAGTTATGGCAGTTCTAGTTGTAGGCAATTATAATTAGACACTCAACTACTACAGTAATTAAGACCATCTAAGACCCTAACTAGTACCA
Source organism: Gopherus flavomarginatus (assembly GCF_025201925.1). Lineage (NCBI taxonomy): Eukaryota > Metazoa > Chordata > Testudines > Testudinidae > Gopherus > Gopherus flavomarginatus. Next base: position 29,290,863 of record NC_066625.1, read on the forward strand.
GATTGTGATGTAACTAAGATCCTAAACTCAGAAAGGCTAAGGCCCCATTTCTGCACTTGTGCACATACTTAACTTTAAGCAATTGATTAGTCCCACTGACAAGAGTAAAGTGAGTAGTGACACGAGTAAAGTGAGGAACATCTATTGGACTTTGCAGGATCAGGGCCTTGATCGTTGGGGCTACTCATATGAATAAAGATTACCCATGTGAGTAAAGCTTTGCAGGACCGGACGTAAACCATAGATCACAATTCTAATGCTATTATTTAGGAAAGTAAAGAATATTATATAAAACAAATGGTTGATTTCAAATTATATCCCTTGTAAAAATTCCATTGAAAATAATTTACATCAATAAACTATTGGTTAGCTGAACACACCCAGTTGGATAGGCTGAATGACATTTCTAACACTTTCTTTTATGAAGGTAAAGTTTTATAATTTACATCCATTTTATTGTCAAACTATTTGTTTTTCTATGTTATAAGCTTTTATTAGTGCTGTATTTCTATCAGTAAACCAATCCACAAACCATAAATTATTTCCTATAGTTCTGACTTCATTTATTTTCATAGCATTATGCATGCCAACCTTTTGACTACTTGAGATCGAAAGAGTTGCTCTCCAGGCTCTTATTTCACTACAGCTCTCATATTTTATATGGCAAATTAGACTCTACAGTAGCAGCTACAACATGATTTTGTCTCTAATGTTGCACAGCTCTAAACAATTGCGGAAGTTTGCAGTACATATTCCCCTCAACCCAAGGGACCTAATCTTGTACACCCATATTCACACAAGGACTACTGTCGTGAGAAAGGGTTTATAGACTCAGACCCTCTCAAAAACCCAGATGAGTTGGGAAACTATGTTTGCAAGCAATGTGCATTTTAAACAACTAAAATTTGTGGAGCACTCAGAATTCAAACTCCAACTAACATAACCCTATGTAGAATGGATAATGCTGGGACAGGAAACAGAGACTTTGTCAGCAAAGGTAGGGATTTTAAAATGAGTTTAAAGGAGTTAGGCACCCAAATTATGCTGTTATAAATTATGCATATAATTCCTATATGCTCCTTCGAATGTATTTTCAGCCCATGTTTAGAAGATGCCCCATTAGCTCATTTGTGATGTTAATTGCTGCAGCTGGAAAGTCCAGTTCTTGCATTTATAGTCATTAGCAGTTTTGGAAGAGATTTAGAAGGGTATTTAAACACCTACAGATGAAGATAGGTGCCTGGTGGAATTTACAAAGGCTGTTAAATGAGTTAGGCACCTAACTCCCATGCAAGTCAATGTGAGTTAGGCGCATAGCCTGCACAGGCACTTTTGTAAATTCCACTAGATGTCTAAATAGCCTTGTGAATTTGACCTGTACTAATTAATTCCTAACTCTTCTTCAAACGCGTAGGAGTTATTTAGAGCTATACCCAACTTCTGTTCTAGGCAGATATTCAGAATATGTGCCCTTTGCAGAGTGCTGGAGCCTTGCAGTTCAGCTTCCCATTGGAAGAGAAATTAGTTGACAAAGAGACAAAGAGGGTGTTCTTAATGCTACGTTTTTATTTACACTTGTTCTGCAACAGCATGCACGCAATACTCTTCCAGTCAAAAACTAATGCCTAGTTGCCCTAGGGAGCCACTCTGCCTCAAGAGTTGACTCTTAGTGAGAATACTTAAGTCAGAGAACAAATTTTCTTGCCATTTGCTACAGCTTCCCTAAGAACTGCATCTGAAAACCAACAAGACAGGAATTCTTCCAAGACTAATAATTTACTCACAATAAGAAAAAGTATCTATAAGACTATGTGTAACAGTGCCAATCGGTGACACCTGCCATAACTGTAATATTAAAACACCAGAGTCTCAGAAACATAAACTCTCAATGAAGCTGTTACAAAGCTCTCTAACCAATCCTACCCTACTGCTCATTCTTCTACCAAGAAAAGCTAGAGAGGACAAATTTGCCTTGCAATAAAAGGTCAAGACATTAACAGTGGAAGGGCAGTTTTAGTTTCTGACTGTAGCTTCACAGGATCTCCATCATTACAGGCTGGAAAGGAAAAGTACTGAATCAGCATATTCCCCAGCCATGCTGCCTTCCCATTTTAAAAATTATATGTTTATTGTTTTATTATTTATAAAACTATCCAAAAGTTTATGAATTCATCTAACAAAATACAAGGAGCTTTTTTTCTTTTTGAAAAGCAATAGTATTTCAATGAGCTAAGGAAAGTGACAAAAGGGAGAGAAGATGGGGGGGAATAAAAGAAAGACAAGAAAAGTGCAGCGGAGAGGGGCAAACTGATAAAGTAGGTTTTGCATAAGAGAACATTCAAAACTGAGACAAGCTAGGTGAGGTAATATCTTTTATAGGACCAACTTCTGGTGAAATGTACAAGCTTTTGAGCTTCACAGAGCTCTTCTACAGGTCTGGGGAAGGCATCTGTTTGTATCTTCCACCAACAGATATTAGTCCAATAAACAATATTACTTCACCTACCTTGTCTCTCTGATCTCCTGTGACCAATACAGCTTCAACACTGCAGACAGCATTCAAATTGCAGTCATTGGCAATGGTATTTTGAGCAAAGACATGGCTTCAGAGTACAGAAACAGAGTAACATAAGTAGAAAACCCATGGCAGAGTGGTCACAGAAAAAGAAAGAGAAAAATAAGGGAAAAAAACTTCCCTGCTTTTGGGGCACACTGGTGCCTATCTGTTCTCCTGGCAGAGAGGAGCATTCAGTTGTCACAGGCCCAGCACCCTAATTTCTGCATGAAGAAAATTGATTAAATAAGTATAGGCCAAAACCGTACCTTCCCATTACACTGAAAGTTGGTCTCACTTTTTCAAAGAAATGTGTTTTTTTAAATATATATATATATACATGTACACACACAGTCTGCATTTTTATCGATGTGTTCTGAGTTATAAAGTAGCATCCCAGTCAAAAGCACAGTCAGGCACAGTCTGGTGAAAAGGACACAGGTCTGAAGCTAAGAATACCTGGGTTCTATTTTTGGCTCTGCTGTGTGACTTTGGGCAGGTTACTTTGCCTCTTCCCCTCCCCCCAGCTTTTGTTTGTCTTTACTTAGATTGTAAGCCCTTTGAAATATAGACTATTTTAATATGTGCCTGTACAGTGCCAAGCATGATGAAAACATTACTGTAATACAAATAAATACTATCAGCAAGTACAAGTGCTCTGAATAGCCTCTCTACCATTTATTAGTGTTTTAAGAAACCTTGCATATGCCACCACCATATTATTAACACAAATACATTTACAGAGCACCATAAATGTATATAGTGCTTTACAAACATTTAAGTAAAAGCAGAAATAAAGCAGCTGTCAGTTCTGTCAGAGGATTTTTTAACATAGCAGCAAAAGGGTGACCAAAATGTAATACATTTGTTGGCCTTTTCAGAAACATGCTACCCACCAGGTCTGACCTATTCTTTCAGTGTAGGAAAGTGGGGAGGGGAGGAGAGTGGGAGGGGGGCTCACAGTGACATTTCTTGATAACCAAGGACCTTGCTGATAGCAGCGTAAGTCCAGCCAGAGCTTTGTTGTATTTTGAGCCACACAAATATGAGAAATATTAAGGTCTAATTCAATAGCCTCCTTCTCTTTGAACTGATTTGGTTTTCTAGTAATTTTTGTTTTTTTAAGTTGAGGAGGTTATGGCAACAAACTGGGGATATTATCTCAACATTTTAGTGGTCTTTTCTGAACGAATGTAGAAGAAGGCTTCCTTTGAATTACTTGCATAATAGAGCTAGAAAGTAATAATACCTCATGATACTAAACTTGGGATATCTCCTCAAGGCAATCTCTGACATAGGTAGGTCCCAAGACTTCCGGAACTTGACCATATAATTTACTAAATGACAGAGACAGGAATGTGGACAACTTTCAGTTAATTTTTTACTAGTTGCTGGAATGTTACAGTGAAAGGAGAGGTGATGCTGTTCTCCTCAGAGCATATGTTTGATTTTTCTGCAGTACCATTCCATCTTTACTGTAGTGTAACTCCAGTGACTTCAATGGAGTTACATTGGCATACAATTAGCGTTAATGCAATGAAAAGCCAGGACTCGAAACAAGAAAAGTGGTGTAAGCTTAAGAACTCAATCTATTTGAACTCAGAGAAAACTACAGAATTCACAGGACACTTTGGATTTTTAAAGGAAGAAAAGTTACACTTAACCAGATTTAGACTGGTGCTATATTTCTAAAGGCTCTGGTAATAACACAAAAGCAAAACACAAACTTTGTGTTTGGGGATTTTTGAAAAAAAGTAAAACAAGAGTTTTCTGCTTCATGTACTTAGAAGTCACTGAAGCAAAGAACCACTGACCAGAATATCCTCAGATGTCACTGTTGGATTCAACATGGGACAAATCTGAGAGAGACAGCTGCAGGAGACTGGTGCATGATGATTCAGAGGCATCAGTACGAGACAGGAGAATGATCCATGCCTGAGCAGAGCAGCAATGGAAATGGAGCAAACAATCCAAAAATCCCCAGACACCCTCGCCCCCGAAAGGATTTGGCCTAGAACAGCTATAAAGTCCCAGAAGAAGCAGGCGGCATTTGCCGAAGGATGAACAAAATGGCATAATGTGGAAATTTGTTTCACCCTGAGCCAGAGACAAACCCTTTAAACAGATAAACCAGTTCTATGATACACGTACACTGTTGGCTAATGTCTGCTAGGGATTGGAATGAAATCAAACCACTAGTTTCCATGTTCCCTTGTGAAAGTAGCATAATTTGAACACATCAGAGGTAAGAGACTAGAATCCTTACTCATATGTCCAGTGAAAGACCTAGAAAGAGATTCTCTGGATTCTCATTTATTTTGTGCAAGTGTAAATAATTAGCCTAGTCAAGTGAGATCATAATCCTGAGTTTGAGTTCAGCTGCTAATGGTCGTGAACTGTGGCATTCTAGTAAACAGAAAGTCCTCCATTCTGAACATGTTGCTAGCAGCACACATTTTTGAAGAACTTGCTGTACATCTGAATTGAACATACTTGCACAAAGATGGAGCTACACCAACATAGCTAAATATAGGGAACAAGTCAAGAATCCACCACACAAATCAATTTTGGGTACAAAGCCAAAAAGTTAACAGAGCATTGCAAGCTCCAAATTCAGTATAAACTGGGACATGCTCCTCTTAGTCTGTTGTTTTTCTCTCCTCAATTAGACTTAACACATGGGGAACAAAACAGATCCAGTCTATTTAAAGTATTTGTAATATGCATAAGAGGGAGTGTCTTCAACCTCAGACAATGGGTAAACGCATGTGCATCAACTGAACAAAAACAGAAACAGCTGCTGTTTCAGGTCCCCAAAAGTCATTGAAAAAATATTACCACAAACATAAATCAGGCAATTCACAACATCCAAGATTTGCATGGTAAATTCATACTGCATATCCCACCAGGCTTATGAACCAAAAGAACTACACAAAAAGAAACAGAAGAGAACTTGGCTATCTATTAAATGTCAGAAAATATTGAGTCAAATCTGTTTATTTCAAGAACACAACAGACATTAGAATTCCAAGGAAGTAGTAACAGCAAGTAATAATAAAAGAAACATTGACAAATGATTCTTTATGCGGTATCTTCTTTATTGCTCTTGGATACAGACTCTGAACTCTGTTCTAAAGTCTGTGCTTTTCACCTTCAAGGATCACTTCAAGGATGAAGTGACCCCTGTAAATAGAGCATGTGAGACCCACTTTCTCTGATATCTGATCAGGCTTCATCCCAAAAAAACTCACATTTCACACAACAAAGCAGTTGTTTATATTCTGCTCCAAATCATAAAAAATGGTTTTCTGGATTTTTATTTTTAACTAAATTATAGTTCATTTTAAGAGCAAAAAGAAGTTGTTTATATTAGAGCCTAGAAATTGTTTCTCATGATAAAATAAAATAAAATAAAAAGATGTAGCCCATTTTGCAAGTCCTGTGCTCCCACAAGTGAACTCATGCCTCCACAGCTTCTTCCTCAAACCATTTTCACCCTGGAAAAACTGAACTTGTGGTATTTTTATAACATACTTTATAAAGACCAACAAGAATTTCAGAGTGAGATTGGCTATTGGGTTTTATCTGTTTTACCCTAAAGCCCTAACACTAATACTTTGGACTTTCATCTGTGCATCTATTAGTTAAGTCTCACACTGACGTAGCTGAAAGTAAGATTGTTGGATAGATAGCCAGTGAGAAGTGAACTAGCTTGTCCAAAGCCAAATACAGTATTGAGTCAGTGTCAGATAGAGGAAGAGAACATATGAGTTTTGGTTCCCACCCAGTCACCTATAGAAGCGGAAAAATATTAGTGACTTTCACCTATGCAGGCAGAGAAACAACTTAGGTATGCCCTAAATATTTACCTTTAACAGGAATTTTGGAAAGGTACAAAAATTTGTCCAAAGCCACGGTGGAAAAGGCCAAATGCTCTCTACATAAGAAAACCCCGCATCAGGGACAGAAAACAAAAGGAGTTTTCCTCTATTTTTTCCATCAAGGGAAGAAAGTTTGCCCTCTTGTGGAATGGACATAGGGGTGGGGTTTCTAAACCTGTGTATGTTGGATCACTCATAGGGCATGTCTGCATGGCAAAAAGCAAATGAACAAACAAAAAACAGAAACCTTGTGCATAGAGTGTCAGAGTCCAGATCTACAGACTCGGGCTTGTGGGGCTCATGCTACGGCACTAAAAATAGCCATGCATTCAGGCTTGGGCTGGAGCTGAGGCTCCGAAACCCAGTGAGGAGGGAGGGTTTCAGAGCCTGAGCCCAAGGGCCACCTGGCTGTTTCAAGCACCTTAGCATGAGCCCCATGAGCCCAAGTCTGTAGGCTTGTGCTCCTAGATTCACTGCTGCAGGGGGGGAAAGAGGTTTGCCATGTAGACTTACCTATAGAGGCTGAATGCCTCCACATGACTCATTTAAAGCAGCATAGTTGGCTCCAGCTGGCTGATGCAACAACAACCAAGGGTAAATGGTTAGTTACAGGTGATGGTGGTGACAGTGGGGAAAGAGAGGAGGGAGAGGGATTCTGCCATGGACTTATTACTTGCCTTATTCTATTCCCTTACACCAGAAGCATCCTATCTGGCTCCCTTAATTTAAAAGTAGTACAGGGCACTGTTGGCTTCTCAAAAAATAATTTAGTCCAAGTAAACACGTAAGTAAGACAGTCTAACTTTATAGTTTAAGAATAATACGTTTAAAAATTGTACAATATAGTGGCACATGGTCAGGTTATGTAACTATGGACCCATATTAATTTTTTAAATTATGTTCATTCCTCTTAAAAAAGTTTACCATAGTCCACATACACTTTTTGTTTGAATGAGCATCTGTGAGTTTGTTCAACAATACCTTCAGTAGCTCTGAAAGAGGACTGGGATGTAATATTTTACAGGAAGCATTTTTTTAAATGCATTTGCTACCCAAAATGTACAGATTTGAGAAATTTCATTCCCGACATTGTATTGTAGTAATGTATTGTGAGGAAATCTAATTGCAAAATGCTGTATATTATTGCAATTTAGATAATAAATAGTTACATTCTAGTCTGTTCTGAAGCCTGTGTTGTAATGACAATAACATGCCCCATTAAGTGCATTATTGTGGAAGAATGCTGAGCCATTTGTGGTAAAAAATCTTTTTATTAGAATACATATCCACAAGATTTTATTTGTAATTTGAATATTTACAAGGGTGGGACACTACAAGACAGTGTGAGCAAATTTAGACTTTATTCATGGAAGACTTCACTGCCTGAATGGTTGACTCTGTCAGTATTTGTTGCACTTCTGTGTTCAAATATGGGAAGAAAGGTTTTCGGATTACTTGACAGCTCCTTCTACACATATTCATTTCTCTGCAATTGGGCTGTGGCAACTAGACTTTGAAAAAAATATATTGTTTGCCTCATACTTAAATATTAAACCAAGATGAAAACGTTAGCTTTTTCCTTTAGGTTTTTCTGGGTGTCATATCCTTATAAAATTCAGTAAAGGAACACAGCTAAATAAACCAGTGGCAAAAAACTAGACCTAAACTAATCATAAGTCTGCATGGATGCACAGCTCAAGAACAGCAGCCAATAAACATTCATATAAATGAAGCCTTTAGAAAGCAAAGTAATATGAAAGCACTTTGCACAGGTTTAAGCTCCAGCTTTTAAGAACAGACAATGGACCCAAGAAAAAACACTATTGCACAGTAACAAAGAATTAAGGAGACTGAATTAATTATTGCATGAACCTAGTGAAAAGGCAAAAAAACTGATATCCTTGTTTTATGCTCCTCCGCATTCTTCAGGGCTTACAAGATTTAAATCAAAAAAGCAAATAATCATTAATAAGCAAAATAGAATGTGAACTTAATATGCATCCAAAATCAAAATTGAACAAACCTTTACTGTCCAGCACAGTGTCTATTTATCATACATAAAACCCAGGTGCTTCAACCAATTGCCATCAATAAAATATCACAATTTTGTAAGACGTTATGCATAGGAAAGAGACAAGGTGGGTGGGGTAATATCTTTTATTAGACCAACTTCTGTTGGTGAGATAGACAAGCTTTCAATCTTACACAGAGCTCTTCTTCAGGTTTGAGAAACTTACCCAACTCTCCAACGGACATTGGTCCAATAAATTCACCCACCTTGTCTCTCTAATATCCTGGGACCAACCTGTCTACAACAATATTTCATATATTATGCATAGTACACATTCTATTATATAAACACAAAAGGTGAAATTTGCCATTGACTTCAAGAGGGCCAGGATTTCACCTACATTTTCTACTGCACGCAGTTCAAAAGTTATGGACCCACTCTTGCAACCACTATTACTAGGTGTAGTAATTATTTGTGAGTAGTTCCAATGAATTCACTAGGACTACTCTCCATAAGAAATACTTTTGCCCTGATTCAAAAAAGCACTTAAGCTGCTTTGTCTTCAATGGGACTTTAGCACATAGAGGCTTAAGTGATTCCTAAATTGTGGCTATACTTTCCCATAATAAGTGTACCCTGTGTGGTTACTTTATTCATGAACTGAAGCACACAAAAATTGTTCATAAAGGTTTTTATTTAACGCAACTGCCAAATGTGCTAACCTTTTAAGATACAAGTTTTTAAACTGTTATCAAAGTGCCAGCCAAGCAAACTGACAAGAGCAACTCAGGAGTCTGTAATGATAATAGAAGTTTACACAATCTAGATCAAGAGTCATTATTATAATGGGGAACATTTTCAAAATTAACAACAACAAAATAGACCATTTGCTCAAGGACCAAAACTGAAAATACCGCCTGCACACTGACAATTTTTTTTAAAAAGAAAAAAAAGGCAGAGACGTTAATGTAAAACAGAGTGAGAGTTTCTATCTATCTATCTCTGCAGCCCCTTACTAACGACCAAAAATCAGGCAAATTCTGCTCACACTACTCACTTGAAAGATTAGTATTCAGATAAGCAAGACAAACAGGATCTATCCCAAATATAGTACTTTAAAGCTAAATAAGAACGATTTTGATTGTATCATTCTTTTTAAAGCATGCAAGTGAACTTTTGTCCTTGTTCTTTAAGTTAACTAGTACAGCTTGTCTATTCTCTTTAATAATGCAATTTAATTTACCTAAGGTTCATATTAAAAATTTATCTGACTGCAGCAGTTGGAGTCACCTAGACATTTTGTTGCAGTTAAACATTAGCTTTGGAGAACATCACAGATTCCCTACTGTGAGTCTAAGACCAGTTTCATACAGAAACACTCTGCGAGCTTCCAATTGACATTACATTTGAATGAGTCAGTAACTGTGCACTGAATAAAAATATCAGTTGATTATTAAAAGCACAGTGGCAGATTCCACAGCAATACAGAAATATATGTAAATACAGCTATAACATATAAAGTGACTTGTTTTTTATAAGTTATCAATTACAGTGTAATTCCAGTTATCCAAATTCCCTTTATTCAAAAAGCCTAGTTATCTGAATCCATGGTGTGTCCCCCATGTCAAATTGCAGCTCTAAATACCATTTCCCTTTATCCTTATACCTGGCATCTAAAGCTTTCAGATGTCGCCCAGATCATTCATATAAATGGGAGTGCACTGTATTTAAACATCCAAATTATAGTCCATTCACTGTAAAACTTTAAATGTAAGAATACTGTTGAAGGATGTTTATTAAGCACTTTGTTTAACATCTTTACTGAAGAGCAACAACTACTTCATAATTGTTATATGGCGGCTAACTGGGTTCAGTAATTATTTTATCCAATAAAATCCATGCAACTTTAATGAGTTGAATTTGCTTGCAATGTAGCTCTTCAGACTGCATATCTGATAAACAAAATCAATGTGCAATTTCTTTCAGCTTAACTCCTAAATGTATACATAAAAGGGAATATCAAAAGTACTGATTCACTGAATGGGACTTCTGGGGCTTTCATGTCCTTGGGTGGATAACTGGTATTCTATCTGGAATTTAAAAACAACCCTCTGAAATCCTTAGTAAGTCAATGTTCTTAAGAATGTAGCTTTAGATTCTAAAACAGAACAATATCTATTTTTAAATCTGAAGCTGAAAATGCTATTTCTGTAGCTAGGAGTTGTAGATGTAATTGGAAGAACATTTTCATGAATTAATGAAGCACAAAAGTTGAAGCTCAAAAGGTATTTTACCATAAATTTGCACACTTCTCTCAACCCAAATTAGACTTTCTATTCCTCTATATATAACAATATAGATTTAGAAGCAGTGAATTGTGAACTTAGTAATGCATCCCCTTAGTAATATATCTAGGTAGTATAATAAAAAAAAATTAAATTTGAGTGCAGATTTTAATTTGACTTGTAGGTTGCTAGGAATTTATGCACTTTCCATCTGACTCCAATCCTGCCACAATGGGTATAGTAGTCCAATGTCATCTACTCATGAATGGAGAAACTGGGAAATCAGTGGGAAAAACATCAAGAAAAGTCAGACTAAACTATGACAGTGAAAAGCATCTACTGTATAAATAGAGCCAATGTCTGCAACAAGCATTCTGTGAACAGTTGCAAAATGTAACACCATTGAAATGCCATCATTTAATTAAACTCATCTTTCGTGTCCTGTTGTATTCAAACATCAAGGATCCCAGGTCAAAGGCAGCTTGTCTCACACAAGTGTACTACTCATGAGTGAGCTGAGCTGGTTTTGGACTTCGGGGAAGAAGGGAATGCCATCCAATCAAATGAAATATAGAGCATACTCAGTTCCCTTGCCATGTAAAACACAGGGAGAAGTGGTTGGAGCAGGAAAAGGCTAGCAGAACAATACAGAGGCAGTTGAGAGAAAGTAATAAAGGGTGTTGGCCACTGTGCTCTAGAGACTATTGTTACAATGCTGTACTAGTATCCAGAGGAAGTCCCATAACTATAAATACTTTCCTGGAAGGAGGTTAAGTTATAATACTGCCAGGACAACTGCAAGGACAGGAACAGAACACAGATTATAGAGACAGAAGACAACCAGCTAGTGAAACATTCTGAAGCAGTATGTATGACCCTAAACTATGCAACCTGATAATTCCTTCACCCAAAATCCAAAACAATGCAAAGTCCAACACGACAACTTGTATCTACAATCCAGCAGCATGTACCCATTGTGATCCATAGTCAGTTTTATTTAAAAAAGACAAATTTGCGTACACACTACTAGCATAAAACAGAATTTCCTACCTCAACTTTGCTGACAGCCAGTGTTGTCAATACCTGCAAATTATAGGAAAAATGCATTAGTATTGATTCAACAAACCAATAATGGGATTAATTGCCTTCTAAAATAACTGACATCAATTGTGTGTTATGGCTTGAGGGGATGAACTGTAGAGAGAGCTTTCTTTCATTGAACATGGTGATGTAACTGTTTACCTCTCATCCTGATTAGAAGGTGAAAGGGATTTAAATTAAAAATAATTAATATTCCCCATTTAGAAGCAGCACAAAAATGAAATTAGGGAAGAGATTCTAGACCTTGAGCATCTATGAGATATGTTTCTAGACAGAATTGAAGATAAGTACATTAGGAACTCATTCTATTATTCAAAAGGTTTATTCCCCCCCCCCTTTTTAAAAATCATTAGTGGTCATACAAAGTGGCAGATCGTGCAGGTAACAGGTTATACACAGGCTCCAGTAGTGCTAGATACTCTATACCTTTGTACAATATATTCCTAGGGTCATCTCTAATGGAGAGACAGAAGGATTGACTTTTCAGAGCCATTCAAATCTTGGCCTCTCTTCTGCAACTGCCAAATTCATGCCAATTGTCATGGTAGATCACTAGGAACTGCACCGAGGCAACCGACTCACTTCACCATAGGCCATTCAACAGCCATGCCACAGCAATAACGTTTTGCCACTACTGATCAGTAATTTGACTATACTCAGAAGTCTAGAAGTAGAAAGATATTTAGCCCATTACTATAGCCTAGAATCAACCAGTCCTCTGGTTATTAAGAGTTTATTGCTGAAGTATAAACACTTCCATAAGTTTCAATCCACATATTAGACATAATTATTTACATTAGGGCTACTTGGCACCATTCTAGACATGTAAAGAAGACAAAGTTGGCACACATATAATTTACTCCCATTTTAAGGCAACTTTACACAGCCAGAATGATGTAAAGTGGCCTTAACTTGAGAGTTAGACCCATTATATTTACATGCATCACATTTAAATTTGAATCATACTCTAGACATAAACTGCAAGATTTTTTTTTTTTGAGACCAGAGGGCCAAATTCTTTCCTCCTTTCTAAGCCTGGGCAGTGAAACGAAGTCAAATGGGATTGCACTGGCATAAGTGGAAGGAGAATTTAACACATTAAAATAAAACACAGTAGCCTGACATTGCACAGCTAATTAATATTAATAAATTAACAATCTGTGGCTATTTTGCAATAATATGGATGAAAGATTTGTCAGATTCTGCAATGATTATAAAGAGTTGTTTGATATTGTTTGTAAAATATGTATTTTCTGAAGAAATTTTAAAAGAAAAAATCTCAAGGACTGGTTCTTGTTTATTGTTTTCAAGTGTCCTGAAGGAAGTAATGCTATGATGAAAACAAACTGTTTCGATGTGTTAATTATGGAAAATAGTCTTCTGAATAATGTAATACCAGCACCTGACTATAACGCATGAAAATAATAAAAGTGTCTTTCTGTTTGGGTTAATAAATCCCTTTTTCTTTTTCAATGATGCCATTTTTGCTTGGCTTTTGGGACTGTAGTGTGTGTGCGGAAAGGGACCACTGAAGTCTGCAAGCATCCCTCTGCTTGTAGTAGGGTGTATGTGACCAGAACAGATGGTTAAGCTTGACTTTGAAAGTGGGGGTGAGGATGAAGATTTCTGAGTGTGAAACAACTGTTCTAAGAAATAGCCATTCATGGCAGGAATACAGTCTCCCAGGATGAATGCAACAACTCTCACAAATTAATTATACTGCTCTGGAAGGTATCTATGATAACATAAGTAAAAATTAACTCATATATGAAGCACCAGGATCCATAATAATATACATGGCACTGCGTATCATGTGACAGAAATGGAGTCATTCCATTTAAATAATTCAACATTATTCAAACTGATGTTTAATTAACAATCATAAATCACAGCTGCCATTAACATATTACAGATCTAACAACATACAGGAAACTAACCAGCTGATTATGGCTACATTGAGAGTAACTATATTTATATGAAAAAAAAAATCTTTTGCAAAACCTTATCTTTCCTAATGAGATCAATTACCACTTTACCTTTCCCCCTTCCCTTCGCATTTTTGAGTTTGACTATCAGAATGTGAGCTCTCCAGGGCAGCAGGTACTTATTTCATATTTGCAAAGTGCAAGAGACTGAAGACAGAAGAGTGGGACTGTGGATGACTACTGAAAAACAGCATGTTTTTTGTAGGACACTCTCACTGTAATGGCTGGGGCTTAGGAAGCTAAGTCAGGGGTGACTGCTGGGCTGGGGTCAAAGGCAGGAATCGCAACTGGTTACCAAGCTCAGCCGGGATAAAGGTACCAAGGTCAATCTTTAATGCTATCCTGAGCAGAGATGCTTTTGTGAATTGGGGTGTAAGGGAGAGGTGCAGTCCAAGCCCAGAGCCTCACAATTCTATTTTATTCGATACTGCAAATAAAATAGTTATCACTTTAGTCTTTGTTCACAATACAATTGGATAATTAGATATATAAAATAAAAGGTATCGCCCTTTTATAGCAGCTCCTTGAAAATCCCTGACACTGTGGGCCTGAATTCTTACTATATTTAAAAAATTCTTCCTTTAATTAAATTGTCAGTGTGAAGAAGTTCTTTTTTTTCTTAAACTGATTTTGTAACAGCTGCTGACTTCTGAGAACTAGCAGCAGCTACTTTGGCACCTGATGAGCTAATTGGTATAGCTAGATGAAAAATGAGGATCACATTGTAGACATGTCTCTTATAGCTCCTTGATCTCACTGTTGAAGGCTGGTGTATTCCTTTGCAGATTGTCTTACTTGCAGTACTTTCTTGTTATCTCCTATGATTTTCATGAGGTATTAAATTCTTCTGCTCTGTCTTGCTGTGTCCCTGCTCTGTTATGTCTTATTTAAGGTTGCAGTGACTTCATCAGGAGGATTTGCAGCTTGGGTGAGGGTTTCCTGTCCTAATCAAACGACGCTGCTTTTGGGATACAAAGCCAGATGCTCCTACATTAGTTTCTTAGGTTAGTTGTAATTAATTCATCTTTTTTGGTAGAAGCAATGTAGGAATTCAGGCTCCAGAATAAAAGGACTTGTTTACATGAGCTACAGCAGACCCTCCTTATAAACTGGACATCTGCCACCCATAATAGTTAAATTCACTGTGTAATTTTCCATTATAAATATCGGGAATACCACAAATACAGAGGGAAATGTAGATACAGTGGTGCAGGAGCAATCCATGTTTAATGCAGCTGAACTTCATGGGATTTTAACACTGAAGGAAAGATCATCTTTAGGTACATGAATGAGAGTGTACAGGTAGAAATTTCTATTAGCCAGCACAGACTTGGAGTTATATTATTTACTGCAGCCAGCCAAATCATGACTACGTGATCCTGTATTTAAAACTAATATCATACTACAAACAAATAAAGGACAGAATTAAAGCTGCACATGCAACCTGAATCATGGCAGTTCTTTAACATCTGAGTGCTTCAACGTGAAGCTGGAATTTTCACTTAACGTCATTTTTGAACAAAAGTCTTTAAAATGTTCCTTTAAAAGAATAAAGGTAGAGAAAAAAACAAGACCAAAGCAAAACATACAGAGACATTTCATGTGCTAGGACTCAAACTCTTTGCTTGCCAGAAATTATTTAACCATTTGGCTGGACACCACTGTAATATTCCGATTTATGCCATTTAAAACAGCTGACCTTTCTGTGTACCTTAGAAAATCTTTATGAGTTAATTTGTCTTCTGTAAATCCTTGGAACTGGGACGGCAAAGCTCTTTAAGGTTCCTTAGACTAGAACTCCCTCCCGCACATCTTGGAAAATGTACAGTTCTCCCTGAGCTCTTTGCATCGTACTTGATTGACGGAGAATGAACCAAGGGCTCTGCCAACTTTGGGTCCACTTTTTAAAGAGTGCTTAAGTCCTCCCTAAATCATTTGAACCTTTAGCTAACACTTTTCATTACTTATCTAAGTTAGCCATGTATGCATACACAGCACAGCCTTCCTTAGGTGTGTTCTTCAGAAACTTACCAAACATCATTGTGCAAAATGTTCTGCAAACACATTTGGTAAGGGCTCAAATTCAATTCACGCCAAACCAAAGGCCTTTTCAACTCAGTGTGTGGCTTCTTCCATGCCCAGTGATAACTTTCTAACTTCAGCAGTTTCAGATGTAAAACTTAGAGGTTGCAGGAATATTTACAGTGGGGGTAGCATACTGTAAATTTAAGAAAACAATCTACTGCACTTCAGGCATTTTCAGGCTATTTTGGTTTATTAGTGAGAAAGGATTCTGAGAACTGGCAAACTCCACAGAAAAAAGGGAAAAAAACAATTTACAAAGACCAGAATTGACACTGACAATGTAATAGACAGGTTTGGTTGTTTTTCCCCCCTTGTCACTAATACTGGCAAAGCAGCCTGAGAGCTTTACCCCTCAACGGAGAGATGAAAGATGTTCCAGCCAATCAGTTTATTGGAATACAAGTTTTGATGTATGTGAGCCATGCCTCACCATTTTGGGGTCTCTACAAAACAACAAACAAAAAATGTGAATGATGCTGTTCTCTATGACTGAACTTTGGTGGCAGCAGCCAGAGTGGAATATTCAAAATGATCTAGACAAACTGGAGAAATAGTCTGAAATGCAGTAAGGGCAAATGCAAAGTACTACGCTTAGGATGGAATAACCAATTGCACAAATACAAAATGGGAAATGACAGCATAGGAAGGAGTAATGCAGAAAAGGTTTGAGGTTATATAGGCTCACAAACTAGAAATGAGTTGACAAAATAATACTGTTGCAAAAAAAAGGGAACATCATTCTGAGACGCATTAGCAGGATTGTTGTAAGCAAGACATAAGAAGTAATTCTTCTGTTCTACACAGCACTGATAAGGCCTCAGCTGGAGTATTGTGTCCAGTTCTCGGCACCACACTTGGAGAAAGATGCAGAGAAACTGGAGAAGGTCCAGCAGGGAGCAACAAAAATTATTAAAGGTCTTGAAAACAAGGAAAATTGAAAAAAAATGGGTTTGGTTAGTGTGGAGAATGGAAGACTGAGCGGGGGGGCGGGGGAGGACATGAGAACAGACTTTACATATGTAAAAGGTTATCATAAAGAGGAGGGCAAGCTGGTCAGAAGTGCAATACCTGACCACAGTAGGGGGATTCTGTGCTCTTATTCAGACAAGGGCAGATTATGCCACTTTTACAATGATTTCTTACCTCGTGAGTATTCCCACTGAAACAAGATCCAAAGAGAGCCAGCCCTGCAGCTACTTCAGCATAGATTTTTGTAAGATATTAATTAAGGTTTGCATGGAGGAGGATACTGAGACAGAATTTTGACAGGGTATGTGAATGAGAGGCTATTTATCTAAAGAAAACAGAACTTTAAAAAAGAATTTGGTTCATAGAGGTTTGAATATTTTAAAAAATGCTTTCTGAACCTGCTTTTTTTATCCTTAATTAACATCTGATAGTTGCTGTGCTACAGGATTTGCTAACATATGAATTCGCTTGTGTGCCAAAATTGATATGCAAGACTCTCAAACTTTTCTTTCTCATTCAGTTGCCTGGAGCAGACCCTTGCCTGGTGCCTCTAGGTACAGAATATACCTCTGATACTGATTCACAGCCATTCATCCATGCTGTTGAATAAAATGTTCTGAGTTGTTGGAGTTATTTTGGAGACAGAATCTGATAAAACTGGTAGTATACTGAATATTACTTACATTTTCTCAGTTTCATTATAAAATAAATTACCTGCATTATCTCCGCTTCACCGTTATTAACTATAATAGCAGGAGAGTACAAATTATGGTAGTGGGACTGAAAAAATCTGTTGACTTTCTACTGCAATAAAATGCCCGACAATATAGTCCATTGTTGACAAAATTATCAGAAAACAACCGACCAGCCAAAAACTGTATGATAATACTCATCTAGAGCATTATACTTATTTGAACTTAAATATGGTGCCTGGAATGTACTTAAATAATTCACATTAATTTAGGCTATGATTAAAAAGGAAATAATCTAAATTTGCTTTTTTGGATGTGTTTAAATGCTTCCACAACATATACCTGTAAAAGTTGATCTGAGAAACCTTCTTACTGACTAACTGAATAATGGTTAATCACTGTACTCTGACTTTCTTACTACATTCTAAAGGTGACCCCTTGGCAATGGAGATAAAGTTAGGTTTCACCCACCTCTCACTAGAACAGGAAAAGCAGTCACAGACCTCATCCTTATCTGGTCCAAACAAGGGCTGAGTTTCAGGAATGTTCACTCACGTAGTTTGGTCACCTAAGCCATGTTTGTACTAGTGTATTGATTAATGACAGAGCTAGATTGGTCATCAACCATTGCACCTACTTAACAAGAGATTCACTTTTATTTCCCCTCAACTGAGTCATAGCTCAAAACTTTAATGTTCTAAAATGGATTTCAAAAGCTAAAGACTTGGATCTGCCCCCCTACCTCACCCCCAACATTAACCAGTATTACAAGTATAGATTATAAATTTCATGGTACTTTTGTTGTTTTTAATTTGTCAAATTAAGCAAATAAAAGAATATTTTGGCCAATAAGATTTATTAAGCTTTGATGAAGAATTCTTAAACTCCGAATCCTTAATTTTTTAAAAAAGAACAATGGTCACAATTGGCCTAACCTCAGAATTAATGCTAGTTGTGAAAACTTTTCAAGAGATCTTTTTATAGCAAAAATCCCCCTGCTCAAAGCAAAAGAAATAGGGCATGTTTATACTTTGCAGAAAGAGAATTTTCAGCGTATACCAACAAATGAGCATATCTGAAAATTCCAGACCGTCACATCCTTTAAAATAAATTCCAGTTTAAAAAAAGCCAAACTTGCCTATGTAAATTAAGCCAGCCAGCAAAAGGAACAAGCAAAGATTCATTAACACACCTGACCAACTTTGCATTTGCATGAGATGGCCTAGGAAATTATCCAGCATGAGGATATCATCAAGATCATCTCTCTGTAGCTGAACTACCCCACTTTGACAGATGTGTAGGAAGTCAGAAGTCACAGACTTTAAACCACTGATCATTGCTTGTAGTAAACTAACTATAAAACTGGCACCTAAGTGTTCATTAAAGGCTGACATTTCATATATATTTTAAAAATCGTGAATTTTGACTAAGTGGAAAACAGGTGAAATAAAGAGTTGTAAACTTCACAGACACTAGAGCTGGAGGTGTAGTTTCCAGCTTGGGCAAATGTATACACACTAACTTTGATCTGTTAGCCTGCTAAAAATAGAAGTATAGCCACAGTGTTGCAGACAGCAGGATGGCCTAGCTGCCGAATATGTATCTAGAGTCTTGGATAGGATAGTACTTGTTTTGGCTAATCCATCCCACTGCCAGCATGCCACAGCTACACTACTATTTTTAGCACACTAGGTTGATCAGAGCTAATGCATGTACATCTACGCAAAATGGAAATCACATCCTTAGCTCCAGTGTAGACTTATAGACTCA
Source organism: Gopherus flavomarginatus (assembly GCF_025201925.1). Taxonomy (NCBI): domain Eukaryota; kingdom Metazoa; phylum Chordata; order Testudines; family Testudinidae; genus Gopherus; species Gopherus flavomarginatus. Next base: position 29,310,196 of record NC_066625.1, read on the forward strand.
AGGTTAGAAGGGACCATTATGATCATCTAGTCTGACCTCCTGCACAACGCAGGCCACAGAATCTCACCCACCCACTCCTGTAACAAACCCCTAACCTATATCTTAGACATAAGTTAGAGAGAAGACTGTTGACAGAGGCTGCCACTGGAGGTGCTGTCTTTCAGATGAGACAAAATCAATGTTCTGATTATCTGAGGTCCTTGCATATCCCAGTAGCACTTTCACAGGATCAGGAACGTTATCTGATTTTAAATCTGTTACAGTGCATTCTTTTAATTGCCAAATTTAGTTTATGGAAACTGAATATGGAAATTGAATTCTTTGTTCCACATTGTGTACTGAGGAAATCATGAAATCGGCTTTAAAAACAATTTTCAAATGATTTTTCTTCTGGCGGTTGAGTTTTTGGGGTTCAGATTTTCAAGTTGTCTCCACAAACAGGAGAATTTATAAAATTGCTGTGATGAAGCAGAGTATCTGCCAGACAGCACAGCAGGGTTTAAAGAGAATCTTTGGGCCCAGCTTGCCCTGCCCTATGATACCTGCAGCCAATGTCAGGCCTGGAGGGGGAGAAAAGTGGGGAGCCTGGCTTAGTTCAGGGCTGACTGGTGAAGGAGCTGGAGCTAGCCACATCACTAACTGAAAGGAAGACTCACTATCCTGCCTGCCATGGCAGCCACCTAGGAGAAAGCATTGTCTCCCCAGCCATGGGGAACTCTGGAGGAGACCTAGGAGCCTCTAGCACTGGAGGCAACTGAGTGGGCGAAGTTCAGGGACATTGTGGGGCTCAGCTTCACCAACTTGTGACTGCCCTGGCTGAAGGAGCCTGGGACCATGACTAAGAATCTCTCAAGACTGATACAGAAGGCTGCCCAACTAATTGGACTAGAGGGGATATGCCCCAAACTGAACAGACATTGGTAGGAAGCAGCCCATGACAGCAGGTTTAAACTCCCTGCTGGGAGAGTTGCCGCCTCTCAGGGATTGACAAACACAGGACCCTGGGCTGGGCCCCAACCTTAAAGACTGAGGCCATGCAACCAAGCAAGGGGTCGGAAGCCATGCACTCTAACTACTAGGCTGTCCAGCCCCACCTGTTAAAATTGCCTTTTTAATGAAACCTGAGATCCTGATCATCTGACTCTAGGAGCCAGGGATTTAAGTAAAACATTAAATATCACTAGACTTTCAATAATATCACAAGAGTTGGCAATTCTGAGTGTGTCTCTTGGGCACATTACAAATCTTGTGGCCATAAAAACATTACAAACTTCCTGCAGAAAAAGTTTGAAGAGTACTGGCAAAATCATCCCATAAAATAAACAACGATTTGGGAAATACAGGAACTCACTTCAAATCTGCCTTTACCCCCTCCTGACTCCACTGATGTAGACACTACTAAATGGTCTTTAGAGAGATTACAACAAACATCAAAACACTTAAAAAATAAGAACTGAGAAACCAGTTCTTTGGGCTTCCTTCTTTGGGCAGGAGGGAAGAAAGAGGAAATTGAGTCCCTGATCCCTCCCTAAATTTGGCCACCTCACTCTTTCTACTTCCTGCATACTCTCTAAATCACTGTGTAATCATTGGGAATCAAGATGCTGCAATATGAATGTAAAATTACTTCAGTGGAGGAATGATAGTCAGTCATATCACAGGCAGGCATTCTCCAGAGTTGCAGACCTCTCCCAGCATAGCCTTGGTAGAGACCATTTGAACCCAGGCCATCTGTCTGTTATTAAAGTAGGACCTAGAATCCTCAATCAAAACTGTGATTCCACAGCTAGACAATGTATACAGATGTAGACGTGGTCCTTTGCCCCAAGTACATTTTGTATAGACCTAAACTTGGAATCAGTAATGGCCATCAACTGTTTGCCTGAGCACTCTTCCCAAGACACCCAGTTTGGTTGAGACAGTTTTGAAAACACACCCTAGATAACTGGAACCCCAGAACTCTTGGCAGTGCATCTCTCAGACCCAGCAGGCTTCCTCTCTCAGCTGCAGAAAGCCAGCTCCATCTCAATTCTGGGCCAAGTACCACTCCAGAAAGGCAGCTGGCAACAGGCTACTGAACAGCTGAAAAAGGCCTGTGATGACATAAACGAAGAGAAAATGTCAGGCTTGTCCGTGTGAAACTAAGGGAGAACTGTGGGAGCCCATGTATGTGGGGGTGGGGAAACAGGAGAGTCAGCAATGCTCCTTTAAATAAGTCTTGGGGGCCACTGGAGAATTTTATATGCATTCTGGTGGAATTTATACTGCTTTGCTCTGCTTTCTCTCTCAGCCTCCTGGGAAGATGATAATCTAAAATTCACCAGAATATACACACAGGTTTCTGGTGGCATCCAGGCCCCAGGGTTATTCAGAAAATCAACCCTGGCAATACCTATCACATGCTGGCAACTCTTCAGGCGTACGGACCACTCTGGTGAGAAAGCGCTACAGTATAGGGAAATAACTATGAAACAACTCCTTTACATTCCTACCTCGTAGCAGTACAGAAGCTTTGGGTAGCACTATCCATTTTGAACTAGAGCAATAAACTCAAATTGTTTGGAATGTCCACATTATGCCAGAATAATATAAAAATAGATGTTGAATCCAACTAGTAGATAGATTTAGATCCAGCATCCTGCTATAGCTGCCATAATTGCATAGCTAGCTCATTATATACAGTCAGTCCCTTGAGCTTACAATGTCCCAGTTAAGCAACAGTAATAGAAAGCAGCTGTATGAGGACATTAGGTCAGCAGAATCATTAGCCCCTAAAATTGCATCAGTATCACTCCTTTTTGACAGCAAGGTTTTCACACATCATCAGGCTCCTAAATGGGAGGTCAAATATGATGCTGAACTTGGCCCAGTAACTCCATTAACAATGAACTGTGGCTCAGAGCTCCAAGGAAGTCCACACTTCTGGAAATTTTCAGTAGTTTAATGAATTTCAATATCATCCTCTTGCCCTCACCTCTCTGGGTACTGTGGAAACCAGGTTGCTAGTAAAGCTGATTAGCAAAAAGTCAGTGCATAAGGGAATGCCTTTTAATTGTTTTGAAAATTATCTTTCAATTCTTTCCTTGAGGTTTGTGCTACCAATCTGGAGGGATATGGAATCAAACAGTGCAGTCCCCACTTAGAAAGCATATTTATTTAGAAGGTGTTTTGACAGTGATAATTCAGAGCCTCATGAGCCAAGGAAGGTAGGTAGGTCCTGAGAACAACGGCAGTCAAGTCAGCAGTTGCCATGCATATTTATTTTTGATAAAGCCTGACAAATTCCTCAGAGTCCAAAAGTGGGGTGTTTTTTTTTAAGTGAATGCCCCATCTTTACTAAAAGCATTGGTTAGGCCACTTCTGAGTTAACCATTTAAAGTAAATGCCCTATTTGCAAGAGGCTTGTCTGTTTTATGGACTGTGCAAAGGAACAACAACAGCAGCATGTATTGGGTCAGATTTTCAGCTGGTGTAAATTAGCATAGCTGCACTGAAACCCATGGAGCTGCACTGATACCCCAGCTCAAGATCTGTGGGTATACACCAGAATTTCCAGGGGGACTACTAACCTTGTATGTGATTTAAGCATTTGCACTTGAAATTTGTAAGGTATAGGAATGAAGACAAAGATCTTTGTCACTGCCTAGATGTGTTCTGATTAAATATGAAGCCTGAAAACCTATTCAAGGTTTCCTAAAGGCTACATGCTCCATTCCACCTTCTACTGGGGTGAGCAGGGTGACCAGATAGCAAGTGTGAAAAACTGGGACACATTTTTTCAGGGGTTGGGGGGGTGTTGGGTGTTATACAGTTGCATATATAAGACAAAGCCCCTAATATTGGGACGGTCCTGATAATATTGGGACGTCTAGTCACCATAGGGATGAGCAAAAATGTCTTTTTTACAGTACTTGCCAAACATTTTTACTGTACTTAGTCAAGGCAAAGACCTCTCCTTTATTCTCCTGATGAATTTCAGTCAGCATAGCAACAACCTTTCTGTCACTGTCACAGACTAAATAAGTTTGACTATATGCTGATGTTCTTTAAATTGTTTCCACTAGCAATAGTTCTGGCTGGTTTGGTTTTGGGGAAAATTAATGATGATACACCAAGGTCATTGTACGTCTGCTGTACAGAACAGATGTTAACATATTATTGCCATGTGCAAGTGTTGTGCTAGACTAAAGCTACTTGAGGTTGTCATTGTGCAAACTGATGCAAAAAAGGGCAGTCTAAGAAATTGTCTGAATCTTGTAATGCTTGAAGGAACAATAAAAATTAAAAATAAATAAAAAAACCCTAAAATATTCCACAAGCCATTACCCTGTTATGTAAGAAAACTAGCCTTTAAAAAGTAAAAAATGAAATGAGATATATCCTCCTACTTCTCAACAGTCATCACTCTTTACTGTACTGCTATCAATAATGATGAAACTAGAGGTAGCAGTAACAAAGATATTAAAAACAGAACTTTCACTTTTTTGGATACTAATAGACAATAAAATAAAGATGATGTTAAAAGGCTTAGTCCTAAAAGAGCTAGGAAATTCATAGTTGTAAGGCCTTAGGGCTTGTCTACACAGTTTTTTAAATCCAGTTTGAAAATGCTTGTGTACACATGACACAACCCATCACTGCACACTAACTCTGCATTTATCAGGAACTTTGGAGTCCTCTTGCAAAGTGGACTAGGTTTGTTTCAAACTGAATTACTTTAGTCTTTTGTTCATGTACATGCAATTGCGGCACACCACGTCTTGCATATTTCCAACAGCTTTCTGACAATGTTTTGCAGATCAGTCATTACTGACCTCTCTGTCTACTTGTCTGCACTCCTTGCCCTGGTGTCAAATTTCCAGGATGACCTTTCCCCCTTTTAAAACATTGCCCAGAGACAGATTTTGCTCATTTGCTTCTGGATCCCAGCGTATCATTATTCTGGTGACAGAACTACAATAGCACTACAGAAGCTCCACAACATGCCTGCTCAAGTACTTGGAGCCATGCTGAGCTCTCCTGTTTTATTGCCAACTGGAGAAAAGCATTGGTTCATGAAGTTCCTGTGGCCAGCCACAGGAATAAGGTGTGGGTGGATACTGCAAAGCAGATCTGCAACAAGGATGTTGACCAGCTTCTTCAAAACTGGCATTTATTTTAAAGGATGTGACAGTTTGGAATTTTCAGATATGCAATTTTGTCCATTTGTCAGTATTATACTGAGGGGAAGTAAAAGGAAAACTTAGGATGAGCTGATTGCAGAACTCATTGCAAAGTCACAGAGGCAAACCAGGCTGGCTGAGCGATGGGAGCTGAGTGGTGCAGGACCCAGACAGAGAAGAAAATGTAGCTCTCCCAAGAGACTGTGGCAGTGGCCAAGGAAAGCATCTCAGTGATCAGGGAAAGCATGGCCGTGGCCAAGAACAGCATCACTGTGGCGAAGGGCAGTATGGAGAAATAGAGCTGCAGAGGCAAGTCATGGACTCTATACTGAGCTAGAATGCCCTCCTGCAAAACATGCTTTTGCTAAAACAATAGACCATGCATTCCTCAAATTTGGGATTCAGCCATGTCCTTCAGCTCCTAGACAGTGCTTGCTATTTGTACCAGCAAGCAACTCCTAAACTCTGCATGCCTGCAGCAGTATTCCCAGTGGCTCCCATTCACGTCTCAGATCCAATCTGAGCACTGAGAACACTTGCACCTAGGAGCCCTGCAACGCTTCTAAGAATTCTGAGCTGAGGCACTCAACCACAGAACCCATGTGGACAAGAAGAGCCGGAGGCAAGGAACCGACACGCCTTTATGCACCTGACCCTAAAACTGTTGTATTTGAAATGTTCTTACTGTTGCACTTTGAGCTTTGTCTGCACTGTTGCGGTAATTAAAGGGCCAGGGATAGCTGATTATTTAAGAAGATTGGATAGTTCAGTGTATTTCCAAATACGGAAATATTATTTTTTCCATTGGTTTTATAATAACCTTATTATTGTTTTTTATTATTTTCATAATAAAACTATTTACAACACATCCATTATGAGTCATCAGTGCATGTAACACAAAAAATCCTTTACATATAGGGTTTTACAAAAGCACATAGGGAATGCTAAATTTCACCCACCCACACGGAGTGCTTGCAATGTTTGTAGCCCAACATCGACTCTCTCCTCCCACATGGACTAACGTGTTCAGGAATGTGATTCAAATGCAAACACTAGGCATCCCTAACAGAATTCCCACGGGTGTTAGTGTTCTTTCTGGGACACCTTGCTGGCTACTTGAATCTTCGAGTAATTGTCCACATGCCAGCTTCCCATCTGCCAGTAATCATTCCCCGCTGCCATCACAAATGCTATGTAAACCACAATAATGATTGGGACTTCTTTTTTTTTTTTGCTGCTTCCAACCTATTCCATAAACAGTGCCATCTGGTTTTCAAACAGTCAAATGCACACTCCACAACCATTCTGCAACTACTCAGATGATAGCTGAAATGTCCTTCTGTCCAACTGGACTGTGCATGGTTGCAATAGCCAAGGCATAAGGGGTAACCCAGGTCTCCCACACCATTAATGTCCACAGTGCTCCTGGGGGAAAAACAGTCCTTTCTCCATTAATTAAAATAATACTGAGCTCTAAAAGATCCTAGTATTGTGGCCCCTCCCAGACCACCATGCCAGGGTGGTCCACCATCTACTTGGAGCACCATGGAGAAACAGCCCTTTCTGTTTATAAATTCCGCACTCTCGGAAGGAGGAGGGAGCAAATGACAGGCACAAGGGTTCCATCAATTGTCCCAGTACAGCTGGCTACCCCTTGTGTGCAAAACTATCAATAATCTCCAGACCAGTCCCCATTTTCAAGACCCGGTTAGATAGCACCTTCTCAATGGCATAGCAGACCAGCAGGAAAATGGCCCTGTCATAACAGATAGCTAAGGGTTAATGTCTCTTTCACCTGAAAAAAAAGTAACCTGAAGCACCTGACCAGAGGACCAATCAGGAAACAGGATTTTTTTCAACTCTGGGTGGAGGGAAGTTTGTGTCTGGGTTCTTTGTCTTCTGTCTGCCTGAATCTCTCTCAGCTAGAGAAGGATTTTTCTATTTCCTGCTTTTCTAATCTTCTGTTTCCCAGTTGTAAGTACAAAGAGATCAAATAGTGAGTTATATGGTTTTTTTTCTTTTGTATTTACATGTCTATAGTTGCTGGAGTGCTTTAAATTGTATTCTTTTAAATAAGGCTGTTTATTCATATTTCTTTTAAGCAATTGACCCTGTATTTGTCACCTTAATACAGAGAGACCATTTGTATGTATTTTTCTTTCTTTTTTATATAAAGCTTTCTTTTAAGACCTGTTGGAGTTTTTCTTTAGTGAGGAACTACAGGGAATTGGGTCTGCAGCTCACCAGGGAACTGGTGGGAGGAAGAAGTCAGGGGAAAACCTGTGTGTGTTAGATGTACTAGCCTGACTTTGCATTCACTCTGGGTGAGGGGGGACGACAGATTAACTCTCGGTAATTCTGTTCTCCAGGCTGGGAACGGGGAGGGTGGAATCCCTCTGTTTAGATTCACGGAGGTTGCTTCTGTGTATCTCTTCAGGAACACCTGGGGGGGGGAAGGGAAAAGGTTTATTTCCCTTTGTTGTGAGACTCAAGGGATTTGGGTTTTGGGGTCCCCAGGGAAGGTTTTTGGGGGGACCAGAGTGCCCCAAAACACTCTAATTTTTTGGGAGGTGGCAGCAGTACCAGGTCCAAGCTGGTAACTAAGCTTGGAGGTTTTCATGCTAACCCCCATATTTTGGACGCTAAGGTCCAAATCTGGGACTAGGTTACTGACAGGCCCCAACAGGTGATTTCCCCATGCCTAATTGGTTGGCTACAGTCCAGTGACATTCTGGAGTAGCCAGCTTCCAGATGGCAATGGCAACTTGTTTATCCATGGGTATGGGGCATCACATGTTGGTGTGATATCTCTGAAACTCTGAGGTCAGTTCTGCACAGATCTCAGAAAGGTAACCTTCCCCATCCTGAAGTTCTCTTGCCACTGATAGTTGTTGCAGGGTTGCAGAACGATCCTCTACCAACATTCCTCGCTGGTTTCCTGGACCAGAAAGGGCACTGAATGTTGTATAGGTGCATTCAGAAGTGATCCTCTTATTCCAAAAGCTTAACATCTCCCACCTCATCCTGCTGCCACTGCTGCAGAGAATCCCGCTACTGCTGCCATACAATATTCTCCTGGCCCTACATCATCTGCTCGTGTGATAGGCAAATTTGCAGAATTTGTAAAGCTCTGAGTGCTTTAATAGAGCTCAAGCAGCCTGTGCATATTTTCATTTTTCGCTATAGGGGTGCAGAACATTGTTTGATCCATGCTAGCTGACAGCAATTTGAAAATGGCACTAGCCAGCTCAGCAAGGAAGTATGGGTTGGAGACAGTGGAAACATGGGATTTTTAAAAAAAAATTGAACACACCTGGCTGCCCACAATTCACAGTGAGAACAATTGCAGGATGTACACGGCTCAGCAGCAAAGCATAGGACCACTGGATACCCCCAGAGAATGTTTTGCCCTAAGTTCACAGCAAACAGCCAGCATGTGTTCACATGATGCAAACTGAAAATGGAACAGACATTCCATGTGCACACTATTGATGCAACTCATGTACTATAAATTAACTGACACATCAAAAAGTTTTGAATTTACCCTGCCATAGACACACCCTTAGTGCAATTGAGAATCAGGCCTCTTTTTATCTTCTTCTAGGTATATAAAGATCTTATAGTAGATGCAATGTTAAAACCCCTTTATTCTGCCAGAGGGCTGTAAAAGAACCTTAGTGTAAGTTAGAAATCAGGCCAAATATTCTTACCTTTTTCTGAGCTTTGCTGTCCTATCCTGAATATTGTTGCACATACAAAATAGAACAGCAAGATCACTTTGTGCCGTCAGACTCCTACCTAAAAGCATTTCAAAATCCTTAGCTCTGAATTTCTCGTCATTAGTGGGTTTATACCTGACTCTCAGTTGTATGTATAATACCCTTGGGCTTTATTTTCTGAGAACTGTGACAGTCAATGGGCTTGAAATTTGAGATCCTAAAGGCTCCCTCAGAGCAGTTTAATTCTCAGTGCCAATGTGTGAGCTTAGAGTATCCTTTGCAAACCTTGAAACTCTGCAGTATGTTCTGCCACTTCAAAAATATCCCACTGACCATTATCCACAGATCACTGACACCACTGAGTTATTATAGTCTTTCAAATGATGCATATTAAAAGAGCTTTAATCCTTAGAGTGATAGACCATAACGGATGTTTATCATTTCCTATGACAATAAAAATAATACACTGAGTTATGCACATTCCTGTAAATATATGCACATTACTGAGAAGTCTTACAAAAACCACTCATTCGCTATGTCTAAGAGCCACTTTTCAAACCGTGATACCATTCTCAGCCAAATTAAAGATGATATTCTATAAATTTCAGAATATAAATCTAAGCAACGTAGATGTTCCAGGCACATAAAAGCATTTGATTCTGGTAATTCTGATGAGGCAATGTCTACACTGCAATCAAAGCTGTGATTTGCAGCTCAGGTAGGCATACCCGTGCTAGCTTTAATTTATCTATCTCACTAAAAATAGCAGTGAAGATGCAGCAGCACAGGCTTCAGTGTGTACAAACAATGGCTGCCTTTTTTGTCACTGTTTGTACAGCACAATGGTCATGCCTGGGCTTCTAAGTAAATTAGAGCTATCCTGTAGTGCCCTAACTTGCACCAAATTTGGGCATCTGAATTCCCAGGAAAATATTTTCCATTCAATTTTTTTTTAAATTAGGCTATCAAACTATATAAAGGGGAACTTTTTATAACTCCTACTGACATACGGAGCTCCATTTTCCAATGCAACACTGAAGTCTGCATTTTGTGTGCCTATCTGTTGTGCACCTCGCATTTTAAATGGTGGATTAAAAGGTATGGCTGCACATGCTAATTCAGAGGCTTGTTTGATTCTGGATGAAAATTTGACATGAGAGTTCCTTCCTGGAAACTCTTTGGCACCAAAAGATAGTGAAGAAAAATAAATTGGAGTTGGAGTAATTACTGGTTATATTCTGCATACCTAAAATCCTAAAACTGAATTGCTTCCTATTCCAAATGTTTCTCTTATTAATTTGTCTGTGAAATAGCTGCCATGTTTCACCCTTAGGTGACTTCACTTCACTGGTAGCTTACATATTTTGTATATACATATTTGCCTAGCGAGAGTACCAATAGTATCCACTGTAAATAAGATTGAGCTCCAACTTCTATTCTATATCACACTTGCAATGCTTCTAAATATTTAAATACCATTTGGATTGAAATTGTCTATGGTTTTACCTAATTATCTCAAACAAAATTTGGGGGGATATTTTAATAAATTTTGAGACCCATTTTTGAGTGGAGAGTGGATCCACATTCCTCCAATCAGAAATGTTACACTGAATACTCAAAAAACAGTGAAGCTGGAGGGCCTTATTCCCCACTACCTCGAAACGTGTACAACTGTGTAAAATAATTGTAAAGTTGGTGTAAAATGCTACAGTTCTGACATAGCAGCAATTTACATCCGGACATTTCAAACTGAATTCTTTCACAGGTTTCAGTGAGAATTTAAGAACAAGAGAAATCTGATGAAAACCTATTTAGTGTTTTCAAGTTATGAACGTACAATGATTACCATTTTTGGTTTACTTTTCTACCATTTGCCTTATTAACACTACTTGTAGAGGAAATACTAGGAACATGATGGTAATGCTACTTATTAGAAAACAGTAATTCTAAATATTGAATGGCAGTCACTTTAAAGGTAATGTGTTTCAACAATTTTCACTCTCTCTCTAAACTGATTTCTAGAATGTATTTCTTAAATATGCCCTACTGTCTTAAATCTGTAAGCTGAGTATATGTGGTTCAATGAATTTAAAAGGTCAGTTAAGGCTGACTGTGCTAGAACTACTGAGTCAGGAAACCTACAACATTAATAGGTTGGAGGAAAAGCAACTGGGCGAGGTTTATGACCTCTCTGAGCTAAATAGCTCCAGATTTTTTCTTCTTTCTTTTTCTCTTTTTGTCCATTTTTAAAATTAGTGAAAATAAATGCAAAAAGTCACACTTAATACAGTATGCAAGTTGAAAAATCTAGAACTTAAAATGCAGGACATTCTCATTCCCAAAGACAATGTTACTCCTACATCATTAACATTAACTGCTATTTATAGTACATACTATTAGATTTCCTTGTTAATGGTAATGTTTAATTTAATTTATATATTTATTATCTCTATTTTTTTTTTTTACAGTGCACCGTACTAAGAGGTGCAATGTGGCTGATTCAAAGAGGTACTCTAGGAATAAACTATCTTTTGGACTTCTTTGAATCTACATGTTTATTTTCAGTTGTAACTCTACTGAAGTCAATGGAGTTCTACTGGTGTAAAGTGAATTCAGAACTAGGACTCTTTTTTTGGCTGTCTGCATCAGATTCTACAGTGCAAAAATAACCAATGCACTGTGAAAAAACATTTAAAATATTTAAATTATATTTTTAAAAATCACAGCCGAGCTCTTTGAAAATTTCTCTCTCTCAAAGAGCCCTCTTGAGCTCATCTCATCTTAACTTTATCCTTTTCAGGACTACCTGAAGTTCAGCTTCCTCAAGGTATCTTAATTCTACAGACTATTTAAACAGCCTGACTACAGCCTCCAACTTTTACCTCTCATCTAATATTAAAGCAAAGCCTTTCTTGAAAACACCTGCCAACTCTGGAAAGAGCAGAGTGCTCAGCTGCTTCCAGGTCTTTCGTTCTGAGAAAATGAAGGGTCATGGGACAACAATTATAGAAATAAAGCACCTTTTTTTTTGACAAACAAAACAAAACAAAACAAAAATATCTTGAAGAAATTGGAGCACCCTGAGGAACTAGTATATAATTTTTTTAAAGTTCCAAATGGTTTCCTTGTTTTAACTAGGCTGGCTGAGCCATCCATTAGGGATCAACCTCACAGCTGCTGCAGGGCCTAGCTTAGCAAAAATAGAAACCTACTAAGTAAGAGAAACTTATCTTTCCCAACAGGCTGTACAAGCACTAGGAGAGCTTGGACAAAATCCATTAATCCTGGACCTTTGTCTCCCACTGAAGGGATAAAAACTCTGCATAAATACTGAAGAATAACACCCTACTTTCCCCCCCCGAAAGACTGTGAATCCATACTGCTAAACAAAGCAGACAAAAGGGAATCATTTAACCTCTTCCAAAATCCCACAAAGTCACAAAAATAAGTTGTCTGGCCAGCTAAAAATGTAAATAAATTTAAAAGTATAAGCTGTGCAGATGCAGAGGTAAGCTAAATCAGAATCCTTCACTCTAACTGGGAAGCATAGTGGCCTAGCAGATAGAGTGGACCAGAATTCAGGAGAATGGATTCCATTCCCAACTCTGTCATTGGCCTTCTGGGTAACCTCGAGGATGGGACCTCACTATCACCTTGTGCCTCAGTGTTCCCATCTGTAAAATGGGGATCATGGTACTGACCTCCTTTGTAGGGTGCTTTGAGATCTAAGGAAAAAAAGCTCTATATAAGAGCCTGACTTTTTTTTTTTATTATTTCCTCATTTAGGCCTCAGTCCTGTAGTGGACTATGTGTGGAGAGACATGCCACATCACAGCCCCATTAAACTACACGAAACTAGTGTCATATATTTCAATGGGCTTTGGATTATGCCCTGAGTATCCATTTAGGCAGAAGGGGCATTTGGACTCATTCCAAGTTGCTAAGCCAGCCAGAGTTGCCAACTTTCTGATTGCAGAAAAAAAGAACACCATTGCCCCACCCCTTCCCTGAAGCCCATCCTCGCTCCCTCCATCACTCGCTCTCCCATACCCTTGTTCACTCACTGATTTTCACCAGGCTGGGGCAAGGGTGCAGGGTGTGGGAGGGGGCTCAGGGCTGGGACAGAGGGGTTCGGAATGTGGGAGAAGGCTTCGGGCGGGGCAAGGAGTTGGAGTGCAGGAAGGGGTCAGGGTGGGCTCTGAGGTGGGGCCAGAAACGAGGTGTTCAGGGTGTGGGAGGGGGCTCCAGGCTGAGATAAGGGGGTAGGGTTCAGTGGGTGAGGGCTCTGGGGTGGGGCTGGGGATGATCTGGAGGATGGTTTGGACTGCACCCTCAGCAAGTTTGCAGATGATACTAAACTGGGAGGAGTGGTAGATACACCAGAGGGTAGGGATAGGATACAGAGGGACCTAGGCAAATTAGAGGATTGGGCCAAAAGAAACCTGATGAGGTTCAACAAGGACAAGTGCAGAGTCCTGCACTTAGGATGGAAGAATTTCATGTACTGCTACAGACTAGGGAGCGAGTGGCTAGGCAGCAGTTCTGCAGAAAAGGACCTAGGGGTTACAGTGGACGAGAAGTTGGATATGAGCTGGATATGAGAAGTTGGATAACGGTGTACCCTTGTTGCCAAGAAGGCTAAAGGCATTTTGGGCTGTATAAGTAGGAGCACTGCCAGCAGATCAAGGGACATGATCATTCCCCTCTATTCAGCATTGGTGAGACCTCATCTGGAGTACTGTGTCCAGTTTTGGGCCCCACACTACAAGTAGTATGTGAAAAATTGGAAAAAGGCCAGAGGAGGGCAACAAAAATGATTAGGGGGCTGGAGGACATGACTTATGAGGAGAGCCTGAGGGAACTAGGATTAGGGGAAGTTAGGAAACTGTGTGCATTGCCCTCACCTGCAGGCGCCACCCCCGCAGCTCCCATTGGCCATGGTTCCTGACCAATGGGAGCTGTGGAGTGGACACTGAGGTAGAGGCAGTGCGTGGAGCCCCTGTGGCCACCCCTGCACCTAGGACCTGGACATGCTGGACACTTCCTGGAGCCTCATGGAGCAAAGGTAGGCAGGGAGCCTGCCTTAGTCCTGCTGTGTTGCCGACCGGACTTTTAACAGCCTGGTCAGTCATGCTTACTGGAACCACCAGGGTCCCTTTTCAACCAGAGGCCTGGCAACTCTAAGTGAGCCTCTGTCAGTATAGCTCCTGCAGAAGGCCCAAGAGGCAGAAATTCTACTAAAGAGGTAGGGAAAGAGTTGAAACAGTCAACTGGCTGGAAGATCTCCTCTGCCGATGGGATTCTAGAGTGGTCAAACACAAATAGAGAATGAGAAGCCTGGGCTGGGAAGCAATGTGGCCAGGGCAGCAGGGAATGCACTGTTTTGGTAACATGCAGGTGATATGCACAATGAGTGCAACGTCAGCTCAATAGTTAGAAAACACTATCACTGACTTAGAAAGTGTGGTTATCTGGAATATTCTGGTACTTGGCCTGCCACTGGGTGGGGTAATGTATTCTAGGCATGCAGGCTTTTCTGATTCTCTTTATACTTTTTTTTCTCCAATATTCATTTTATTCTGAGGAAGGCTGGTTTTGGTTGAAATGATGACTAGGATGATAGAAGATATTTTAGGAACCAAAAAACCAAACCAAACAAAAATAAACTCAAAATCAAAAACAAATCCCCCCAAACAAACTGCCCCTCAAAAACCAACAAAAAAAAAAAGAGAGATGGAGCCCAGGAAACAAAATACAATAGTTTGCAAAATGCTGCTAATGCTACTCCCCATCCTGGCATCACAGGCAATTTTCACTTTAACTGTTACTAAGAAGCAGATCGCATGAGAGTTCTATTTTTCACTTGTGTTCATCTGAATAATCATCATCATTATTCCACAGTCTAATAAAATGAGGTTGTCACCTATGATTTGATTTCAGCGATTTCAGACTGTTTGTTATCCCTGCAGTGTTGTGGATGCCAATTTCAGCCAATATATCCAGGCATCCGTATATCCTACAAAGTCAAACTCAGGTAATTGGATTCCTTACTCAGATTGGGGGAGGGGATCAACAAGGGAGGAGAGTGGCTATTAGAGCCACTTGTCTAATGTTTCTCTAAAAAGGCATACAACACTACCTGGTAGAGGTAAGTGTAGCTCAAATTTTAATCTGAATTTCATTTCCATGGCTGAGGGATGTTTAGACACTCTAAATGACTAGACTGTAACAAAACCAGAAACCTGAGAAAATGGTAAACCAGCTACCAGATGCTACATAAGTAAACATTGTTTATTCTGAAGAGTCATTGTCCAACCCTGTAACTGTGGGGCAGAGGGAGAGGGGGAAATCATTCCCTGATAGGAATCCTGCAGCATTAAAAGTTACCCTGAGATTTTTTGAACTGACAGTTCCGTTACATCATGATTGTTTTAAAACTGACTTGGATCTATATACCAACATTCCTATCAGTCCATACTATTAATTTTTTATCCCTCAATCAAGAATTCATGGAGGTTAGTGTGACATTGCTGCAAGTATCCTAACAGCCTAGGAATGTAAATAATGAATAGGATTCCAGAAGCACCAACCAGTACTCTCATTGCCTGAAGTCATCCACAGGTAAACAAAAAGACTTCTTGCTGCAGTGCAGTAAATTCCTTACCTTTCATGAAAGTTAAATGCATCACTGAAATAACAGCAGTTTTGGTAATCTCATACGGACAATTAACTGCACCAAAGCTTGTTAGAGATGTTACTATCACTAATGATGTTTTATTGTCAATTTTTAAAAACCCATGAATAATCGTACAAAACATATACAATGCAAATATTTCCAGAGACCCTGATTCAGTAAGTTTAAAATACAATCTGTGCATTTCCCTTCATACTGTAGTAGACCACATATTTTCCTCACTAATTTCATATATGACTGATACATTTATTTCAAAACCCAATAATAACATGTATCATTGTAGTGGCTAGAAATGAGCATTTGTGCTTTTTATTTTTTTATTTAACCACAATGATCTTTGTTTTCTATCTTTCCAAGAAAAGTATTCTTCTATCACCACCAACACAATAGTTAATTACCTTTTCATTATTTACACCTTTAGGAAATTGCTAGCATTAAAAAAAAAAAGTTACCTACTTCACACTTACAAAACAAACTACACTTTCTATGGATTATTTTAAGGAATTTACGTTCCTAACCCATCTGTGCCCCTTATATTCTTTATAAGTAATGAGCAAGCATTCTCATTTAGCTGTCACTGTTAGAAGTGAAATGTTTACATGCTTTCTTTGGAAATTCTGGCAGCTTGGATTCTAAGAATCCTTTTATTTATGACAGTAAGCATTGCCCTAAATTTATGTTCTATATGATTTTAAAAAAAGAATGGCTTGAAAAATTCTTGAACTTTGCTTGTCCTTGGTAGTGGCGTATTAAGAAAGGCTAGTTTAGTTCTAGCACACTGAAAATCCGTGTCCTGTGACTGTTAAAATTTGCTAGTTAGTATCTCAGAAGAAATTAATGAGAAAATATTCTCAATCTAACAGAACATGCCAAATTCTTGGGTGGGTTAAAGAGAGACACAATTCAAACATTTGTTCTTTTCTATTCTATATAGGTTTTTATTCTACGATCTTCATCATAGTATCTATGACTACACATTTGTCACATGTTCTTGGTTCTCTCATGCTCTCCACAGAGGGATGTGCAATGTATTATTTTGGTAGAGTTGGCTTTTTTGGGGGGTAGTTTCTGGACCTGAGGCACAGATATCTGGGAAAGCATCATTATGAAAGAAGAGCACTTAAGAATGTGCTTAACCTTCAGCATGGGTTTAAGTGTTTTCCTGGATTGAGGCCTGAGTGTGTTTCTGTAACTTTTTGTCATTGCGATGCTATCAAAAATATTTGTTTCAATCTATATTTCATACCAATTAGTATATTGATCTTAGAAATGCAAACAATTACTTGAAAAGATCTGTTTTTCTCTCTTGAATCAGTATCAGATTCTGATTAACAATGAGATTATTACTGGTATAAGGTTTCAAGATTGTCACTCTGTCTGTGGCTATGTCTACACTACGAGCAAGGGATGCAATTCCTAGCTTGTGTACACATATTTGTGCTAGCTTGATAAGAATAAGCATGAGGGTAAACAGTTGTGTTGCCATGGTAGCACTGGCAGTGGTAGCATAGCTTAGCCATGCTGGGTACAAACCCATCTGAACCCTATCAGTAAGTATTTGGCACAGCTAGAATCTCTGTTCAGTCAATTTACAGTAATGGAAGCACTACAAGTATGGTTAAGGGCTCTTTTTGTTTAGACTATCACCAATTTGAATAAACACTGGGTATTGTGGTCTGTTACCATCCAATTGTTAAGTTGTGTGCCAATTTGACCTTACAAATTACTCCCATGTGACAGCATGGGCTTTCAGCCATGCATGTATGGCATGTATCTATGCCATGCCAAGAGTTCTAGACCACTGTGATATCAGAGGTAATGCAATCAATCAACACTCTTACTACCTACCGCTAATTTGCATGCAACCATTTCATTGGTTGTATGAGGCAGACTGCATGGCTGGTGGATTACTTGGCCCAGCTGCCATAGTTCTTCAAAATTAACCACACAGCACCAGACACCCTAACCCCAAATACATAAACCCCCTCACTGCAGCGCACACATTTCATTTGTCACCTGCAAAAATCAACACAAATCTCCCAGCACAAAACAACCCATACACAACTCTTCCAGCATAGCACACACATTGGCACATCCTTACTCATACTTACCATAAAACCATAGCATCACTAGTTACTGTTTTACATCTCCATTAAAAGGTATTTGGAAGTCTACATTTTCCTCTGTAAAAAATATATAGAATTTTTATTTCCTTTATTTAGTGAAGTTCAATGAAGACTAAGAATAGATATTAAAAACTAGACTGGAAAAATAAAACATTAAAAAAACATATGGTAGGGAGCAACTCTAGACTAGCAGACAGACAGACTAGGGCCAGGTACTAGCAACTTTTGCCGGTATAGTAAAGTCAGGGGTGTGATTTTTGTGATATTTCTATGCCAGCAAAAGGCCTAGTGTAGATGCAGTTGTCCTGGCACAGAAATGCTTTTGCTGATATAGTTTATGTCGCTTGGAGAATCAGTATAAGATACATCCGCTAAAGGACTTTTTTGCCAGTCTAAACTGCATCTACATTTAGGACGGTTTGCCAATATAGCTGTATTGATATAGCTATACTAGCAACATTTTCTAGTTTAGACCTGGCCTAGATAATCCACCAGGAGATTTTCATCCTTACTTTCTATGTACCAGATTTAAATACCCTTACTCATGTTGAACAGTATATTCCTGCACAAATAATCCAGCTGACTTCAATAGGATTACTTGCCGAATAAGGTATTTTCCAGTGTGAACAAAAGACATCAGAACCTTGCCCAAACAATAAACAAACAGCATTTCCCAATCTGAAGTTAAAATCAAGCAGATGGTGGAAATAAATAAGAACACTATTAGTGTAATCTCTACCCCAATGACATTTTTAGTGTTTTATCACAGCTAATACTGCAATTTATAATAGTCTTAGCCAACAACTGGCCAAATGACCTTTTGATTTCCTTATTAACTCACAGTCTTAAGTGAATCTCATGTATTTAAACTGACAGTAGCAACCAGAAAGTTACAGTATTTTCCCCAGTAACATTGTTTTGCTCTCTTTTGTTCTTTAACATATTACATAGCAAATGGGAAAATAATTTCAGGATAGCTATCAGCATCAGAAGATGAGGAGGAGGAGGATGGGAAGTTCTCTGTTATGTAGCATTTTCTAAACTTCTAAAGGTTAAATACTATGCAACTAATGTGCAGCAAAGGAAAGCAGGAGGCAATTTTTTGTGATAGAATATGATATATAGTATTTATTTGTGTAAACCTAATGTCCCTCTCCCTGTTGTGGAACACAATTTAGAGTAATTATAGTAGCAGCCAAGAGACAAATTATTATAATAGATTCTGGTACAAGTGTTGGGTCTTCAGAAGCACCATTAAGAACTCCAACAGATATGACAAAAGCATACAGAGCAAGCAAGTAGCTAGAACTAGCAGGAGATCCAATACAACTGTGAAAGGTCATATGAGGCAATCAGCTATTTTCTTCAGCCTCAGGTTCTGAGGATCATGTTCTTTATTTGCTTACATTTCAGAACTGGATGTATCACATCTTGAAAGTTATGAAGACAAATAAGTATTTTTTTCTCCACCAAAAAATGTCCTAATCCAGTAAGAAAAGTAGTTAGCAAAATGCAGTGTAGAGGGCATGGGTCAGATTCAAATCTGTAGCAGTAAAGTAATGGACTGCCACATTATGTCTCGATTAGGCCTCATACATTTTTACCCTTGAAACACATCTTCTCTTATCTGAGTCTGTGAGGATCAGTTAAGTCTGTTCCATGACAAATCAGAGCACTGCCAGTATGCCAAAGATAGGTTACAATGGCAGGAGTCACTTGTAAGTGGTGTCACAGCACATGAGAGAAGGCAAACTGCATAACAGAAAACCAGAGAAACAATCTGGAGTGTCTGCTTTGACAAGCAATTTCAATTAAAAATGTCCACCATAGAGCCTTGCTCTTGTTCCCATTCCAGTCGCTGGGGATTTTTTACTGGAGATGAAGGTAGGAGCCCAACTATTGAACAAGTTACCAGAGAAAATTTGACTAATCTGATTTCTAACCACTTTTAGAACATACTACAAAGCTGCTGCTTTCTAAAGAAAATTCTATAATTCTAACTGTAACTGGGATGATCAAAATCGGGGACATCCCAGTGATGGGAGTCATAAAAACCCCAGGAATTTATTTTCCTGTCACCTTAGAGACCAACCTTGGGATTCTGCTCTTGTGAGTGGTCCCAATGACTCCTAATGCAATACTGAACACAAATATAAAGCTCAAACCAACCCACTCACGCCTGTTCTCCACAGCAGGAGGGATACTACCACTTCTATGTCAGGAAATAGAGTGCATCCAATGTTAACGGACACAGAGATAAACATATATTATGGATTTCTCTCTTCTCCTTACTGGTGACAAGGCATATTCAATTTTTCCTTCCACAGTGGGGAATCATCACTGACAGCTATTATCACATTACAGGAAAGGGAGGTAGCAGACTGTCTCTATACAAGTCTGCTGTGATCACACCTAAAATATTATATTCTGTTTATAGGCACCCCACAAAATGCCTCTTAATGCTAAGCAATGTCATTTGCACCAAGATGCTGTTACTCAGGTTGTCTCAACTTGGCTAGAGGTACATCTACACTTCTAGCTGGGACTGCAGTTCCCAGCTCAAGGGGACATACCTGCGCTGGCTAGGATCAAGCTACTGTGCTAAAAATAGAGTGTAGCCATGGTGGTGCCATGGGTGGAAGGGTCTAGCTGTGCTAAATATGTGCTTAGTGTCCTGGATGGATATGTACTCAGGGCAACTAACCTCTCCTACCATTACACTTTATTATTCAAAAGTAACTTCTTACTGGTCATGGAGTTTGCACTCTTTCAAATAGTTGTACGCTGTATCCAATAGCAGTAACTCAGCCATACTGTGTGTATATATATATATATATATATATATATATATATATATATATATATATATATATATATATATATATATATATTGCCATTCTAATCATTCTTCATAAGTCATCCCCTCTACTGATTTTTGTTTCTCTTCATGGAACTTTCCTTCACATTTTTAATGTTTATCTGGTAACAACGCTGCCCAAAAGTTAACAGAGAAATCCGGGTACAATAGCAGCAGAACTGAATATAGAGAAGGGGAGCATGCAGTCCCAGATTGAACTGGTCTTGTTTGCTAACCTATCACATTGCAACCTCGTGTCTAATCTGTTGCCCCTATCGCTTCTATGTTTATCTCAGCATTACGGGTTCCTGGATTTCTCTGACCTATTGTGTGTGTTTTTGGTTATTTCACCCCAGGTGCATTAGCTTGCATTTTCCTATCTTATACTTCTTTCTTTACATCCAAGACAATAACTTAAATGCATATAGCCACTGTTGCAATAAATGTCCATGTACTTCATACCTTGTATTTGTGAAATATTTTTCAAGGAAATTAAATTGGAAAAAGTTGTCCTAGTCCTGAAAATGAAAAAGTGGGGAGAAAAGGGGAAGATGGCCTTTCCACCATACAAAGTTTCAAAACCTTTGCATAAAGAATTGTCTTAGGCATAGCATGTTTTTCAGTTAGATGAAAGGAAAGTCATGCTTAGAGCTGGCTGAATATTGCACATTTCTTTCCTACCACACATTCATTTTTTAAAACAAACTCACTTTCACTGCATTTTTGTCTTTTTGTGTATTTGGTTTCCAGGAATGGTCTAGCAAACAAGGCTACTGTCAGGAATGGTTAGCAAAATAATTGATTTTAAGATATTATTGGTTGCCTGCCACTTGTCCTGTTCTGACCAGGTCAGTTATGGTTTTTTTAGTGTTGTCTTGATTTCAAAAGTACCTATCTATAATTTTTCACTGGCACAAGGATGAGACTTCAGATACCAATATGAAAAGTTGCCTTATATCATTCTTCAGGCCTTATATCCTCTATCATTAGAGTTCAGAAGTGATTGTGAACCAGGTCCAAAATAACATAATTTGCTATATGAATTCTAGAACCATAGGATCAGAAGGGGCCGCAAGGGTCACCTAGTCTAGCCCCCAGACAAGACTATGGATTTGTTGAATCCAAACCATACGCGACAGATAGCGATCCAGCCTCTTTTTCAAAACCTCTAGTGAAGGAGAGTCCATGACTTCCGTAGGCAGTCTGTTCCATTGTCATACCGTTCTTACTGTTAAGACATTTTCCCTGAGATTTAATCTAAATCTGCTATGCTGTAGTTTGAATCCATTGGCTCTTGTCCAGCGCTCTGTGGCAAGAAAGAACAACTATTCTCCATCTTTTTAATGGCAGCTTTTCAAGTATTTGAAGACTGCTATCATGGCCCCCTTAATTTTCTCTTTTCCAGACAAAACATATTCAATTTCTTCAGTCTTTGCTCATATGGCTTACATTACATCCCTTTGATCATCTTTGTCACTCGCTTCTGGAACCTTTCCAGTTTTTCCACATCCTTTCCATATATTGGTGACCAAAATTAGACAGTACTCCAGCTAAGGCCTAACCAACACTGAACAGAGTGATACTATCACCTCCCATGAATTGCATGTTATGTTTCTGTTAGTGCAACCCAAAACTGCATTTGCTTTTTTTGCAACAGCATAATACAGTTGACTCATGCTGAGGTTGTGATCCATCACTACTTGCAGATCCTTCTCAGCAGTGCTGCTGCCAAGCCAGTTATCCCCCATTCTGTATTTGTGCATTTGGTTTTTGTTCTCTAAGCGTAGCACCTTACATTTCTCATTGTTGAATTTCATTTTGTTGTCTATTACCCAGTGAATTTTAGCTCTGTCCTCTAAAGTGTTTGAAATAGGGTGACCAGACAGCAAGTGTGAAAAATCAGGATGGGGGTGAGGGGTAATAGGAGCCTATATAAGAAGACGACCCAAAAATCAGGACTGTCCCTGTAAAATCAGGACATCTGGTCACCCTGGTTTTTGAAAACCCCGCCCCCTAGCTTTGTGTCATCTACAAATTTGATCAGTATGCTCTCTATTCTTACATCCAAGTCATTAATAAAGATATTAAGTAACACAGGACCCAGTACAGATCTCTGTGGAACCCCACTTGAGATCTCCTTCCAATCTGACATCATTCCATTAATAGATACTCATTGTTTGCAGTTGTTTAACTATCCACTTAATGGTAGTTCCACCAAGCCTACATTTTCCAACCACTTATGTCATGTGGGACTGTGTCAAAAACCTTGCTAAAGGTAAGGTATATTATGTCCACCACACTCCCTCTATCCTCCAAAGTAGTTACCCTGTCAAAGAAGGAAATCAAACTAGTTTGTCGTGATTTGTTAGTAAATCCATGCTGGCTGGTAGTGATCACCCCTTCACCCTCCAGGTATTCATAAATTGAATGTTTTATGTATTGCTCTAATAGCTTCCCAGGCTATTATTGAGGCCAGGCTGACTGATCTATAGTACCCTGGCTCCTCCTTTTCCCCTCTTTAAAGATGAGCACTACATTAGCCTTTCTCCAGTCTTCTGGGATCTCTCCTATCATCCATGAGTTTGCAAATATTATTGCCAGTGGCTTCAAGATTTCTTCGGCTAATTCCTTCAGCATCAGGCCCCACTGACTTGAATTCATTCACATTAGTCAGAAGATCTGACATGTTCTTTACTTATTCTTGTCTGCATCCCTTCCCTTGTATTCTTTATGATAACTTCACCAGTGGTTTGGTCACATTCTTTTTTTGTGAAAAGACTGAAGCAAAGTAGGCATTGAGCAGCTGTGCTTTCCTACAGTCTTCCATTACCAGCTCACCTTCTCCATTGAGTATAGGCCAACACCATCCCTGATCTTTTTTTTTTTTTTTGGTCTGACTTATTTGTAGAACCCCATATGCCAGTTTCTCATTCAACGATCATAGAAATATAACCTCAGTGTCACTAATAGAATCAAAATACATATTTCCTCACCACCCTTGTTGTCTAATGAAGCAAAGGTCACTTGCAACAAGAGTAAATAACATTCTGTTTTTGGAAATCACTGAGGTGACTGGGACTGAAATGAACCTATTGAGATGGGGGAAATTGGCTAGACAGAAGGTGTTTCAAACCTTAATAAAAATTAATTAGAAAAAGGAACGAGCCAAAGGACAAACATCTGTGATAGAAGGATGTGAAGAGATAAACAAATCCAGTGTATGACATTTAATTTGAGTTAGGACCAGAATCCTGCTGAGCTACATTTGGAGTACTTTGTAAATATTTTGGGAGGAGGGGGGGACATCAATGTTTACTTCAGCATGAATCAATGACAGCCTTGATGATTAAAAGATGGGAAAAAAAGACGCTGAGCAAAATCACAGACTAATAAAACAATCCTGTGATGAAAAGCCTGACTAGTTGAGGGATAATAATAAATAATAATTAAACCATACAACAATGGTAATGAACACACTAAGAGCTACTCAGAAGTTGTGAACGAGGATACCAAATACAAAAGGAAAGAATCAGATTGATAAACATACACTACTCCTCCATTCCAGCTCTGACAGTGCAGCAGATGAGAGAAAGAGAAGCCAGGCTGGCATGCTCTAATAAGAATAATTAATCTTGAGTGCCAAATAACATCACTGGGGTCTGAGGCATTACTCTCACTTGCTCATCAGCAAGAATTGCAGTTCATTAGCAACTGAGGTAGCATTAAATAAAGCTAAAAGGAGAGTTGCATTCAGAAAATTAGTAAAAAGTAATGCTCTAAAGACACTGGTGTCCTAGGGAGTGGGTTGTATTTTCTGAACTCCAGGTGATCATAGGCCCATGTGGGGGTTATGTGGTGTTGTCCTACCCTAAAGGGAACAAATTGCCTCCTGCAGTTTCCTGGTGCATAGTGAATGCACCTGTTGCATCACCACTTAAGGGAATGCAGCATGAACTACCCCTGTAGGTAACCAGGTATGCTAGTCAGGGCAGAGAAGGTAATGGTGGGGCACTAACAGAGAGCACTTCCTGCACTCAGAAGAATTGTACTTGTGCCAAGGGTTCAGGGTTACAGAGAGTTTCTTATGACCTCCCTCTGCTTGCTTACCCACATATGGGCCAAGCACAGTCTGCCACTTAAGCAGGGCCGGCTCCAGGCACCAGCACAGCAAGCAGGTGCTTGGGGCAGCCAACACAAAGGGGCAGCATGTCTGGGTCTTTGGTGACAATTCGGCAGCGGCTCCCTGTCATAAACAGATAGCTAAGGGTTAATGTCTCTTCCACCTGAAGCACCTGACCAGAGGACCAATCAGGAAACCGGATTTTTTCAACTCTGGGTGGAGGGAAGTTTGTGTCTGAGTCTTTGTTTTCTGCCTGCCTGCTTTCTCTGAGCTTTGGAGAAGTAGTTCTACTTTCTAATCTTCTGTTTCTAAGTGTAAGGACAAAGAGATCAGATAGTAAGTTATATGGTTTCTTTTCTTTGGTATTTGCATGAATATAAGTGCTGGAGTGCTTTGATTTGTATTCTTTTTGAATAAGGCTGTTTATTCAATATTCTTTTAAGCAATTGACCCTGTATTGTATCATCTTAATACAGAGAGACCATTTGTATGTATTTTTCTTTCTTTTTATATAAAGCTTTCTTTTAAGACCTGTTGGAGTTTTCTTTACTTCAGGGAAATTGAGTCTGTACTCACCAGGGAATTGGTGGGAGGAAGAAATCGGGGAGATCTGTGTGTTGGATTTGCTAGCCTGATTTTGCATTCCCTCTGGGGGAATAGGAAAGTACTTTTTGTTTCCAGGATTGGGAACAGAGAGGGGGAGTCACTCTGTTTGGATTCACAAAGCTTGTGTCTGTGTATCTCTCCAGGAGCACCTGGAGGGGGGAAGGGAAAAAGGATTATTTCCCTCTGTTTTGAGACTCAAGGGATTTGGGTCTTGGGGTCCCCAGGGAAGGTTTTTCAGGGGGACCAGAGTGCCCCAAAACACTCTATTTTTTTGGGTGGTGGCAGCAAGTACCAGGTCCAAGCTGGTAATTAAGCTTGGAGGTTTTCATGCTAACCCCCATATTTTGGACGCTAAGGTCCAAATCTGGGAATAAGGTTATGACACTCCCTCAGTCCCTCTCAGAGGGAAGGACCTGCCGCCGAAGTGCCGCCAAAAAATGAAGCAGTGGCGGTAGAGCTGCTGCCAAAGTGCTGCCAATTGTGGCTTTTTTTTTCTTTTTTTCTTTTTTTTACTCCCCGCTGCTTGGGGCAGCAAAAACGCTGGAGCCAGCCCTGCACTTATGCACTAAATTCACTGAAAAAAAGAAATCATATACTCCAAATTCTCCTAATATCGCCCTCACACTTTTGAGTAGGGTTGCTCTGGTGACAAGATATAATACATAACTGGACCACACAGTGGGTGGTACTGAAAATATGATTTATTGTCAGGTGGGCTACAAGAGACGATGAAGACCAATCACACACATTCTTTACCTAATATCAGCCAATGGGGAAGGAGTGCAACGTCTAAGGTCATATAATGCCTACCAAAAATTAGGAATATCTGAAATCACAGATGTAAACAACTTTTTTGAAACAGAGTCGCCTTCAAACTAGTGCAGCTAGTTCATAGGATGGAAAAGTCATATGGTATGCTTCTGCCTCATGTCTGAATAAGCCTTGCTCTTTTTCATGTGAATATTCACAATTACAAATTTAAAATTCTCTTACTGCAAATATTCTGAAATATTTGTTCAAAATTTGATGCCAACAAACTTATTTAATGAAGGTCAACTCATCTTGTAGAAAATAAACACAAAAAAGTTACAAACACTGTCAAAGCAAATATGTTTAAATAGTCAAACTAATATTCATGGTGGATTTCTTTTTATTTGAAATATTTGCCCTGCTGTAATTACAACTCCCACCAACCAAACTGCAAGAATTAAACATAAGAGAAACTGATTTAGCAGCAACCAGTACCACAGTGATTCTTATTAAGGAAAGACAAAGGAGGAGAAAGGGCAAATAATAACATTCATGTGGTTATATAAACAGAAATAATAATGAAATGTTAATGCAATGTAACAAATCCTAATGCACAAAACTAGAGCAATTTGGTACAGTAAATATCAGTTATACTTGGTAAACACAAATAACGGATTACTATTAGAATTATGTTACTATAAGAACTCAACAGTAATTTACGGAGCAACAAATCTCAGTACATGAATTTGTTTTGAATAGAAACAGTAGACAGCAAACTAGGAAATACTAATTTCTGGATAAAGCAAGCTGGTTTTGCTCTCAGCATCTCCACAGAAAGCTGTTTTTTTTTTCCTGGGGGATTTATAGGAAGAAAGGAAAAAAATTACTTTGGGCTGTCATATTAACTGCATTCTTGGTTTGGCAAATATCTTTTGCCCTAAGTTTTCCTTTAATATTCTCACAAAACTAAAAATGTATGAGATGAACTATAAAAAAAGAAGACAATGTGATTCAGCCTGATATAGTCCAAACTCTGCAGTGTTTAGTTTGGAGCCAATGGAATGAACTGGAGCAGGGAAAGCAACTGTGTTTTAAAGGAAATTGCTGCTAAATCCATAAGGAATGACACAGCAGCCCTGGCTCAGGGCTGCCTTTGATGCTTGAATGTTGGCATAGACAGAAAACTACTGAATAAAAAGAACAGCGGAATCTTTAAGGGCAAGATGATGGAATTCAATGAGGATGGGGAGATGAGGGACTTTATAGAAGAGGGAACTTTGACCTTACCAAACATAAAAACTTCTTCTATGTAACAAGCAACTATTACTACAGGGCAAACAAACTGCTATCTAGTCTTCTGCCCCGATAGAACCAATGTAATACTAGTGAGTTTCAGTTGATTTAGTTAAAGGCTTTTAGGAAGGCTGTTTAACTCTTCTAGGAATATTTGCTTATATTTGTCTATTTATGGGCTGGATCCTACTCCCATTGATTTTACACAGAGTTTGGCTATTGACATTGATTGAAAATAGGATTCAACCCAAAATTCTGTATCATGCTAGAGACACTTGCAGGATGATGCAAAGATCTAGAAGCAAACTGACAGGTAGCGAGAGAACATGTTTTATCAGAGACAGCAGAACCTTCATTCCAGTCTCTGTGCATTGTACCTCTTTGGAGGCATACTAATCAGTCCAGTGTTTAGCATAGACACACTGTACCAAAGAAACAGGCAAAATTGGTACTTGAACAGAAAGTTATTAAACAGCCAGAATAAAAAACTGCTTGATAATTAAGGACAATCTGAATCTGTAACACGGCTTTTGGAATTTACACTATCTACATAGAACCTTGTTGTTTAACAGTACAAGAGCTTTGCAATAGATCAGCACACAACACAAGCATGAATTTATCAATCCTTATTCCTGGAAATAAATTTTCTTGTTGACCAAAAATGGGCATCTTTCCTCTCTGGTACATTTACTTCACTGTTAGCTTACCTATTAAAATGGAAAAGGCTGCTGATACTGCAGAATTTTCAAATTAAAAATGAACTTTCCCCCTTTCACTTGAAATCAATTGCTTTTACTCGATTATGAATTTAAGAGAAGACTCTTTTGAACCTTTTCCATGCATCTCCTCTCTCTCAACCATTAATTAAAGCTTAAGGGATTTTGAAAAACAGAGTGCTAAAATTTTGTATAAACCTTTTCCTACTATAAGAAGGAAAATCTCAGATAATTAGCTCTTCCACTAAATGCTTTTGGCTTTCATTACAAACAAAGTACTATGCTAATATACCTTGTGTTGTAAATGTCTCAATTCCTCCTAATTGAATTAAACCAAGTTCTCAGCAAATAAACTCTCAGTGCAGTTAATGGAAAATGAGAACAGAACTATTTTGTCTGACAATGGGTCATTACTACAAGTACCTAATTACAAGTGTCTTAATGCATAATGCTATCTTATGCAGGTTCTTTAGAATTAAAGCTGTAGCAAGATCAAAAATGTGTGTGCCTTTATGATTTTTCTCTCTATATATATATACACTAAGCGAGAGTTCAGAATGTTTAATAATGACTGTTCCAGTTTACCAGACTGCAGAGAAAGGTGCAGAGAACAAAAAACAATTTTGTCTCAGGACATATTTTGACACCAATTCTAATTTCCCTCCCTTCTTGATACAGCATGTTTCACACCTACCAGTTAATAAAGGATTATTACTTTCCTCCACAGTAAATTGCAAACACACCCAAGGTTAAAGCAGAGGACATCCACCCTGAATCAGTTTACATGATGCCATCAAACATGAGCACAGATGATTGATGACATTTTGCTATTACTGCACCAAGCATATATCAATATTGTATTGCCAATTATTTTCTGTATCGCTTCTCTTACGGTCATGTGATGCTACATTTTATTTAATTTATTAACTGGAAGAAAATGTATAGGAAAGAGTTTTTGAAATGCCAGAATGTATAATAAATCACAATAACTAGATTATAAAATACAGGATCTGGCATTACTTGCCAATTGTACAATTCTGAAGTTTTGGATGACTTCATAAACCACTTGAAATTTTTATCAGAGGCTTGAGAAACAACCTGCAAGCATGGCTACTGCAGTTAATGCTGGAGACTTGTAGTCATTCCACAATGCTGAATTATAACTCTGATCCCAAAATAGTGAACTAACTTAAGCATATACTAGCACTTATTAGACCTGGTTGGGAAACTCCCATTGGAAAGATTTTCTGATTTTAATACTTGTAAAATCAAAATTTTCTGAAAAATACAGAAGTTTTTATTTTAAATTTTTCAAAAACCTTGGCATATTCAGTGGCACAGAAATTGCATTTTTCAGCCAGCTCTTGTTGTAAATAGGGCTGGCAGCTCTTGTTGTAAATAGGGCTGGCAAGTGGTTTAATCAAAACAATATTATATACATCAGAATTGTGGAGCTTTCAGCTGTCACAGTTGCAAAATTGCTGGCTGTTTCTGCTAGACGCTACTGAATGTTCTTGTTAATCTTTTCTGATTTTAATTATCAATAATGCACGCTGAATGGCTCCCATATCCCCCTGACACCAGACATTTCCTCTGCCCATTCAATAGTCTCCGCTCCCTAAAAGGAATGCAGGCATGGAGTGGGTGTTAAGGATGCCTGGAGCAGCATTAATTCCCAGATGGATATTCATGGGGTTCTGCTGGGAGCATGCTCTGGAGACGGCCTCCCTCAGGCTCTCAACTTCTTCTGACCTCATGGGACAGGGGATCAAAAGGCCATTTATAAGCTTACAAATAGTGGGCTGCAAATGCTCCTTGCCCCAGTTTCACCTGCCTTTGCTCTCTTCCATGTGCTTAGGTGGAAGGGGCCACAGGTCCCATTAGTACTAGTAGTGAAAGAAGTGGTTTATCTTACTGGGTAATAAGTATTAATTTAAGAAATTCAAAGGACCCTTGTAAAAGGCTGGCAGTGTTTGCTTGAAACCATCTCACACTCAGAGCAGGAGTTGATCCTCCTGGAGAAATATTAAGTGGGTTATGCTGACTCAGTGAGGAAGGTAGCTGGTTAACCCTCACAGATATAAAAGAGGAGGGAATGGCTCTCTAGAGGAAAAGCCAGGAGTTGTGGAGCAGGGGAGCTGAGCAACCCAAAGGGAGGAATCCTAGGAAATCCTTCCAAGCCTGGGGAAGAGACTTACACTGAACTTCATGTTTTCTTATTGTTAGTTTCTGTGTTAATAATACCAAACACCAGCAAGAAATTTGGCCTCTGCAGAGCACATGGACGTTGTTTTGGTGTAGGTTAGGAAAGACACCTGCTCACCATCCTTTTCTGCATTCTTTACTCCCTATGTTGACAAAGCTCCCATTAAGAAAATTTGCCTGAATAAAGAGTGCACAAGATAGCATCCTAAATAAAATTTAACTTAACATTCCCTTTAAGAGATCAGGGCAAAATGCTGGAAAAGATTCACTCATTATTGTAACCTTTTCCATCAAATAAAACGTCAGCTATTTGTCTTAGCTTTCGACGCCTTTCATGGCGCTTGTCTACATTACCCGATGGATCGACAGGCAGGGATTAATCCAGCAGGGGTCAATTTATCGTGTCTAGTCTAGATGCGATAAATCAACCGCTGAGCACTCTCCCGTTGACTCTGCTACTCCACTGGGGCGAGAGACACAGGCGGAGTTGACAGGAGAGCATCAGCTGTCGACTTACCGCTGTGAAGACACCATGGTTAGTAGATCTAAGTACTTCGACTTCAGCTACGTTATTTAGATCAATTCCCCCCGCCCATGTGTAGACCACTCCTGGACCCACCTACCATCTGATATATGATATCCTACCATTGACCATTTCACCAACAGCACCAGCCTTTATTGTCCATCAATCCAATTTTTGCTTGTGTATGCACTGACCAGAATCCCCAGGAATGCACTGTCACAGTTCTGGGGTTGACTGCACCTCTGCCCACTCTGTGGTCTCCTCAAGGGCATCCACTTAAGTCTGTAGCCAAATCTTTCTTGGATCCTAGTAGGGCCATACACAAATTTTTCAGTTCTTCATTCCAGAGCAAGTCTTCCTTTGAGTCAGGTCAGGCTGGCTCTTTTCACAGTTTGGGGCCTTATTCTTCAGGCCTCCTGAAATAAGCAAATCAGTCAATGGCCCTTCTCCCATCAAAGGTTTGGGTATCTGCATAACCTTCATTGGTATTCTGCATGAATTACCCACCAGTGATTTCAAATTCCATAGGAAACCCACTCAGATAGCAAGTAACACAATAGGCTATGACTATCCCATGTGCCCACAGAGTCTTGCACATCTCAATATAATAGTCTTTGAAGTTTCTCCACTTCTAAGATCTCACATGTCACACTAGCTTCTGCTGTTATACCTAAAAAACATTTGGCAAGGCAGTTGGTGTGCTGTGACCATTGTTTATAATGTGATAATCACCTTGTATTGTACCAACTTCTCTTGGTGAGAGAAACAAGCTTTCAAGCCACACAGAACTCTTTTTCAGGTCTGGGAAATGCTGGTCCAATGAAAGATATTCTCACTCACCTTGTCTCTCTAATATCCTGGGACCAACATAGCTACAACAACACTACATAATCAAACTTGGTACTTCGTGCTCTCCCTGTCCGTATGTTGTATCTGTCTGTTGTTTCTTTCCATAAACTTAGACTTTAAGATCTCATAGGCAGGGACCATCTTTCTGTGGTGTGTGTGTACAGTGCCTACCACAATGGGGCCCCATCCCTGACTACACTAAAGCCGGTTTTGTGAAGAAGTCCTTACTATTTCTGCCAGCACTCAGTGGGATATATGATTGAACACTGCAGGATTTTCAGTTGGAAAATCCATTTATTAAAACACATAATTAAAGGTTAAAAACTGTTGTAAACCTATATTTTTTAGAGCAGGGTTCTTTGTCATGTATTGTATCCTAGTGATATGTTTTAAATAATCAGTCATTTTTTAAACAGAATACAGTGACTGCATCTATTTAGATTTAGTACTCTTGGACAATTATTGCATATGATGTGAAAAAAGGAAACCACCACAGGAAACACAGACATAGGGTTGGGCGTTACAGCAGCCATACATTTTGAGTTATCAAAGTTGCAGACTAAATAAATCAGCACTTCCAATCAGAGTTAGGCACATAATTACCAAGTGTGCTTTTGAAAATCTTCTCTGGGCCAAGAAATGGCCTTAAGATCTCGTTTCCAGACATAGCCATAAATACATGTATTGTTCGGGAAACTACTCCTCACAACAATTTTTCAAACTCACTGAAATATCAATCCTAGTCAGAGCAATAATTTTCTGTTTCAAGACTAATAGTTGTCAGGGTGACAGGGCCTCTGGAAGTAGCTGAACAAACAAGCAACTCTTCTATAAAATTAAAGTCTTGATCTGTACAGTATGTTTCAAATACACTCATATGTCAGCTGATTTAGGATCATTCTCAGTCCAGACATTACTATGTTTCCTTAGCACTTTCTGTACTCTGCCAATCTCGTCATAGTCAAACTAATTCAGAATCTGGTACATTACCTGAAGAAGCTTAAAAAATGACAACCTAATATCTGAAGCACATTCAGTATTGCTATCACAGAACTGATGTTTACCTTCCCCCACGCTTCAAAATTCATCTGCTTCCACTGCACACAGACACACAGTCTATATTCTATTTGTTCTTTTCTCTTGTATTGTTTAGATTCTAAGTTGTTTAGGGCAGAGGATATCCAAAGCGTGTATGTGTGAAAAGTGCCCAGTAAATCTACACCACTATATGCATGTTTTATCGTAACAATAATATTGAGAAAAGGAGTGCTGAACAAAATGTTTCCTATTGGTAGAGAATGTTCTGCTCATTATGAATCAATATGGTCACATTCCCTGACTTATCTTCATATCAGGGCATGTACAATAATTGGGGGAGGAAGACACAAAAAAGACCTCACACTTTTCAAAAAAATCTTGAGTGTAATAACTTTGCCTGTAATACCACCACTGTAGATATATACTCTGAATGATCACATAAAGGAAGATAACTCAGAAGAATTGGGTTTTTTTGGCCCGTTATGCACTATTAACTTGATTTTTAACAGCTATTTGCTGATGAGTGATACCATTTTGTTGGCTTTGCTTTTTAATGATCAGTGATCACAATTTCATTATGTTACTTTGGAACAGCCAGTTGCACTTAGTAAACAGGGGGATTTAGACACATTATTACTCTTCACATTTCTTTCCCCGCCCCCACCAGCAGAAGAGTAACTCCAAGGAGAAAAGTATGATTCCACTATTTCCTTCCTTCTCATTACCAAACGTCAGTTTCCGAGATATCAAGGTTCTTTCTTTTCATCGTTTTTGAATGAGGCAAAAGGTGTTTCCCCTCTAAACAGTCTTTCAAACACTGATATCTCCAGGTGTTCACATTTCTTCCCTGAAAAAGACAGCTGTACAGCAGATGGTATAAATGACCCTGTATAAATATGTGAGATCAATGCAAAAACTCTGCTTGCTGACTTCTTTGGCAGTGTGCCTTATTCCTCTAGTGGCTACTTAGGGAAAGTGACACTCTCTGAATATACACTAATTGCAATTTTCAGACCAACTTTGCAGTTTGATTCATCCTTTTGTGTTCAATATCTTTGCTATCTTCTTGGTGTCCACAGATATATAGACTCCTCTGCAGCAGATGCTTTCAAGATAAGCTCTCTCAATCATAAAGACCTCATTCATTTTAGTATCTGCCCCAATCCAATTCATTTGGTTGCTGAGTACTCTTGCATTTCATTTACCTCCTGTCCTATATCCATTATCAATTTATCTACTACACTCTGAAGTACGTGAGAGATATGTCTATGCGGATTAGCCACACTGTATCATAAAACTGTGAAGTGTGGTCTAGTGATTGAAATACGGGGCTGGAAGTCAGGAGTCCTGGTTTCCAGTCACAACTGTCATGCTGGGTAACTTTAATGTCCATGTGCAGGATAGCTCTTATGTGAAAACTAGAGATATGATGGCTACCAGACAATCATGGGATGGTTCAAGGTTATTTCAAGTAATTTCTAGAAATGTGGGTCCACCTTAGAAGTTGGTTTTAAATTGATATTGGGGACATGAGGATTACACCTCCATTACGGTCAGACTGTCATCTCTTCTAGTCAGAACTCAAGTCTGCACCCATTCCTTTGGGTTTTAGGTTTCTCACAGAGAGAATTCTATACAGATATCAAACCACAATATTTATAGCCTCATAGGGCATAACAGTCAACTGTTTTCTTTATCAATGATGCAGTGATTCCTGTAAACTCTTTGTATGTGTCACTTTAGTATATACAGGTGACAGAGATTATGTCAGACTCTTACCATGACCAGCTCAGAGAGCCTTTCAAACCTTATACTGTTGTACAGGCAAAGCTCTGTTCTGCCACTATTTTGTTTACCGAGCCAAATCAATGGAATCTTACCCAAACCAGCTGGTGAATCTGGACTCCTTTGCTTGGAAAGAGAGTCAAACATTTCTTACTGCAATTAGTTTTGTGGACAAGATTAATCAGATTCAGACTAGGCTGGATACATCTGTGGTAGCAGAACTGAGCCTGGAAGGGAAAAAAGCAGCATTGTCTCTGGCAAGTTTCAGCCAGCCATGTTTAGTGAGGTCCCTGATGTGCTGGGGAGCTGTGACCTGCAACCTACAAACTGGAATCATGCCCAATGGTAGGTAAAACAATGAGTCCATTCTTGCTTGAGATCTGTACAAGAGGACAAGAAATCTATTATTCAGGGGGTTAGACTATGCATTACCCCAGAATCATAGAAATGTAGAACTGGAAGGGACCTTGAGAGGTCATCAAGTCCAGCTCCCTGTGCTGTGGCAGGACCAAGTAAACCTAGATGATTCCTGACAGGTGTTTGTCTAATCTGTTTTTAAAAACCTCCAATGATAGGGATTCCACAGCCTCCCTTGGAAGCCTATTACAGAGCTTAACTAGAATTTAGGTTCAGATTTAATAGTGTTTAAATCTTGGTAAAGGTGTTCAGGTAAGAATTAAGCACCAAATGGTAGAAGTCTCCCCAGATAGGTGATTTCACAAGATTTCAGGTATATTTCAAATGGAAATGGAATAAAAGATCTTTTGGTTTTGAATCCAACTCAAAGAAAAGTGTAGAGTCAGGTTCAGATTTGAAGTTTCATATAAAAATGCATTTGATGTTCTGATTTTGGCCAATTTGTAATTCAGAGGAAAAATAACTATTCCAAAGTAATTGGCTGGTCCCTATTTTTGACTCCATCTGCACAGAGATGGAAATCTTTTCTCATTATCATCTTATAAAAAGGAAGAATTGAGTCTTGCTATGTGAATGAAGTCCTGTCAAAGGCCTTTTCCAATCTCAAACAAGTATACCATTCATTCTGAAGCTTTGACTTCTGACTTTTGTACAAATTCTGTTCTAATACATTATGTGAGCTGAGAAACTCATATTAAGCATCAGTATCTATTTACAGTATGTGTATGACAGGTACAGACAAAAGCTTTCCAGTAATCAGTGAAGCACAGAGAGTGGCTAAATAGATTTTCTTAGCTCATTCTATCAAAAATAAATCCTCAGGTTGAAAATCTGATTCTTAATTCTTCTGCTCTTTTCAAATCCAACCTGTTAGTCACCTGACCCTTTATTTTACCCTTGATATAACCTACATTATAGGGATATCTCCTTTCATGCATTGAAAACTAAAACCATTTCTGGACTGCTTTTGGAAGTAGCAAGTTATCTAAATTATTATTAATAGTAATTTCCTCCCTTTTGTTTTCATGGTCATTGCTGGAGTTTTTAAGGGTAGTAAATAGTAAAGGGTAATAATGATGATACAATACATTTAGAGTACCTTTCATCTGGGATTTCAAAGAGCTTTACAATCATTAAGCATCAAAAGAGTTAAATAAGTGAATTATTTAACTGACATCCTACCTTAACTGTCTTGCTAAAGGTTACAGAATGAGCATGTGGAAGAGTCAGAAGGTCCTGATTCTTAGTTTCTTGCTCCAACTTTTCCCAAGATTGTTTTGTTTTAAGCCTGGGTTTGCAGATGATCATCCTGTTGTAAGGATCTGCAATGCCTTTCCAGTTGGTATATTTATGAAGCCTCTCCCATCAAACTTCTCAGCAGTTCTGTCTACCTGTTTTATCATTTATCTCGTATTTTATTGCTCTGATAACACTGCTTTCATTTTGTGGATATCAAAGACTCTTGATTTATTTCTGCCTATTTCTTTTTAGTAGACTCTATCTCCTGATCATGATTCTTGCATTCAACATGCATAGTATTACAGTGATATCTTCAGTTACAATAATGCAACTCCTTCAAGCACTAGTGTGGAAAAATGTCATATCTTTAATAGCACTCTCCTTCTCTTACTGCATCATGCCTTTTAAAAATCTGCTAGTTTGTTGTTTGTTAAATTGACTCAAACTTTACAAGATTTAATTTTTAACATGAGACTTTATTTCATACAGAGAATGTAGCCTACTAGACAAAATAGGTGACAGGAAGTCATGACCTGTCTTGTTCTGCAATAAGACTATTCAAATGAGTCAGTTACTCACAGAACTAAGGGTTTTTAGTACTGGGCCCAACTAATTAAAGTTCACAACTATCTTTTAACACAAATATTTATATATATATATTTTTTTTTTTGCAGAAACTGGGGAAAGTGTTCAAGCAAAGAGGGAGCCATTCTCAAGACTTGGATTAGATTTCAGGAGTTCCTCTCTCTTAGCCCTGTTTTCAGACCACTAGACTACAGTTATCTTTGAATTTGAGGATCCTTTGTCAAGGCTCAGGAGGACAACAGCATTTACGCTGTGTGATTTAACTTGTTGAAAAAGAGAAGTGGAATAAATTGACAAAGAAGTTTTTTTTTGAAGTATTAATTAACATTTTCTAAGAGAGCTTATTTCTCTTTCTTTTGTTAATTAGTTTCAATACATTTGGAAATACACACTAAATGTGTACTTTAAAATAATTTTACTCTTTTAGATGCCTTATAGCCAAAGGCCTCTGAGACCCTTACCAAAAAATAACGAACAATCAATTAGTGGACATCTTGCCTCAAACACTGACATCCCATTCTCTATCCACAATGCAAGGAACAACATACAGGTTTGTAATCACATAATGGCCTTCTAAAGCTATTCGGTCAGCTGCTATTGTTGTCCTGCATAGTAGGTCATAAGTTCCAGCAATGTTTATAACAATACAGAAGGCAGCAAAGGAAGAACAAGTTGATTTGTGCTCCACAAGTAGGAGAGCAGAGAGGGAGAGAATCAGTGTTTGCCAAATACAAATGGAAAAAGTGGATTATTTTCCTGAAGCTTCTCAGGGTACATCAACACTGCAAAGTAGGGTGACCAGACAGCAAGTGTGAAAAATCAGGACAGGGAGTGGGGGGTAATAGGAGCCTATAAAAGAAAAAGACTAAAAAAATCAGGACTTTCCCTATAAAATCAGGACATCTGGTCACCCTACTGCAAAGAAAAATCTGCAGTGCTGAGTCTCAGACCCCATGTTAAATAACTCAGGCTAAAAATAGCAGTATAGCTGTTTTTGCTCAGACTGGAGCCTGGTCTCTGAAACCCGGTGAGAGTGAACGGTCTCGGAGGCCAGGCTCTAGCCCAAGCAGGAACGAATGCACTGAGGTTTTTAGCCTCAGAGCCTGAGCCTTGTGAGCCTGAGTCACTCCGGGCAAGTCTACACTAAGGTCCTACATCAGCACAGCTGCACTGATGCAGCACATCGGGGGAAGATGCACTATGTCAACAGAAGAGTGCTCCCCCATCAGCATAATCACTCCACCTCCACGAGAGGCAAAAGCTATGGCAGCAGGAGAGCGTCTCCTACTGACAGCGCCAGTGTGGACAGCACCTAAGTCAATGTAACTGATGCTCTGGCAGGGTTCTAAACATAGAACACAGGCAGCACCACTAGAGGGCTGAAGCCAATTTCTATACATCACAAATGATTAAAAATCATTCCTTTCTCCATTCCTTAAGCAGATGGATCAGTTTTTCCACCAACAAAATGAGGTTAACATCAAAGAAAGTTGACTGATTTTGTCATAAATTGACTTTTCTAAATTCCACCTAATATGAACAAGAGAAAAAAAACCCAGAAAACATTCCGTGCATCACCCCTAAAATCATGCAGTCATACTATCTTATGTTATGATCTTGTCAGATCTAGCAAACTAAGAGGTTTTGCTGCTGTCATTAGTGGATGAAATATCTTGCATTGAATACGTAGATGCTGCTAAAAGTTATACAGATGATTCAGTAGGTGGCATTTTTATTCTGAGTCATAATGGAAACAATGTCTGTTTAAAGTCACTGTAACTCAAGAGCTGTCATCTTTTGAAAGAGGAAAACAGCAGAGAGGAATCATCCAGAAACCCCAACCAGAAGGATCTTCTGCGGAAGCAGCCCAAGTAAGGACCTTTGGACATTCAGACAACTTTCTACAGTCTTGTATGAACTTTCTCTGACTGTGCAGATTGGCTGTTTGCTCCAACCCTTTCCCTACCCGCCCCTCAGAGTCTCTTCAGCTTGGTTCCACACTCCACCCACCTTTTCTTCTACCCCTCTCACGCTCTTCTCCCCTGCTTTGTCACCTCCCCCACTTCTGTTCAACATCCCCCACTCCCTTCACTTTGTTTCACATTTAGCTTAATCTCTCCCCTCAATTAAGCACTCCCCCACAAAACAAACAAACAACCCCTCCCAAAAAAACAACAACAAAAAAACCCACCATGGACCTAACATGATGTTTGCCACCATCACATTGTTCAATGTGCTTGTGTGTTAGACCCCTTTCCCTGACCCTGTGTCTGTCTCACGTATTAGACTGTAAGCTCTTCATGGCAAGGACTGTATGCCACTCTATGTTTATAGAGTGCCTAGCACAATGGACCCCATTTTTGGTTGGTCTTTAGGCACTACTGTAATAAACATGATTAATAATAGTAATAATAAAGCAAATCTGAGTTTTGTATCACTAGCCGTCATTAAAGGTCCCATGGTACTTTATGACAAAGTAGAGGTAATATTAACTGCAGCATCCTGGCTAAATTACATTCCACCTACCTAAAATTTCTCTTCTAGTTACAGTTGGATACAATATTCTACACTTCATGTACTAACTGCAGAATAGCATTACTGTGCACTGTTAAGCAGTTGTCTTGTTTTATTCCATAGAAGGCTGCATTTCAATTATGGATTTAACATTCCCTGTGTATCATTAGCCTCTTAGTTTTAAAGGGCTTTGTGATCCTTTGGGATAATGTACCACAGGGAAATATATATACATATTAAATCATAATTGACTAGGTAAATAAAAGGTAATCTTAAAAAGTATTGTTCAATGTGAAAAGCATTTTTTGTCATATGCCACCCAAACCTAAATTCAGAAAAAAAAAATAGTTACAGAGGTTTGTTTTATTTACCAACAACGCTTTCTAGAGAGATTTTTATTTATAGTAGTTTAGTAACATCTCTTTTCCCTTTAACAGCTCTGTTAGACACGATGGATAAAATTATATCACCATTAATCCATTAGGTGGATTACTAACAGCCAATTAGTATATGTTGAAAGTAATATCAAATTTTTGATTTCTTCTGCATGATGGTGCTATGAAAGCAAGTCTTAAGGGAGAGCACTTGTCTAAAATAGCACTCAGCAGTCATAGCAGCAGAGCAAACCATTCGGTATAGAACTCTACGTGCTTTGCTTGATTGCATACTTCATATTAATTTCCTTTAGAAGGATGATCATTTCATGTAGGTTGTCAACATTTTGCATTAGGCCAATGAAGTAGGTTGGATGTCAATTAATAGGAACAAGTCTTCCTCAGTTGGAATATAGCCATTTTGGCCAACAGCTATTTCATCATCAACAGAAAACCTTTTTCACTATCTTTCAAGCACAGTCATAGTGCCAGATATTTTATAGTGCCTGGTGCTGTAAAAGTTGAAAGAGATAATGTGCTGTGACAGCTTGATCGGCTGCTATTCCCTGCTCTGGGGTTATGTTCTTTTACCATATGACCTCAGTCCACTAAAAAATGTATTTCATCAAACAGCAAATAGCGTACTTTGAGCATTTGGATATGGGTACAGTGTGGTTTTTTCTCTAGTGTGGACATACTTCAGGCTCACATTTCGTCTTTGGAAATCTAGATAATATTGGCTTCGGCTGGACATTTAAGCAAGCTGTCACATGGAGTGACCCCATTCTAAGGATTAAAAGAGAGAACTGCAACAATTTGTTGT
This sequence comes from Gopherus flavomarginatus, assembly GCF_025201925.1. Classification (NCBI taxonomy): domain Eukaryota; kingdom Metazoa; phylum Chordata; order Testudines; family Testudinidae; genus Gopherus; species Gopherus flavomarginatus. The sequence goes on from NC_066625.1 coordinate 29,350,591, forward strand.
TATACTCTTAGTAACCTAAACAGGAGCCAAATCTTCAACTGCTATAAACTGGCATAGCTTCACTTTCACCCACTGAGGATCTGGCCTGTTTATCGCAGATAAATGTAGAAATACAATTAAAAAATAATTGTAGATATACTTGCAATTGTTCAGTGTTTCCATTCAGTGAACATGACTGCGTTCTGTCTTTGTGGAGTTGTAATTTTTAAGCACTGCTTGTCCTACTAGATGCCAAACCTCATTAAACTGGTAAGGAATGATGTCCAGATCCTACTTGAAAGCACAGACACTCAGGCAGTTTCAAAGTTGCTTTAAGGTATTTTTAAAAAACTCCCTTAAAATAGAAGTTATCTGGAAATAATTGCAAAATTGTCCTATTTCTAATGGTATCCAATGGGACCTATATTTTATCACTATTAATCTAAGAGAGGGCCCATCCATAGGATATATATCTCTGCCTCTTTACACTGCATCACTGTGCCTCTGTTATGGTATGGGGGGAAAGATAGCTCAGTGATTTGAGCATTGGCCTGCTAAACCCAGAGTCCTTGAGGGGGCCATTTAGGTATCTGTCTGGGAATTGGCCCTGCTTTGAGCAGGGGATTGGACTAGATGACCTCATGAGGTCCCTTCCAACCTTGATATTCTATCCACAGCAAAACAAAAGAGTATGGAGTATGTGGCCTCCATAGTAGGGATTGTGGGGTCTGTGTACCCATATTATCCACTGCAGCCATTTATTTGATTGCAACATCTGCTCCTGCCCCACAACCCCCATGTCTCCTTAAGATTGGGTAACATCCCATCACCCGTCTATGAGGCTCCACAACCTCTGACCTACATGAGCATGTCACTGGACAATGAACAAGGATGAAATAAGCAGCAAGAGAATGAATTTAAGACCTGAACGGAAAGATGGAAGGAGAACCAGAAGAGAAAATAACTAGACTAAAACGAGAAACTAAACTAGAGTCAGAAAACTTCTATTAATGGTAGTATGGCAGATTAGACAGATGTGTGCAGGCATGGGCACTCAATTGTAGGCCCTATGCCTCTGCATTGGTGCCACAGGTCAAAGGCTATTATCCAGCCTAGAATTGTATTAGTAATGGAGCATCCTCTTAATTCATAAGCATATTAACTCTGGATTGACATCTGTTAAGTACTTCCTGAATGAAAACTTTACCCTCTGAAATCACAGTTGAGGCACTATGGGTTCTTGGCTGCTTGCATTCATGCCCATCTGTCTAGATGGCACTGTACTACACAAAAAGGTTGGACCATTTTTCAATGAAGTTGATGACTCTTGTTTGTTGACACTTTTCTATCAGCAAAAGAATATTTAAACACAGCAGCAAATGAAGATGGTGTCAGCTCACATTTGTGGCTACCAAAACTGGAATATGTACTGCAACCAGAACCTGGGAAATCTATCTTTAAAATGTGGATGTACAAAACGTAATGTAAAATACAGATACTTTAGTACCGATACTTAACAGTATGTAACTGCATATCAGACATTAATACAAACTCAGCCACATGTATGAAGCTGAAGCAAATCACAGATATTTTGTATAATTACTCCTTTAATCCACAGTTGCCCTAGCAGCTATAACTGTGGTAATCACAGGTTCTTAAAAAGAGTTCTTTATGGCTTAGCTTAATGATGTAGGAAAGCGATGCCACAAAAACAACTATCAAACTTATATGAAACTTGACACTGCAATGAATTTTTAAATGTCTTTTTAAAAAATGCCATCTCCAGATTTTGTGTATATTTTATTAATCAATATCAGTCATTTTCAGCCCACTGGATGGTCAAGCATTCCTCAGCATTACTTCTGACATAATACCAAATGCTTTGGCTGTAACATCTTCACATCCGTGCAATGTGTCTTGGGAACAGTAACACAATACTACAAGCCAATTATGACTGGTGTCACCAGTAGGTTTGGAACTGCCAGAGATTCCTTTGTATGGCAGTTATTAACAGTTGCTGGACTCTGGCTGATATTTGGGCTATAGACCCGCTCATTTCTGTGTTGTTTCCATACAGTATAATGATTTTTAAAGTGTGTGAACTCAGATTTTTGAAGATATTTAGGCATTGTTCTCCTCAGTCATTGGGACTGTGGCTCCTAAGCAGGGCCATCCCTACCCATTTGCAAAATAGGCAGCTGCGTAGGGCACCAGGAAATTTGGGGCACCACATTTCCTGGTGCCCTGTGCAGCTGTGTGCTGCTCCAGCCCCTGCCCTGCCTCTTCCCCAAAGCCCCTGCCTTGATCTGCCCCTTCCTTGCCTCTTCCCACCCCTGGTCTGCCCCCATTCCCCTGAGGACTGCAGCAGGGTTGAACCTGCTCTCACCAGCGGCAGGAAGTGCAGCGACCCGGCCCCAGCCATGCCACCAGTGAGTGCAGGGGGGAGGTTCTCCCCTGCTGCCCAAGCCAGCACCGCCCCTGCCCCCGTGGAGGCCTGGGGTCAAGCCCCTCCTCCCCCCCCGGAGGCCTGGGGCCCTCCACACCCCCTCTGCGGGGGGGCTGCGTTGGGCCCCAGAATAGCTAGGTACGGTCCTGCTCCTAAGTATCTATCACTTTTGAAAATGGGACTTTGCCATTGAAATCACTTAGGCTTTGCAACACTGAGAGGAGCAATACCTAAATACTTTTAAAACTCTGGGCCATTGTGATTAACTATGAAGATTAGGAGAGGATATCTAATACTATATTCTGATATAGAATGGCAAAATTCAGTATATAAGAAAAGGTTAGCACATCAACAGATTTTATGGACAGCTATCATTTCCTCCCAGTCCACCTAAGAAAGAATATCTGAGCCTCTCTTTACTTATGATGGCAGGAGGCACGTGGATAATCTGCCCTCATTAGATATGGGATTAATGTGCCACTCAGTGACTTAGAAGGCAGATTCTCCAACAGTTTTATCAACTGTTTAATAGAAAGCCAAATCATCTTTCAAACACATATTTCTGAACAGCATCAGTTTGGTTTTTTAAATAAGTTATATAGCAGCAGAGGGCATGCTACATAATTTAAAAAAGAAGAGAAGTTTATAATGCATATCTGAAAATCTATAAAAATAAACAGCAATAAGGGCTGTTGACTTTGACCATGGGCCATTGACTCAAATAAGAGTTCTTCCTGGCCATGTGAGGGCTGAATTTGGCTCAAAATATTTGCACTATGCTTTTACAAATCATATACACTCTCTCTCTCTTTCTCTCTCTCTCACGTAGGCAAAACCTTGAAAGGTAGATAAAAAAAATGACTAAAAGCCTAGTTTACCAGTAGCTGAAAGATTTATTATAGAATATTGAAAGGAAATCAATAGACCATGGTTTTATTTATGAAGAAAACATCATATGAGAAGTATCAGAGGGGTAGCCGTGTTAGTCTGGATCTGTAAAAAGCGACAAAGAGTCCTGTGGCACCTTATAGACTAACAGAAGTATTGGCGCATAAGCTTTTGTGGGTGAATACCCACTTCGTCAGAGGCATGTGGTGGAAATTTCCAGAGGCAGGTATAAATATGCAGGCAAGAATCAGTCTAGAGATAACGAGGTTAGTTAGGGGGACCACTGTTGTGGCTCTATGTGGAAGGTAGGATTTTAGACAGTGTATGGTCCTTTTTCCTTTGTAGAGAGGTGAAGTGTGTAACGTAGACCTCGTGCCTTATTTTAGTAAAGTCCATTTGTGTGGAAAGTTGGTTATTTATGAAAGTCTCCAGGTTGGAGAGCTCTTTTTTGATGTTTTCCTGTTTGCTTTTTGGATGCTGATCAGGTGGTTCCTCAGTTTCTTTGATAGTGTATGGCATAGTCTCTCACTGTGGTCTGTGCACTATGTAGATAGCAATGGATTTTTCACCTTCAGTCCTTTTGGTATGATGTCCATCTGTTTGCATTTGGAAAGGAAGATGATATCTGTCTGCACGTGTGCAAATTTCTTTATTAGGTGGACAGATTTCCACTCCATATGGCTAATTGCAGTGCCTTGCATGGTGTCAAGTATCAGAGGGGTAGACACGTTAGTGTGGATCTGTAAATAGCGACAAAGAGTCCTGTGGCTCCCATGGAAGCTTATGCTCCAATACTTCTGTTAGTCTATAAGGTGCCACAGGTCTCTTTTATCATATGAGAACCTAGTCTAGATTACAAGACATCATTTAAAATCATTTTACACCAAATTAACATAGTGTTTCTTCATTTCCCTGGAATGGCTTCTTCAAGCCACTCATTTAATAATTTTTCTCTTTTTATCCTATTTTTATAATACTAAGAAAATATTTTTTCACTCTAAGCAGATTTCTGAAAGGGTCCTGAACAAGAAACATCAATTAGACTTCTAGCAACTGTTCTACATTCTTCCATGTCCTTTTTTGGAACTTGAATACAATAGTTCTGTTTGCCATGGAAGAGGTATAGAACAAGAGTTATCTGTGAAAGCTTCTCCTCACTGTTCTACCAATGTGCCTCTATCCTTCCATGGAAAGCCAACATCTAGGGTTAAAAAAACCAAAAAACAAACAAACAAGGTTGTTCATTTACAGTCCTACAGCATATCTGTTAAGATTGTCTACAAAGGTGCCTATTATAGGAATGCTTCCGGTCTGCAATAACTTGGTGAGGATTTGAGCTGGCAATTTAGAAGGATTACTATTCCATTATTAATGTTTTGAGCCATCTAGTCCCTATATAGATCTTTTAATTAAACAAACACATTATTAGCAAAAGTGAGTAAAACATTTTCAGTGACAGTGTATTTGAAATATTAACCAAATTAACTTGGCCTGTGTCACTATAGTGGGGTTAGTACCTCGATACCTCCTTAAGTCAAGGTGGCAGGAGGTAACATAGGCTCTCTAACCCCAAGTCCATGTTCTAAACCCCTCTGTAGTTAGTCCTGTGTGGGGCCACCCCTTTCAAAGGTGGGTGACCAAGATAGAGGAACCCGGTCCCATCCCCTGCCCCAGGTCCCGACTCAGGGCCCTGTTGGTGGCAAGATCTTCTCACCACTGGTCCGTCAGGGATAATCCTGAAACATGCTGGCCTGAACAGTCTTAGCACCATTCCCCTTTAAGGACTCCCTGGGTCACTTCCTACCCCTTCCTCAGATTCTGCTAGATCCATGGCATCATCTGCTTCCCCTCTGCAGTGGGTCTGGACGTGTCTGGCTTCTGCATCCTGGTGTGCAGACCACTCTTCTGCTGGAAAGAGTGACAAGTTTCCTTCTCCTCCGGTGGTCCGCCCTGACTGAGCAGCTCTGCAGGCTTTTATACCTGACTTCCAGGTGCAGCATGCCCTGCAGAGCAGGGCGGGAGAGGAGGCTGGCTTCTTTTACTACGAGGGAAGGATTAACCCCCGCTGTACCAGTGTGGGGCCAAACCGCACCCTCACAGTCACACACTATTTTCTATTTGGTTTCAGTTAATACTCTAGAAGGGAGTTTATCAGCAGGCATATTTACCAGAACAGCAGCTTTTAATCGTATATTGCAGAGCATTTGTAGCAAGCAAGTGTGGAATTCTTACTCACCAGCATTCTTACCTGAGACCTGTTTCTGTCAGCTGTGCTAATCCAATCAACTGGCTAAATGAAATGATTTGACCCATCCCATTGAATCAAAACATCTCTAATTTCAGATATTGAGTAGTCATAATGACCTCCTTATGCACAAACTACAGATCAAACATTATTCATAGAAATTATTTGGGGAATAATTTTAAATAATGAAACTCAGACAAATCACAATATCCACACGTGATTTACAAACAGGAGGAGAATGGAAATCTATTATTTTTTCAAGATTTGTTACCAATTATTTGCCAATTTATAATTATTAGTAAGAAATGAAGCACAAACAGATATGCAAAAATTATGGTAAGATTTTTAAAAGTGGTTTTCCTCTGCTCTGATTAAGAGTCTGATAAGGGAACTAGTCATATAGCTCTGAGGGGTCATGCAGTATCTGGGCTAAGGGAACTCATGTGGTACTTGTGCATGCATATTCAGTCAACACTAGGTAAAGCAGGATTTTTTTTTCTACCTGATCAATGATGGATCATTTAAATGTTCAGAACTTTTGGTGTGGAGCTTTGTTAAAACTGTCAATCAAAAATGCTTCAAGAGGTGTGGAATGAAGCTTAACTCTCTATAAATGAGATCAAGATTTTCTGAATAACAAATTGCTGGCAGCAAGAGATGGCTGTAGACTGCCTTGATTAACTGTTTGATCCACTTAAAACCTCAATGAGGCTGGTTGAGATACAGAGAAAGGGGCACAGTGTCATACAGGATGATTTCTGAGTCAGACAAGCAATGATTTAGGAGGACAGCAGCTACTATTTTTCAGCAAAATGATTTTTATATCTTCTATAAGACTTCTACCTGATTTACTTCTCCCACCCTCCACCTCATTTTCTCATATTGGTAAAAAATTATCAGAATGTTTAGAAATGCAGTATAATGAATTGATTCACAGGTACTGAAATGGGGTATCGCATGTGCTTGTTTTCTTGTTATCACACAATTATTTTAAATGTTTCCACTCTGCTCAATGTAATTTACCAAAAATATAATGTCCCTTAACGGGGAACTAGATGACTCAAGAGATCTCGTAACATGATTCAAAGCCTGTCATCAGAGGTCAATTTTTTGAAAACAGCCCAGGCTGGTAATTATCAGCTGAATGCTGTTCAGGGGCCTATACGAAAGGAATTTTGGTGCTTTCAGTCCCATCCTTAGATTAGGTCTCCACATCACGCAACCCACAAACACATCTGGCACCTTTGTGACTCTCAGGGAAAAGGCCAAGAATTAGGAAGGCAACAGATATGGAGACAGAACTAGACTCTCATCCCTAGGTTGTTCAAGTCATGGCTGAGACACACAGGCTGTGTCATTACAGTGTTGTACAACCACTCCCTGTTCTGGACTGTACTTGATCTGTGTGTACAGCTCTCCAAGACTATCTATCTGATGTGGCTAGCTGGTTTTGCTTTCATTTATAAAACATTATAAATTAACACATACATACACAAACAGTCCCTCCTCCTGAGATACACCTGAACATACCTCCAGAATCCCCCATTTTGTTTGTCAAATTTAATATTTTCTTATTTAATAAGAGTTTTGCAGATTATTTGATTTTCCTTTTGCTTTGTTGGCTAGTACTGCAGCTTTGAGAATGGTGCAACCACCATTCTGGCCAAGGGAACAGAGTGAGTCACCTTAAAGCATCCTCAGCTGCTAATGACTCAGAATCCAATGTCCTGAATTCACTTCTCAACTTATTAGCTATGCCATTAGGCCACTGTCTATTTGTATATGTCAATCATAGAACTGAAGAACAAAGTAGCTTGTTTTCCAAAGGATCTGAAACGTAAGGTGTTAAATAGCTATTTGCAAAAGACACACTTGTGTACCATTAAGGGCTAGATTGTGGTTGGTCTTTCCTGGGTGCATAAAGGGGAGAGAGGGCAACCATTCAGGGGCCAGCCACAAAACCCATCCTTCCTTACTGATGTCCAGGGATTGGAGAACTAGTGCCATGATGACTCTAGACTCTTCAAAGGGAGCAAAGGAAGATCTGAAAGGCTGAAGCTGGCATGTGCACGGCAGGAGATACAATGCACAGTGCACACACTGAAGGTTGTTGCAGCAGTAGCTCTTAGTGTGATTCCTCATTCAGAATTCCCACAGACAATGGGAGAAATCCTAGTTCTATTTAAGTCAACAGCACAGCTCCTCTTGACTTCAGTTGAGACAGAGTTTCAACTAACACTTCTACCATCGATTGTCATTTAAAGCACTTACAGAATAAAGGCAGGCTTAGAAATCATCAAAATATAGTAAGACGCTGAGAAATGTGATAATCAAACATTTAGACCGTGTAGCCTGTGTGAAAGTCTGTGTGAGAGAGAGAGAGACATCTCATAGAATGCAACCAGCAAGAGAGATCATCAAAAACACTTTAAGATATACACAGGTTAATGGCAAGAAAAATAATTGTGCAAGTATAGAACAGTGTGAACATAAGAACAGCCACATTGGGTCAGACCAAAGGTCCATCCAGACCAGTATCCTGTCTACCGACAGTGGCCAATGCCAGGTGCCTCAGCGGGAGTGAACCTAACAGGTAATGATCAAGTGATCTATCTCCTGCCACCCATCTCCACCCTCTGACACGCAGAGGCTAGGGACACCATTCCTTACCCATCCTGGCTAATAGCCATTAATGGACTTAACTAGATAAATTCATGGAGGTTCTCTTTTAAACACTGTTATAGTCCTACCCTTCACAACCTCCTCAGGCAAAGAGTTCCACAGGTTGACTGTGTGCTGTGTGAAGAAGAACTTCCTTTTATTTGTCTTAAACCTGCTGCCCATTAATTTCATTTGGTGGCCCCTAGTTCTTATATCATGGGAACAAGTAAATAACTTTTCCTTATTCACTTTCTCTACACCACTCATGACTTTATATACTGCTATCATATCCCCCCTTAGTTTCCTCTTTTCCAAGCTGAAAAGTCCTAGCCTCTTTAATCTCTCTTCATATGAGACCTATTCCAACTCCCTAATCATTTCAGTTGCCCTTCTCTGAACCTTATGTTCTTATGTTATTTTCAGAATTGCCAGTGACTTGAAAAATCAGTTATTCATAAAACTACTTTACGACCATCACAACAACATAGCGAGGGCAGACTCCCTGTCATCTAGAAGGAATAGAATTGCCAATGGCCTTAGTTTCTTGAGGTTCTGTCAATTGCTCTCTCCCCACTAAATTTATTGAGCTGCTCCAAATGACATTGTTGAAATGTCACCCAGTGATTGCTAAGCATCTTCTGTCAGCTAGGTATCCTCTAGAAAATTCGGATTATGGCACATTTTGTGAAATATGAGTTTTACTGAAAACAACTGACGATCTCATGAACAATAGTCATTTGGAGTTTTACATCTGAGTGCTTCATGCACTCGTCTTAACACACCATCAAAATCAGTGAGAAATGTGGACAGCCAAGCACTTCTCCAATGCTCAATTTCAGAAATGCACATAATCATGTGTTTAATTTTAAGCATATGCTAAAATCCCATTGTCCATGCTATGGATGTGCTTAAGTGCATTCCTTACTAGAGACGCTGTCCTGGACTGGAGCCCAAATCAGACCCAAACTCAAGAAGTTGTAGCAGTAGTTTCTAATTTCCAATAGCTTTTTGATAGATAATATATATGAGGCATCATTTTGCTGTGTCACAACTGTAGCTGCTTAATTAAAATGATAGAAATCGTGGTCATACTATGTAGAACTAAAGAGAAATTAAATATCCCTTATTTGTTACTGAAATGACCTATAATGCCCTCCCAATCCTGCATCTTCCCCCAATGGCTGAGCATTTTGTCTCTCTTGTAACTCAAAAGATAGCTCACATCCACTCCCCTTACACCAGGCCCATATTTTATTCTTTACGCTGAAATATGGTAGGATGTGCAGGGTATGTTTTAGAAACAAAAGCCCCACCTACCTCTGGAAATACAGATGGCTCAATAAGTATATAAGAGGTTAACTGAAAACCATATGCAGAAAATCTTCAACTGGTAAAGATTAAGGTATGTTTCTGTCAATCTAAGATTGGGGGGGGGGGAAAAGCTAAACCATTTACGCTCTGCTCAATGTAAACAAACAAGCTGCTCAGAAATTATGATTGGAGATGTCTGCACTTAGACTGCACTCATATTTGTGACTTTTTTTGTCCCATTACTGAATGCTCATCTGCTTTGATCTAAACAAGCACATGAAGTGAATCCATGCTGCTACCTCAAAATGTCTGGACTTTAGGGAATCAATTAAAAACACCTGTTATGAATGCCTTTGAACTGTTATGACTATTTATTATTAATATCAACTATCCTATACAGCTCTAAGATATGCTACACAAAAAAGGTAAGATCACAGGATGTGAAAGAACCTTAAGAGTAACAAAGATGAGGTGAGGTTTTCCATAAGCCAGGTAAAGCTGTTTAAAAAGGACTACTGTAAATAAGTCTCATGGTCAAACACAACAACTCTTTTCAAAACTGACTTTTTCATTTGTTTTTGTTTTGTAACTTGACTTAGCTTAGATAGCTCTTCTTCTCTTCAAACATATTTTATTTTTTCAGCCTGTCCTTGGTAGAGAAAATGTATTCAATTGTAACAGCAGAGATAATTTAAAGAGGTAGGACATTCACAAACCACTGCTGTGTAGCAATGCAGTCCCACATCTGCCAGCACCCAGGAGACATACAGTGACGGTCAGCTGAGCAGGCTCCATGCTTGCCGAGGTATGGCGTCTGCACAGGTAACCCAGGAAAAAAGGCGCAAAATGATTGTCTGCCGTTGCTTTCACGGAGGGAGGGAGGGAGAAGGGGGCCTGATGACATGTACCCAGAACCACCAGTGACAATGTTTTTTGCCCCTCAGGCATTGGGATGGCAACCCAGAATTCCAATGGGCGAGGGAGACTGCAGGAACTATGGGATAGCTACCCACAGTGCAACGCTCTGGAAGTCGACGCTAGCCTTGGCACTATGGATGCACACCGCCAAATTAATGTGCTTACTGTGGACGCATACATTCAACTTTATACAATCTGTTGCCAAAAATCAAATTCTGTAAAATCGGAGTAATACTGTAGTGTCGACATACCTATTCTCCAGTTTTTCAAGGTGTTTTTGCATTCTAATCCTGTCCTCTAAAGAGCTTGCAACCCCTCCCAGCTTAGCATCATCTGCACATTTCATAAGCATACTCTGTACTGCATTATCCAAGTCATTAATTAAAGTACTGAATAGCACCAGACACAGGACTGATCTTTGTGGGACCCCCACTAGATACACCCTCCCAGTTGACAGTGAACCACTGATAACTACTCTTTGAGTATTGTCTTTAAATCAGTTGTCAACTGACCTTATAGTAATTTCCCCTAGACTGCATTTTCCTAATTTGTTTATGAGAATATAATGTGGAACTGTGTCAGAATCCTTACTAAAATCCATATACATCATGTCTATTGCTCCCCCAATATCCAGTAGGCCAGTAACACTGTCAAAGAAGGAAATTAGGTCAGTTTGGTATGATTTGTTTTTGACAAATTGATGCCGACTAATCCTTGTAACCCTATAATCCTCTAGAAGCTTAAACTCCTTGTTCTTTGATAGCTATTTGTTTTGTTTATAACAGAAGCAAACATATTGTTTTACTGAAATAGATTTAGCTGAGTAACAATCAGTTTAGAAATATGATTTAATTAACATGCAAAACTGTTGTAAAATAACCAACCCAAGACCAGGTATATCTTGTCTGATTCTGACTTCCATTACCAATCTGAAGCTCAGACTAGATTTGTGAATGTTATAGCAAACCAGGGCTAGTTAGGGTTTTGACTTGCAACTAGGCATATGTCTGATTAACTGAAATCAACAGACAAGGGGAGTCAATTCACTTGATGCAAAACTAACAAAAAGTTTACTAAACCTAGAGTGACCAGACATCCTGTTTTTAACAGGACAGACTAGTATTTAAGCTCTCCTGCAGATGTCCTGACTTTTTCTTAACAACTGGCAAATTCTCCTCTATTTTCTGCTTCCCTCCGCCCACCCGCAATCAGTACTGGTGGGTCCTGCTGCTGGCTGGATCCCTGCTCATTAGCTGGTGGGGTGGTCCAATGGCTGACGATGGGGGTGGGTGTGCAAGGCTGGTGGCGGCGCAAAGCTGCAGCACGTGGGGCCAGGCCTCTCCCCCTGGGAGTCTATCAGTGCAACCTTTGCTGCATGTCAGCTCTGAAGGGGAGGGAGCAATTTCCAGCCTGTTCCCACCCTGAACCTGCAAACTCCACAGCAGCCCCTAAGGCAGGGGCTTAGCACCCTCTTTACCTTCCCCCACCCCCATCCTGGATCCTTCCCCCAGGGAGTGTGTGGCTGCTCTGTTCCCTAGGCACCCTCCTCTGCTTAGCTACCTCTGTGGCTGGTTTCCCTGAAACCCCTGCTGTCAGGTTCTCCCTGGTGCCCAATGCTTAACCCCTTCCTGCCCACGCTGTAGCCGGGGGACAGGAGGCAGCTGGGTTATGTCAGTGACCAGCAGCAGCCTGGAGGTGTTAGCTGCCTTTTGACACTGTGCAGGCAGGAAGGGACAAACTGCTTCCAGATGGGGGCTGGTGGAGCAGGAGAAGAAAGAAGAGATGAGCTCTGAAAAGACATTGGCCAGATCATCCCTTCCCCGCTTCCTCCTCCCCTGAGGCTGGAAGTAGCTCCCACCTCTTCCCTCCCACACAGTGCAGAAAGGCTGCTGCTGGCCACATTCTGCTGTGAGCTGTGGCAGATATCTGGGAAGGGGGGGCCATGTGACCCTGCGTGCCCCTTCCCTCACCCCCCATGTGTTGCCTCAGGAAGACACTACGCCACATGCTGGAAAAGCAGCTCCGTCCTGGGGGCCCAGCCAGGCATAGAGGGTGGAGAGCGCCAGGCAGGGAGGGTCGGTGGGTTGGTCATCCAACCAATGGGAGAGAGAGGTACGGGTGTGTGTGTGTCACCTCTCCCCATGTGGGGGGATAGGGTTCTATGTGTTACCCCTCACTGTGTGAACTCTAAAGTCTTGAAGATAAAAAGGTAAAAAAAAAGAATCCAGTTATGCAGTATTGCTTTTTAATGGGGGCTCAGTCAACTTAATGTTAATTTGAATGTTTGTACTGCATCGTTCTGATTGACTTCCATTGAACTTGCTTGAATACGAGTAATTTTACCAGGTGTCCCGTATTCAGCATAGGGAAATATGGTCACCCTAACTAAACCCACTGCAAACAACTGCACATGTTCCCTCAGCTCCACTTTGGCATAAACCAATGATAGGTCGATGTCATTTTTCTTTAGCTGTGTTTTAAATGAATAAGGACAAACCCATCCAGAACCAAGCAAACAAAAAATTAACTGAACATAAAACTAAAACATAAACCGATCATCACAAAACACAAAAACAAAACAAGTCAAACAAAAAATGAATAATCTGTTTACCTTTACTTATGGTGGGTTTTTTTAATGTTTCAAGTATTTACTGAGGCCTTCATCCTGACAAGACTTACTCAGCTTAACTCAGATATCATAAAATAAAAAAAAAATACACTGCAAATGCAATTAATATCAGCATATCTTTCTCACATCTATACTAGCATCAGATCAAACTTATCAGTTATGCTTTGCTCTACAGAAAAAAATAAAAATGCAGAGAAACAATGATAATAAATAATCTCAACACTCTATTCAGAATCATTAAAACCTCATTTATTGTAACTCATTTCACTATATCAATCACTATATTAACACATCATGACCCACATTTCTTCAAAATTTCTCATCTTCTATTTTTTTTTTTAAGTTGTCAAGTTGATTGTTACTTTCCTGAAAGCATCACTTCCATCCTTCCACAAAATATTTTAAAACTGGTGTTTTCAAATTATGGGGTTTTAAAACTCTTGGAAATGACGAGCAATTGTGAAATGTTATCTAGGTTGCAAGAAAGTCAATTGTCCATCACTCTGAATTATCATATGCCTTTTGAATCTCTACAGCCTCTGAGGCTAGAGGGTATCTTTTCTATCAACACAACTCTGACTGCATTGTTCGTTTATCTGTTGAATTCAGTACGCACTTCCGTTTCCAATGTAAACGAAGCTGCTGCAGTATTTCTAGTCTACAACAACAAACTGCTACAGAAATCAGTGGTTTTGCTCTAAAAATTAGCCCCAGCTTGCTGTAGAGTACATTGAGTCTTAGAGATGTCCAAGTCCTAGGGGAGCAGATCCAAAGGAGCTATAACAGTTTATATCATCTAAGGATTTGCATCACAGTGTTTACTCATGTTTTGGCAACCACCTGGCCAAATGGCAGTGATGGAAAACTGTACTGCAATAGTCATGTATCATATAAATACCACAGGGAAATTGATTTATTGAATATTAGTGGTCCGTGGTACGGCCTTCAGGAGCCTTCTGTAAATGTATTTTTTCTACTCCACCTGTTAGAATCCACAGCTTTAATCAGTTTCAATGGTTTTCCTTCTGCTAACTTTGGAGTGGCTCCACTTAGAGTATCTACTACTCCTCGTGGTATGAATGAATAGGATCCAAGTAATTCTGGTTATTTCCTCTGAAATAAAGACTGAGGAATTTGTAAAAATCATGACTTCACGTCAAGTGACTTCAAGAAAAGTAATTTATATTCAACAAAGACATTCAGGAAATTTCATCTTTTTTGGATTTCTGAGTTCTCCATGAACAGATCACAACATTTTGAAAAATATTAATTTTTCAGCATTATACATGAATTTCTTCAGAGAAGAAACAGGTGTACATTTATTAATGAGAAAAGGAAATAATTCCCCCCCTTGAGTACTCTTTAGACAATTCCATAAGGGATTTCATTGTCATTGTCACTGTTCTACCACTAAAATGTCTTCTGGTAAAGCACTGAAGACTTAGTTCAATATAAAAGCTGTGCGGGATTAAGTTATTTTATGTCAGTGCTCTGGTAATTTCTGTATATTCTGTATCACTGCAAAGAAGAGTTTGAAGATGATTTAATGTGTCCATAACCCATCATGGCCTTGGTTAAACAAAAGTAAGTACCATTAGTCTGTAGCAGTAATTTACAACTGGTAGAAAAGCACTGAACACCCAAGATAAATGAAGTGCTGGCAAATGTGCTGTGTGAAAGCAACTGAAAGTAGCTGAAAATGTCTTTGTCCCAGATATTGCTGCATTTCATTTTCCAGTAGGCTAAAATCCCATCAAACATCATCCACAAGAGGCCGAATTAGAACTAGAATCACAGTTTCCAAATGAGGTCCCAGGATACTGCTATTGAAGTGGAAATTTAAGTATTCAAAGCCTATAACCTGTACTGATTATACCTATGAGTGGTACTTTTGTTGTATCAGTTCAAAGATAACTTTTTTGTAATGAAACGACAGGCCTCCAGGTTCACGGAAATGGCCTTGCAACATAAAAAAAATGGAGACAAAAGCACAGATATCTAAAGGTTTTTTATAGTTTGGTCAGCACAATGGTAATTCTTTTCCTACTGTTCCAATTATTCAAGCTCTCTGGTACTGTGGCACCATTGGATCCTCAGGATGCATTAACATCTCATAGGATTTGGGAAGATAACATGCATCCCACTGCCACAGACGCCTTTACAGATATGAATCTGTGACCCCACTGTGGGCTTTGTGTGGTCTAGGCCATGGGGCAAATTGTCACTGAAATAAGGAGCTGCCTTTTTCCATGAGATAGGAAGATGCTCAAAGAAGGTCCTCTCAGTACTGGTTCAATAGGCCTCTAATTTGCAATGACTCCAAACTAAAAAGTCAGCACTACAATACAGAGCTGATAGCAATTTGCAGTCAACAAAAGTATATTAAATATGTAATCACTGCCTCTTTTACTTAATACTGCTTCTGTCATGGTTTCCATGATAAGATGCCACATAATTAAGCATTCTCTGTTCCTAACTTACTGTGTGAATGAAATTATGATCCATTTTGGGGGACAGTATCTAAGGCTGTACAATCCCATCTTATTAACTGTGGCCTGGCTGGAAACTAGTAATATCCTTGTTATATGTAATCCTATGGACAGACCAGGTCTTCACTCTATAAAACATAATAGAACAATGCTTTTAATGGCAACAGCAATTCTACATAAACTTCATAGCCTTTGAGAAGGCTTTTGATAGCATTCACAGAACCAGCCTATGGCATATTCTGCGGGCATATGGAATCCCTCTCCGTATAATCAACATCATCAAAAGCTTCTATTTCAACTTTACATGCAGTATTGATCACAGTGAGCACAGTGAAGTCAAAATAGGAATATGTCAGGGGTGTGTCATGTCTGCAATCCTCTTCAACACTGCCATTGACTGAGTAATGCAGCATACAACAGAAGACATGCCAAGAGGCATTAAATGGATACCTTTCTCATCCCTTGAAGACCTGGACTTCTCAGATGATCTCGCCCTCCTATCACATACCCAACACCATATACAAGAAAAAACAATTTGACTCAATGCACTGAGCCAGCAAATTGGACTGAAAATCAACCACAATAAGACAGATATTGTGACCATTAATATTGCCTCACCATCACCAGTACGGACAGAGGATCATGTCCTCACCAATGCAGAAACATTCACATACTTGGGCAACACTATCAGCCAGGAAGGTGGAACAAGCCAGGACATCCCGAACAAAATCAGTAAAGCGAGGAACACCTTCAGGAGCTTAAGTACAGTCTGGAAATCATCCAAATACAGAACCAAAACCAAACTCAAGATTTATCAGAGCTGCGTACAGTACTTTCAACACTACTTTATAGTGCAGAATGCTGGGGAATGAGAAAGTATGAATGTCCAAACTGTCTTCATTCCAAACCTGCCTCAGAAGAATCCTCTGTATCTTTTAGCCCAGAACAATCTCAAACCAAGATCTATTGACACAGTGCAGCCAAAAGGATATGAGCACCAACATTGTCAGGAGGCATTGGAGATGGATTGGTCATGTGCTTCAGATGGAAACTGATTCCCATGACCAGAATAGCAATTAGATGGACACTTGAAGGCAAGCAAAAATGAGGTCACCTGAAAACAACATGGCAAAGAGCTGTGGAAGCTGAGCTGAAAAACCTGGGGTACAGCTGGGGAACCACTGAAAGACTTGCCAGAAACAAAAAGGAGGGGAAGAGCTTTGTCGCTGCCCTAAATGCCATAGACATAAAGGGAACATGATGATAATTATGTAATCCTATACATTTGTTATCTAGTATTACTATTCAATGTATTCTGAAGTTTTCTGCATGTTATCAGCTCTCATTTCTAATAATGAAACACTCACCTGGCCATTTAGGGAGGGATGGTACCATGCACACACAAAAAAGGTATGCACTTGTGAAAACAAGCATAGATTTTCTCTTTGAACAGAACTGCACATTTTATTTAAGAAGGAAAGTTTAGTGCCTCAGAAGAATTCCTCATGGGATAGAGGCCAAGACTGAGCTTCTGACAACTCCACACCATGGGAGTGTGGGGTATTATATGTGGAAAAGCAGCTAAGCTGCCTCCACAGCATTGTCCCCTTGCTGAGACTGGGATGGATAAGGGTGCACCTGGGAGCAAGAGAGAGACACACTCCCCACACACCCCCTTTCCATTTGCCTCCTGTGCCATGGAAATTAGGTGAAAGATGCTACAGTTCCTGCTGTATTATCCTTTACATATAATTTTACACCCCAAGCAGCCCTGCAGATTAGGAGGATTCTGGGAGGCTGCTGTGACCAGGAAGATGTGACTCTGATTAAAACTTACTGCCACAGAGCCAGGAGAACGCAGAGGGACAGACCCAGTATGGAGGCACCAGGTTTTAAGATGGCTCTCACTGCCTTTTCCACAGGGGGTAAAGACAAGCCCCTGATGGGATATGTTGGGGAAATCTCCATAAGGTGATTCTCATAGGAATTTCTTTCTCCAGAGCCCCTTACCATATGCTTTTCCGTGGGAGCGGTTCATCTGGGGCCCAAGATTTCAATTGCTCTTCAACTAATATATTCTGACCTTTTAGGTGTTCAAATCTTAGAACATGGCACTCAGACACCCTGGTGATGCACATCATCTGTGAACCCTGATAGAAAATTAGTTTTCAAATAGGTCTCTGTCAAGGTATTATTCCCACTTTGGACACTTTAGCGTCCAAAAGGTGGGGACCTGCATGTACCCTTCTAAGCTTAATTCCTAGCTTAGATCTGATAATGCTGCCACCAACCAAAAATATAGTGTTTTGGTACACTTTCTGTCCCCCAAAAACCTTCCCTGGATCTTCTCTTGGACCATGAATGGCCCTTCCCATGATGCTTCCATCTTATGGGCCTGTTGCGCCTTCAAGACCATAACCTGGTCTCCTACCTTGAAGGAATGCTCTCTGGTATGTCTATCATACCAGGCCTTTTGCTTTTTTGAGCATCCTTTATTCTTTAGCAAGGGCTAAAGAGTGTCGGAGGGTGCTTTGTAGGTTGCTTACAAAGTCTAGAATGTTAGTTCCTGGAGAAGGAGTAAACCCCTCCCATTGCTGCTTCACCAACTGTAATGGCCCCTTAACCTCGTGGCCATACACAAGTTCAAACGGTGAAAACTCTAAACTGGGATGTGGTACAGTATGTACTGCTTTCCTCTGGAGGTCTTCTTTGGGAAAGGACCCAGAATATCCACAGCTACTCACTGAAATGGGACCTCAATTATGGGGAGTGGCTGGAGAGGGGCCTTGACCTGGTCTTGGGGCTTTCCCACTCTTTGGCACACCTCACAAGACCGGACATAACTGGCAACATCCTTGCCCATCCCCTCCCAGTGGAAGGACTTCCCCAACCTGTCTTTGGTTCTGTTCACCCCAGAATGGCCACTGGGATGATCATGGGCTAAGCTTAAGAGCTTTCCCCGGTACTTAGTTGGAACTACCAACTGTTTCTGAGGATGCCAGTCTTCCTGGTGTCCACCAGAAAGAGTCTCCTTGTATAAAAGTCCTTGTTCTACAACAAACCGGGATCGGTTAGAAGAGCTTGGTGGGATAATACACACGACTGGAATGTTGGTGTGGATGGGTATAGTTTGCTCAGGAAGGATAGACAGGGGAAAAAGGGAGGAGGTGTTACCTTATATATTAAAAATGTACACACTTGGACTGAGGTGGAGATGGACATAGGAGATGGAGGTGTTGAGAGTCTCTGGGTTAGGCTAAAAGGGGTAAAAAACATGGGTGATGTCATGCTGGGAGTCTACTACAGGCCACCTAATCAGGTGGAAGAGGTGGATGAGGCTTTTTTCAAACAACTAACAAAATCATCCAAAGCCCAAGATTTGGTGGTGATGGGGGACTTCAACTATCCAGATATATGTTGGGAAAATAACACCGCAGGGCACAGACTATCCAATAAGTTCCTGGACTGCATTGCAGACAACTTTTTATTTCAGAAAGTTGAAAAAGCTCCTAGGGGGAAGCTATTCTAGACTTGATTTTAACAAATAGGGAGGAACTCATTGAGAATTTGAAAGTAGAAGGAAGCTTGGGTGAAAGTAATCATGAAATCATAGAGTTTGCAATTCTAAGGAAGGGTAGAAGGGAGTACAGCAAAATAGAGACAATGGATTTCAGGAAGGCGGATTTTGGTAAGCTCAGAGAGCTGATAGGTAAGGTCCCATGGGAATCAAGACTGAGGGGAAAAACAATTGAGGAGAGTTGGTAGTTTTTCAAAGGGACGCTATTAAGGGCCCAAAAGCAAGCTATTCCGATGGTTAGGAAAGATAGAAAATGTGGCAAAAGACCACCTTGGCTTAACCACGAGATCTTGCGTGACCTACAAAATAAAAAGGCCTCATATAAAAAATGGAAACTAGGTCAGACTACAAAGGACGAATATAGGCAAATAACACAGGAATGCAGAGGCAAGATTAGAAAGGCAAAGGCACAAAATGAACTCAAACTAGCTATGGGAATAAAGGGAAACAAGAAGACTTTTTATCAATACATTAGAAGCAAGAGGAAGACCAAGGACAGGGTAGGCCCACTGCTCAGTGAGGAGGGGGAAACAGTAAAGGGAGACTTGGAAATGGCAGAGATGCTTAATGACTTCTTTGTTTCGGTCTTCACTGAGAAGTCTGAAGGAATGTCTAATATAGTGAATGCTTACGGGAAGAGGGTAGGTTTAGAAGAGAAAATAAAAACAGAGCAAGTAAAAAATCACTTAGAAAAGTTAGATGCCTGCAAGTCACCAGGGCCTGATGAAATGCATCCTAGAATACTCAAGGAGTTAATAGAGGAGGTATCTGAGCCTCTAGCTATTATCTTTGGGAAATCATGGGAGACGGGGGAGATTCCAGAAGACTGGAAGGGGGCAAATATAGTGCCCATCTATAAAAACGGAAATAAAAACAACCCAGGAAACTACAGACCAGTTAGTTTAACTTCTGTGCCAGGGAAGATAATGGAGCAGATAATTAAAGAAATCATCTGCAAACACTTGGAAGGTGGTAAGGTGATAGGGAATAGCCAGCATGGATTTGTAAAGAACAAATCGTGTCAAACTAATCTGATAGCATTCTTTGATAGGATAACGAGCCTTGTGGATAAGGGAGAAGCGGTGGACGTGATATACCTAGACTTTAGTAAGGCATTTGATATGGTCTCGCATGATATTCTTATAGATAAACTAGGAAAGTACAATTTAGATGGGGCTACTATAAGGTGGGTGCATAACTGGCTGGATAACCGTACTCAGAGAGTAATTATTAATGGCTCCCAATCCTGCTGGAAAGGTATAACAAGTGGGGTTCCGCAGGGGTCTGTTTTGGGACCGGCTCTGTTCAATATCTTCATCAACGATTTAGATGTTGGCATAGAAAGTACGCTTATTAAGTTTGCAGATGATACCAAACTGGGAGAGATTGCAACTGCTTTGGAGGACAGGGTCAAAATTCAAAATGATCTGGACAAATTGGGGAAATGGTCTGAGGTAAACAGGATGAAGTTCAATAAAGATAAATGCAAAGTGCTCCGCTTAGGAAGGAACAATCAGTTTCACACATACAGAATGGGAAGAGACTGTCTAGGAAGGAGTATGGCAGAAAGAGATCTAGGGGTCATAGTGGACCACAAGCTTAATATGAGTCAACAGTGTGATACTGTTGCAAAAAAAGCAAACGTGATTCTGGGATGCATTAACAGGTGTGTTGTAAACAAGACACGAGAAGTCATTCTTCCGCTTTACTCTGCGCTGGTTAGGCCTCAACTGGAGTATTGTGTCCAGTTCTGGGCACTGCATTTCAAGAAAGATGTGGAGAAATTGGAGAGGGTCCAGAGAAGAGCAACAAGAATGATTAAAGGTCTTGAGAACATGACCTATGAAGGAAGGCTGAAACAATTGGGTTTGTTTAGTTTGGAAAAGAGAAGACTGAGAGGGGACATGATAGCAGTTTTCAGGTATCTAAAAGGGTGTCATCAGGAGGAGGGAGAAAACTTGTTCACCTTAGCCTCCAATGATAGAACAAGAAGCAATGGGCTTAAACTGCAGCAAGGGAGATTTAGGTTGGACATTAGGAAAAAGTTCCTAACTGTCAGGGTAGTTAAACACTGGAATAGATTGCCTAGGGAAGTTGTGGAATCTCCATCTCTGGAGATATTTAAGAGTAGGTTAGATAAATGTCTATTAGGGATGGTCTAGACAGTATTTGGTCCTGCCATGAGGGCAGGGGACTGGACTCGATGACCTCTCGAGGTCCCTTCCAGTCCTAGAGTCTATGAGTCTATGAGCTGAGAGGCGGTGGGGTGCTCCATGCCGCCACCCAAGCTTTCTGAAGGCTGTCATCTGCTTCCTGCTCAGTCTTGAACTGTTCCCTTGAGGCTGGAGACACCAGTTCCTCCTTAGACTGTGGACTTGGGCTTGGTCCTTCGGGAAGCGATGTAGGTGATGGGGTTGTTTTCGTTGCTGGTGAACCGCTCTCCACTGGTGCACCAGGTGGTATTTCAGGCTCGGGCTGAGCCTCTTGGGTATGGTTGTCTGATGCTTCTGAAAGTTCAGACCCGCTGGCGCACTCTGGCGTTGGGGTTGGAGATGGGTTTTCAAGTGCTGGCGTCAGTGCTGGCAATGGTTCTGGTGCTGGTTGCTTTTCCAGTTCCGGTTCTGGGACTGGAGGCACTGTGGCTGTTGCAGTCGTTGGCAGGGGATCCGGGTCCACCACCTCTGTCTGGGTCTCTGGTAACACAGACGGGATCCTTGTGGACAGCTCAGGAACAAGGATGGGTCTGGAAAGTTGCCTGGTCTGGCTGCGTGTAACCATTCCCACCCTCTTGGCCCACTTTACCTGGTTGGCCAAGTCTTCCCCCAGTAGCATGGGGATAGGATAATTATCATAGACTGCAAAAGTCCACATTCCTTACCAGCCTTTGTACTGGACAGGCAGTTCAGCTGTAGGCAAGTCTACAGATTTTGACATAAGGGGTAAATTGTCACTTGGGCCTCTGGGTTGATGAACTTGGGGTCCACTAAGGATTGGTGGATAGCTGACACTTGTGCCCCCGTGTCTCTCCATGCGATAACCTTCTTCCCGCCCACTCTCAAAGTTTCCCTTCGCTCATAGGGTATTTGAGAGGCATCTGGGCCTGGGCAGCTTTGGTGTGATGGTGGTGTAAAGAACTGCACTCGGTTGGGGTTCTTGGGGCAGTTGGCCTTTATATGTCCCAGTTCATTACATTTAAAGCATCGCCCAGCTGACTGGTCACTGGGCCAAGGTGGGTTGCTGGAGACTGGTGAGGTGGGAGAATAAGGAGGCTGGGGCTTTCCTTGGGTTGTATGTGGTGTCTTGGGTTGTCCTCGGTGATAGGGTTTATTGTCTGTTTGCCCCCTGTGATATTCGCTCCCCTTACTAGTAGCTTTTTTCTTTTCTGCCACTTCCACCCATCTGGCTCCAATCTCCCCTGCCTCAGTTACAGTTTTGGGCTTCCCATCTAGGATGTACCTTTCTATTTCCTCAGGAACACCCTCTAAGAACTCCTCCATTTGCATGAGGAGGGACAGCTCTGGCAGAGATTGAACATATCGAGGCATCCCAATTCTTTCCAATGTGGTAGGCGTGTCAGGTGAATGACACATCTGGTTTCCACCTTAGGGCTCTGAACCGCTGACGGGCATGCTCAGGAGTTAGCCCCATTCTGATTCTGGCCTTGGTTTGAAAAAGTTCATAATTGTTCATGTGTTCCTTAGGCATTTCAGCCGCCAGCTCTGCTAAGGGTCCACTGAGCTGTGGCATCAGCTCTATCATGTACTGGTTTGCAGAGATGTTGCACCCATAGCAGGTACTTTCAAATTTTTTTAAGAAGGCCTCAGTGTCATCACCTGCCTTGTAGGTGGGAAATTTCATGGGATGGGAAACAGTACCTGGAGAAGGGTTGTTAGGGTTGGCTGGAACATCTGGCTTAACCTTTGCTAATTCCATGGCCTGCTGGTGGGCCTCCCTTTGGAGCTCCCGCTCTTTTTCTTTTATCTCCAGCTCCTTTTGTTGCCTTTCTATCTCTCTTCTGTGGGCAGCATTTTTGGCTTGTTCTTCTCTTTTGTGGGCCGCCTCTTTGGCTTGTTTTTTTTCCTCTCTTATCTCTATCTCTTTTTTTATTTTTTTTGTTTTATCTCCATTTTTTTCTCTTATTTCTATCTTTTTTTGTTTTCTTTTCATGTCTTTCTTGTGGGCAGCTTCTTTGGCTTGTTCTTCTGCATTCAGTCTTGCCCATTCCTTGGAACTCATTGTTTCTGCTTTCTTGTGCTGGCTGTACCCTCTGCAGCTTACTGCCTGGAATGTTGCAGCCCAGACTGCGTCCTTAACAGAGACTTCTAACTATCTATGCCCGAAGAGTTAGAAAGAAAAAAAATTCATTTGCAAATGCCCTTGCTGGTGTTTGCTGGCTCACAGTTTGCTGCCTCTTTAACAAAGACCCTTGTTAAGAACTTAACACCTTTGCCTTCAGGCTTCCTTCCTCAGCCAGAAAGGAGAGAAGAAGAAAAAAATTCACTGGCTGTGGTTTTAAAATCCACTCCTCTCAGCCTGCTTTCAAGCAGCTAGCAGGGAGAGAAAAAAAAATCCTACTGGCTTTTGCTTTTAATCCCACCTCTGCCATCATGTCAAGGTATTATTCGCACTTTGAACTTTAGCGTCCAAATGGTGGGGACCGGCATGTACCCTTCTAAGCTTAATTCCTAGCTTAGATCTGATAACGCTGCCACCAACCAAAAATAAGGTGTTTTGGTACACTTTCTGTCCCCCCAAAACCTTCCCTGGGGAATCCAAGACTCAAATAGCTTGGGTCTTAAAACAGAGAGAAATAAACTTTTCCCCCTCCTTTCCCCCTCCCAGACTTTCCCTGAGAGATACACTGATCCAAACTCCTTGGATCCTAAAACAGAGAGGAATTAACCTCCCCCCCCCTTTCCCCCCACCACTCCCTGGTGAGTTCAGACCCAATCCCCTTGAGTTTTACACAAGGAAAAAAATTCATCAGGTTCATAAAAAAAGAAAGCTTTTAATTAAAGAAAGAAAAAGTAAAAAAACCTCTCTCTGTAAAACCAAGATGGAAAATGTTTACAGGGTCTTCAGCTTATATAGACTAGAGGGAATCTCTCCCCCCTAGCCTAAGATACAAGTACAGCAAACAGAGGAAAAAATATCCTTCCAGCAAAATACACATTTGCAAATTAAGAAAACAAAGATAAAACGAATTCACCTTTTCTAGCCAGTACTTACTATTCTGAACATGAGAGATTGTTAGAAAGAATGGAGACAGATCTGGTTGCACGTCTGGTCCCTCTTAGCTCCAAGAGAGAACAAAGAACAACCCAAAAAGCACAAACAAAGACTTCCCTCCACCAAGATTTGGAAGTATCTTGTCCCCCGATTGGTCCTTTGGTCAGGTGTCAGCCAGGTTCACTGAGCTTGTTAGCCTTTTACAGGTAAAAGAGACATTAACCCTTAACTATCTGTTTATGACATAGGTCTCACTATGTTGTGTTTTTGTTTTTCTTTTTATTAGCACCTTCATTCATCTGACCAGTGGGCCTGTTATTCCAGGCTTTCTGTGTCTCTCTCACAACCATCACTTTTCCATTTAACCTGGAAGGCAGACAGATAGCTTTTTCCATATCAAACTTGCATGCTAATTTAGTCCTGGCCATGCCAGGAACTGTGGAAGCACCATCTTTTGCTAAGACATTCTTCTTTTGCAAAAAAAGCAGGCAAAATTCAACTCAGGTACACTAGCATAGATCTGGACTTGTCCAGCCTTGCAGGCTAAAGGGAACAGTGACGACTAGTACATAGTTCATAATGCTTATGCTGAGCTGACACATATGACTCATCTATGGCATGAAGAATAAGTAATTAGAAATAACTTTTCTTTCAAAATGAGTTTTGCTATAATCTTGGCAGTGGGATGTATTAGGAAACAAGAATTTTGTTTCACTTTATTAGCTTTCAGATTGCTGTGCTGAGCAATGAGAGCAGTAGGTTTTTTTTTAAATTAAGCAAAGTATAATTATCAGAAACCAGGCCTATGGCAACACATCATTTATTTAACTTACATCTTGTTCATTGTCTGCACTAGATAATGTGGCCTAAAATCCTAATTCAATTCTGAATGTATGTGTGATTTCATGTAAATATTTTCCTTCCATCAGACTGCCATTGCTGCTTCACCTCTGGCCTCTTGCTTGACTACGTAATGCATTCCACCTTCTCTGGTTTGAGATAGGAGATGCGAACATAGAATTAAGCTGTTACTCATTCATTACAACTCTACTCTTTCCACTTAAACAAACTGAGATCTCTCTTGGTAGAGATGTACAGTGTGGTTTTATGGAAGAAGCCTAGGGGAGTTAGGCTCCAACTCCCATTGATATTCAGTGGGAGATGAGCAGTTAACTGCTCAAAACACCTTTGAAAATCCCACCCTTAGTGGTTTAAGCTTATGTCATGACTCATAACTTTATTAAAATGTTATAATTAGTGATGTATACAAATCAAAATTTTGGTCCTTCCCCTTGCAGAAAGTCAATAGAAAATCAAAATATAATAGAATATTATGTTCCTGCTGTAGAATTATTTATTTGTTTGTTTTAAATAAACCCTCTAGAAAGGATCTCAACTCTACAGAATTTCTGTATGGTTTTTAAAATTATTTCTATAGAATATCCAAAGAACCCTTTTGATTTCATCCCTCTTGCTTTCTATACTATAGGATATGCCCATGAGTTATGATCCAGTTGTTTATTTTTAAGACTATTTTCATCTGATATTTCTTCCCAGTCACTCATGTTATCTCTTTCTCCCTCTCCTGTATATGGGGTCATGGTAATTCCCATCATGAGTATAAGATAGTGGGCAACTAACACACAGTGCAATGGATCTCTGACCAGTAAGGGGATATTTCCATCTAAATGAGCAAAAATTGAGGTGTAGAGTTTCCAGTAAGGTTAATGGGGGTTGTGTGACTCAATCCTGCTCTATCATGCTGAAAACATACCCCTTTAGCTAATCAACTGCCAACTTTTAGTTTTGATAGAGGAATAGGTTATTTTTACAAGAAAAAGCTATTTCCAAGTCACAGACAAAAATTCAGAGAGCTGCACCATGCAACAAGTTTCCCCCACTAACTTTCAGAAGAGTTAAAGCATCAAATTTTGTGAGTTTCCACTTCATCTGCAAAAATGTTCACGATAGTAAGCCATTAAAATTCTGTCAGAGAAGTGCTGGTAATGGCAAGAGCATTTTTCAGAAGCTGTCAATTTCCTCAAATAGCCACCAGTACTATCAGGCACAACAAGGAATTCCTCATTTAGAAGGTGTCAATTCTTATTATTAATGTCATGATGAAAACACCTGCAAAGTGCTTGTGTCTGGTACAGTGAGGTTCAATCATAGAAGTGAGGAGACGACTGACACTCAGCTCAGCCTGCAAGGAAAAGTTAGGCACATGTTTCCCTTGCTTACAAAAATCCCATATTTATCTGTCACAAACGAGGCCCTGTTAAGAGCAGACCATAGCAGATAGTAACGTATGCTTACAGGTTGGAAGAGAAAGATGATGATTCTAGAACTGACATTGCATGTTTAGAGGTGTTAGTCTCCACATTAAGATATTTCTTTACACTGTCAGCTCCTGGGAAAGTGGTGCGTGCGTGCGTGCGTAAAAAGTACCAGCGGTGATTAAGGGATGCTGTATGAGCTGTACCACACCAAAGGTAACTCTGCTCCTCCTAGGCCACCCCTCTTCCACAAAGTGGAAATAAATTTATGGCTACCCTGAAAAGGGACCTGCTTATTTCCTCTCACTGACTGGTGGGTGGGGCCATGCCTCTGCTTGCTCCCAACCCTTCTTCCCACCCATTTCCTCAGGGGTTGTATGTGGAGCAAGTGGCCTTGCAGCACCTCTGTTACACGTAGGACTCCGATTCAAGATGACAGCTATGTGGGAGGAAGGATGGGCTCCTTTGTGAGGTTGCATTAGGGCTAGTCACAATCTAGTCCTAAATATTTACTGTTGTCAACAACATGCAGAATATTTACATAGTATTCTACTATTCATTTCAGTGGTAAATGTTTCATATCTATTGGAATCATCATCTTCATTGTTTCTCAAATCCTCTTCTCCAAAAGTTATTCCTGTTACATGAACATTAAAATAAAGCTGCAAAAATGGTCACTACCTTACAAAGCATGAGAGCAAAGTGTGTTCACATCTTACTAATAATTGAATCCTGAAACCTCTCTGGTGGTGACACAGTCTTTATCACTTGCCTGCCAACATCTCTTACTTTCTCCTTCAAATTCCTCTAAACCAGTGACCCTTCCTCTGCTGGAACCCAATTTTGCAAAGACTTAGGCACCCACTTAACTTCACACACAATGGCTAGTATGATGGAAATCAGGAATAAGGATAAGATGACATCTTGGTTATTATTATTCCATAGGTGTAAAAGATTTAGCAGCATACTACATGAAGACAGAAGAACTTCTCACCGTATGTAAAGATAAGCACTGTGTAAGTCATTGCAGGACAGGGCCCTTAATAACAACAGATTTCATTATAACCTCTCCAAACCATCGATCTACTCTTTGTCTCAGCTGTGTTAGGCTGTAAATTCTTTAGGACAGGAAACTCTTCCTCTGTATTCTATGTCTCAAAGCATAGTGTATGCTTATATTCATGGATATTAATTATAGAGGTGAAGAGGAGGTTTTATTCTTTTGATCATTACACATATGAGGTAAGTGAGACATGCAGAGCTTAAGTGACTTGTCCAGTGTCACACAGCAAGTCAGTGGCAGAGCTAGGAATAGAATTTAGAAGTCCTGATTCACCAAGCCCTTGTCTAACCATTAAACAGCAGTTAGTGCCATAAGAAAGCTCACCTTTATAATCATAGTGTCAAATATCAGGGGGTAACTGTGTTAGTCCGTATCCACAAAAACGAGTCCAGTGGCACCTTAAAGACCTTAATTGATGCATCTGAAGAAGTGAGGTTTTTTACCCACAAATGCTTATGCCCAAATAAATCTGTTAGTCTTTAAGGTGCCACTGGACTCCTTGTTGTTTTTATAATCATAGCTAGGTGACTTATCTTTGAAAACCCGTGGTGATCAGGGGAGGCCCTGGACGATTGGAAAAAGGCAAATATAGTGCCCATCTTTAAAAAATGGAAGAAGGAGAACCTGGGGAGCTACAGACCGGTCAGTCTCACCTCAGCCCCTGGAAAAATCTAGGAGCAGGTCCTCAAGGGAACCATTTTGAAGCACTTGGAAGAGAGGAAAGTGATCAGGAACAATCAACATGGGTTCACCAAGGACAAGTCATGCCTGACCAACCTGATTGCCTTCTATGATGAAATAACTGGCTCTGTGGATATGGGAAAAACAGTGGACGTGATATATCTTGACTTTAGAAAAGCTTTTGATACCTTCTCCCACAGTATTTTTGCCAGCAAATTAAAGAAGTATGGATTGGATGAATGGATTATGAGGTGGATAGAAAAGTGGCTAGATTGTCGGGCTCAACGGGTAGCAATCAATGGCTCGATGTCTAGTTGGCAGCCGGTATCAAGCGAAGTGCCCCGGGGTCAGTCCTGGTGCCAGTTTTGTTCAACATCTTTATTAATGATCTGGATGACGGGATGAATTGCAACCTCAGCAAGTTCACAGATGACATTAAGCTGGGGGGAGAGGTAGATATACTGGAGGGTAGGGATAGAGTTCAAAGTGACCTAGACAAATTGGAGGACTGTGCCAAAAGAAATCTGATGAGGTTCAACAAGGACAAGTGCAGAGTCCTGCACTTAGGATGGAAAAATCCCATGCACCAATACATGATGGGGACCAACTGGCTAAGCAGCAGTTCTGCAGAAAAGAACCTGGGGATTACAGAGGATGAGAAACTGGATATGAGTCAGCACTATGCCCTTGTTGCCAAGAAGGCTAACAGCATATTGGGCTGCATTAGTAGGACCACTTCCAGCAGATCGCGGGAAGTGATTATTCCCTTCTATTCGGCACTAGTGAGGCCACATCTGGAGTACTGCGTCCAGTTTTGGGGCCCCCATTACAGAAAGGATGTGGACAAATTGGAGAGAGTCTAGCGGAGGGCAACAAAAATGACCAGGTGACTGGGACACATGACTTATGAGAAGAGGCTGAGGCTTGTTTAGTCTGCAGAAGAGAAGAGTGAGAGGGGATTTGATAGCAGCCTTCAACTTTCTGAAGTGAGGTTTCAAAGAGGATGGAGCTCGG
Source organism: Gopherus flavomarginatus (assembly GCF_025201925.1). NCBI lineage: Eukaryota > Metazoa > Chordata > Testudines > Testudinidae > Gopherus > Gopherus flavomarginatus. The sequence goes on from NC_066625.1 coordinate 29,379,997, forward strand.
CTCTTCTCAGTGGTAGCAGATGACAGAAAAAGGAGCAATGGTCTCAAGTTGCAGTGGGGGAGATTAGGTTGGATATTAGGAAACACTATTTCACTAGGAGGGTGGTGAAGCACAGGAATGGGTTATCTAGGGAGGTGGTGGAATCTCCATCCTTAAAGGTTGTTAAGGCCTGGCTTGACAAAGCCCTGGCTGGGATGATTTAGTTGGTGTTGATCCCACTTTGAACAGGGGGTTGGCGTGGATGACCTCCTGAGGTCTCTTCCAACCCTAATCTTCTATGATTCTATGACTTGTCTCCTGACTTTTCCATTCACTCCATAGATTAAGGAAAATGTGTTGGAAAGGAAAGAAGTACTCTAGAGATGTTTATCCATCTTGCACACACAATGATAAATGGAAACAAACAAAACATGTCTCTTTTCAGTGCAATCCTGGAGCCTTTTATACAAGAAGCAGTAAGAAACAAGGCAGCCTCCTGCAACAGTTCCACTGCCCAGCAACAACAAAATACTTCAATGCCCATGCTAGTCCTGTCATTGCATCTCAGCTTACAGCACCATGATATCTGGACTAAGCCCCCTTTCAAGCCAAACACTTATACATATGCTTAATTTAAAGCACATGAATAGTGCCATTGACTGTAATGGAACTATTCAAGTGCTTAAAGCTAAGCACATGCTCCAGTGTTTTGCTGGATCAGGCCCTAAGAGATCGCTGGCCACCTCTACAACTGGTGTAAATTGATGTAAAATCACTGAAGACAAAGGAGCTAAGCTGGTTTACACCTGCTAAGGATAGGGCCCCTTAAGAGCCATGGCTATCTTCCTCAAGTGCCAGCGCTCCTTTTCAGATACGTTGTTAAGTTCCCTTCTGCCTGTCCACCAGGTATGAGTTAATGATCATACATCTCTTTTAAAACTTAGTGAGCAGAATAACCCCAGGGTCTTGGCCAGCATTCCTTCCCTCAGTAAAAGAGTCTATTAGCAAGGCTGTGTGCGAGTTATTACTCAGAGCACTTTCCCTGTCATATTTCTCCGTAGAGTCGCTGCCCTACTGGTACAGTATATAAGTTATTGTTTTGCAAAGTGCTTTCAGAGCTTTTGGACATGAGGCTCCAAGTACAAAACAGTAGCATTTTTTTTTTAAAGAGAGCCTATTTGGTGTATTTAAATACCATAATGCCCTTATCTGCACGAGCCAATTCAACATTGACTGCAACAGGAACAGTAAGCTCTTTTTCATTAACCGGTGTGGAAGAGGACAGATCTTGTTCTTTTTTCTCTCTGACTGCACAGTGTACCACACAGAATTGTAGCTGCTCTGCCAAGAACTGCAGGAATTAGCTCTGATCAACATTTAACTGTAATTTACTAAAGGAGGAGAATTATTTTAAAATGTTCTTTAAAGTGGTTGTTTCTGCTGTGTTCTTACTCCTCCTCTTTTCCTTTCTCAGCCTTTCACACTAGCATAAAGCCTCTAAGCCTTGTTTTCTATTCTCAGCAAAGACTGATTGATTTTGCTCCCTGGAATATTTTAGCAACTCCTTTGGCTCCAATTTTGAGATGTATTCCCTCACTATTCACGTGTGCTTTTCCTTTAATGTCAAAGGCCTCTATACAGCAAAGCATTTAAGCATATGCCTAGGTCCATTCCTATTCAGCAAATACTTAAACATCTATTTAAAATGTAGTACTTCAATGTACTAACCATGTGCTTATGTACTTTGCTGAACAGGTATCCACTGTTGAATTAGGGCCTCAAAGACTTGGATGCATTAGAGCCATTTCAATATTCCTATAGCTTGGTAATTTAGCCTAGGGCAGGGGTGGGCAAACTATAGCCCTTGGGCTCCTGCCGGGGAGCTGGGTGTAGGGCTTGCCCAGCTCCAGAACTCCAGCCGGCGCACTGGGTTGGGGGCTGCACCATGCGGCTCGGTCCCACTCTGGTTGGGTTGGGGCCGCTCCAATGCTCCAGCTGGGGTGCTGGGTCAGGTGCCGCTATGGCTTTCCAGCCGGAGCACTGGGTCGCGAGCCGTAGCACACAGCTGGCCCCGCTCCAGCCAGGGTGCTCGGTTGGGGGCCACACCACACTGCTCCCGCAAGCCACAGCATGAGCCACAGCATGGCCTCGCTCCAGCTCCTAAGCACTCCAATGGGAGCTGCAGGGGTGGTGCCTGCTGATGGGGCAGCGTGCAGAGTCTGCTGGCCATGCCTCTGCATAGGAGCCGGAGAAAGGACATGCCACTGCTTCCAGGAGCATCTTGAGGTAAGCGCCACTCAGAGCTTGCATCTCTGAGCTTCTCCCCATGCCCCAACCCCTTGCCCCAGCCCTGATCCCCCTCCCACTCTCCAAACCCCTTGATCCCAGCCCAGAGCACCCTCTTGCAGCCCAAACTCCTCATCCCCAGCCCCATCCCAGAACCTGCACCCCCAGCTGGAACCTGCACCCCTTCCCGCACCCCTGCCCCATCCCTGATCCCCCTCCCACCCTCCAAACCCCTCAGTCCCAGCCCAGAGCACCCTCCTACACCCCAAACTCCTCATCTCCAGCCCAGAGCCTGCACCCCCAACCACAGTCCTCACCCCCCACACCCCAACCCCAATTTTGTGAGCATTCATGGCCCACCATACAATTTCTATTCCCTGATGTGGCCCTCAGGCCAAAGAGTTTGCCCACCCCAGTCTAGGGTATTTATTTTATACTCTCTGTTAGGCAAGAGCATAGACTGCAACAATAAAAATGAACATGCTAGCTAGAACTCTGATATTTTCACAACTACATGTACAAACTTTGGAATCTGAAGGGTTCACATTTTGTTGCTTGATCAGTTTTAAAAAAAAGTGAATTTTGGGGAGTTTACTGTGATTTTCTTTGTGTAATTTTTTTTTTAAATAGAGCCATTGTCACTCAAATTTTGCATGCTGAGAAAGATCAGTTTTCTCAGTGGAACACACATATTTCAGTGTGCTATGTGCCATTATATGAAAATTTTATGAAAAAAATTGGACAATGAAATAGCTCAAAACAAAAATGGAGAAAATATTCGCTATTTTTCCACAATCCTACTTCTAAGCAAGAGGTGGGATACTCTCCGTCTTTGAAGTTCCTGGTTAGAACTGAGACAAACAGTTCACTGTGATCCAGATCCAGGAAAACCTTTTGATTGTGCTTAACTTTATGCACTAGCAGCAGTTCAAATGACTTTAATGGGACAACTCATTTTGTGTAAAGTTAATCACATATGTAAGTCTTTGCATAATGAGCACTCAGACGTCTAGTGAAAAAGAGTTGGTCCGTAAAGCTTCTATGACCCCTGTACTGCAATCTGATAGGTGCAGGTAGAACCCTGCTACCGCATCCTGACCAGACTGAGTGAACTCATTGCTGGATTGTGTCCACTCCATGTGGGGAACTCCCAGGAAGTTAATGTGATTTTTTATGTAGGGCTTGCTGAATCCAGCCTAGGATGAGTGAAAGGATTAACTTTCTACATTTCAAGCAATTAGATATGCTCCAAAATATTGGCCCTTCCTGCAGTTATCACAGCCAAATTAACTCATATTCTCTTCCCATTCAATTGAAGCCTGCATCTCTTTTAAATTTTAAAATAACCGCCATTATAAAAGATCACGATGTTACTTCCTATGTCTCATCAGCATGGGCAAATGTCCAAGAGGTTAATCACATAATTAGAGCTATCGGAAAATGGTATTTGTTAACACCAATTTTTGTTTTGTTTTTTGATTAAATGAAAATCAGAACATTTATGGTTGTTTTAAGTTTTCTAAGACTGTAACTATTTCTGTTTTTGTTTTTTTCACTCATTTACCTCCCCTCTTTTCAATGTTTCCCCCACCCCAGGAAAAAAAAAAACCCCAAACTTTTAGATTTTGTTTTTTTTTCTTGAAAAAATAAAAAGATTTTTTTGACCAAAATGAAAAAAAAATCATTTAGGTGAAAAAGACATTTTTCACCAAAGAAGTTTCAGAAAAAAGTTTTGAGCAGCTCTTCACATGATTGTACTACACTAAAACTGGTCCTTCCTACACTAGATTCTGTAGTTTGTGTTACTTCCAATTACTGAAACACATCTGAAATTAGATCTTGAGTTCTTTAGGGTAAGGATTGTGCTTTTTTTAAGCTCTGCTCAGTGCCTACCACACTTTTAAGTGCTCTCCAATACCCAATAATAATAAAGAAGAATCACATTTTATTTGTGCCTCTCTAGATTCTCATGTGAGAAGTTCTTTTTTTAGTAATATCAAAATAATGTAGGTAGCAAAGATAACCCCATCTGGTCTGCTGGCTAAATACACCAGACGGTTTGACTGAATGACTCACAGACTGCTTTTGCTGTTTCTTCATTGTTTATAAATCTTAACTGTCTTTGACCATCATATCTGTATTTCTTTCCTAATTAGCCTTTGACCCCTGTTCCCATCAGTAAAAATTGAGAAATACTCACCCACTATACAACCATCACTGAATCCATTGCACATATGGGTACTATTGTATGAGTCACAATCCTAATGATAGCTAAGTATATTACTGCCTAGAAAATTAACTCACACACTGTGAATAATCACAGAAAAGAAATTTGTTTTCCTACAAGGTTGTGTTCCAGCTGTTTTAATGCAGACAATTTTACCCTGAAACATAAATTGGAAAAAAAAAAAGACTTGAAAATCTGCATAATTTGAAAGTGGTTAATGTAAATTAGATAGATCAGCCTAATTTTATTTCAGCACTTTTTAATTGCATTTATAATTAGTAAAATACATTAACGTGCTACACAGAAGGTCAAAAGTTTCGGTGAAGGAATCTAATTAAAATGCTCTACTGCATTTATGTCACACATGCGCTTAGTAACCTTGAGGCCTTCCTGTAGGAGCAAAGGAGCTTTTTGTACTTCATGTTATTTATAATTCATTTTGTCTTAATCAAAAAGTCATCCTATGACAGTGTAGCCCTCAACACAAGCATTCTAGTCTCTCACTCCATCCAGCAAAAGCATTCTAATTACTTTAGGTTGATGCATTTTGTATTATACTTCTTCATGATAGATTAATAAAACAAAAACAAATTGGTTCTCTTTAGGGCTCTCAGATGTCCGTCTGCTGCCTGCTCTTTTCCTCTAGCAATCCCAATTTGAATTGTGCAACATATAAGGATGGGGAACATCTGAAGTTGCTGTCAGGCAAATATTTGAGTACATGTGGTGTCTGGTATTTATTCCAGTACTTGAATCCACTTGTAGCACTTGTTTGAAATTATATAGATTAGTAATGTTAATTTTGCTACAGAGAACTACTGAGAACTGAGTAATCACATTGTGTTTTTATTTAAATTTAAATTATACATGTTCAGGTGTTCAAATGCTTTTCTTTCATCACTCTCTGAGGTGACAGAAGTGATATTAACATAATTCTTTTATGGATATGATTGCTCAAAAGATTATAGAACTCAGCCTCACTCTAACACATACTCAGGTTATAGTCCAGAGCAAAACGTAAGGAAACCTAGAAAAGGGATGAGGCACTGTACAACTCCCCACTAGGCAACAAGGGCTTAAGGAAATACTCTGGGCTCTGCCAGCCCCGCCCAGGCACACATGTAGGAAATGCACCAACTGGAGGAGTTAAAAGACAGGGGAGCAGCTCATTTGTTGCCCTACCAGGGAAGAGAGCAGACCTGCAACCTGCAGCTCCAGCAAAGAAGAGCTGAGGGAAAAGCTGATTCTCTCCCTAAGACAATTGCCCAAAGGGAAGGGACAACCTACTGCAGACACTCCCTGAGAGGGAAGAATTCTCCTCTCCCTCCCCCCCATATCAACTCTAGACTTAATTAATTCCATTTTATTGTTGTTTGGACCATCCCCGCAGAGGAAAGCCCTATGAATGAGGGGGCTCAGGAGGACGGGCCATGCCATGGGAGGAGGCAGTTGCCAGCCGAGAGAAAAAGAGAGCAACCTCATTATACACAGCGCCCAGAAAGTGCCTTGTAATGAGTGGACATTCTTCACTCCACTTTAACCTAGACAGCAACTTTGGGACAGTCGTGGGGGAGATGATAGGAAGTGGCCCAAGGAGGGCAGCGTTAAGCAGCCCCAGCTATCAGATCACTGATAAACCCTCAAAGTGCCCTGGGTCAGAGCCCAGTGGAGAAGGAGGGCCCAGGCTCCCCTACCAACAACCCTCTACAAGTCATAGGCCTAAGCACTGACCACTATGTGACGCTACCTTTCCAACCAACCCCCAAGAGAGGACTGTAAGAGGCGCCATATCTTACATAGTCACCATTTTTGTTGCTTTTCTCCATATAGTCATAACAAACAGTTTGGGTTTTGGAGTGAATTTAGTGCTGCTGGGAAGTATCAGACTGACAGTCCTGGAGAACAAAGTCTTCCTTAGATAGATGATAGGCAGCAGCACAAGCTAAACTTTATTGCCTTGCCAATATACCTAACTTTTCATCAGCCGGGAACATGTGTAGTTGTGTTCATTCAACTCCACGCCTTTATATTGAGAATGTCCAAGACATGTCACTCAGTACCAATACTGAGTGTTAGTCATCTATCCATGAGGACTGTGACCACCAGCTCATTGTTCCAGACACTACAGGAGGACAACACACCAGGAACATGGTTTAACTAAGCCTCAACTATATTAAGTGACACATCTGGGGGTTATCTGGCAAAAAACAATAATCTCATCTAGTGCAGGTCATCCTTCATTGTTAATCCATTACAACTGGTAGTGGGTTGCTGTCAACCCTCCTACTCCATTAACCTGGTCCTAACACCAATGCTGAGATCCCTTTTGTATGAGGGCTAAGGGGTTAGGGAATAGCTCTTGTTTCCCCGCTGTGCCTGACATTAGGAGCACCAACTCCATTCCCCACCTTTGTTAGAAGATGCTTTTCCTTATCTGCTTCGAGTCCTCGGTTTATCTGGGAACCAAACCCCCTAATGAATGATCACCTGCACTAAGCACTTTCTACAATAGGTGCAAGCAATTTGGTGCTCACAATGACTGGGACTACCATGTTATTTCATGCAAACCATGGAACAACTTGGTAGCTACTTTTGGCTGTCACCAAGGATTCAACATAGCTCTTACCAGGATGAAATGGACAAGAGGACCCACAAGATTAAATTATATTGGAAATTAGATGCCTTTTAGCTGCAAGCAAAATAAAATTATATTACACTTTCTGGCAACAATGGACAAATTATTACTACTTTGTTAAACCAGCTAGAAATGCAGATACAAATGTAGAAAGAGGTGTCCATTTGACCAAGCAACCTATTTTACATTTAATGAGAGGCACACACTTTATTTGGAACATTATTAATTCCTATACTTTTCCCAAGATGATGCATTAACAAAACCAATATCATTTGTGAAATTAATTATAAAAGGTACGGCATGTAAATTTAGCATTACGTACATTTTGCAAAGAGCACCAAAGAAGAGTTTTATCTAGATTATCTTGTTTTCAGATGTCCAAAAGTTGATCTCTTTTATAGATTTATAACACATAGTCCTACACTGAATTAAATTCAGTGCTGATGTTTCCTGTGTCTTGTTATCAGAGGCAACACTGTAAAAAATTCATCTTTGAGGATATAATCTTCATTAAAGTAGTGAATATTACTCTGAGTTGAACTAATAGGAATAGCATGTACTTATTAACAATAAGAATAATCAATGATCCCATTTTAGCCTGAGCCTAGAACCAAACCCAAACAGAACCTCTCTGAAAGTTTTAAAAAATGAGGTGGTAAAAAAAAAAGTATCAAAATGTCAGAGAGAGAAAGGCAATTCTCTTAGGAATCCTTAACTCATCTGAAACCAAACAAGGATGTACTGGAAACCTTACTGGAGAGCCTGTTTCCACAAGATTCCCGAGTAGGAAGACTGGATAATATTCGGGCAAACATACTTTTAGATCCTTTAATCTGAACCAAACCAATGAAGTTTGCCCATCATTAACCAAAGAGGCCATGTAATCTAAAGAATATGGAAGTGTATGGAAGAGGGAAGAAGCAGAAAGGACCAGCTGTGACGAACACAGAACTAAAAATCTAACACTAGAGTCCTAAATCTACTCATAAGAAATAATATGAGAAATAAAAACTGACAGAAGTATAATATTTAGCCATTTTCCCTAATGATTCAGATTCATATTATTACCACAATTGTCTCAGTTCTAATCTAGATGTCAGTTTCTCATTATACACCTAGACTGGAGGTCACTGTTACAACTAATGAATGTCTGCTGGAATAAATGCTTATTGTATCTTAGCCTAATTCTAGTAAAATTTAAATGGTCTATTAATTTTCTTAATAAATTTATATATGGTTCCTGACTGCAATCTGTCTTTGATTAGCTAACAAAGTATATGAAGATCTTGCCAAGCTGGTTGTTCAGAATGTTTCAAGCAAATGCCATTCTGTGCGATAAAGAAATTCTCTTTAATCCATTTAGAGCAGATTTTAGCTATGATGCTGAACATTCTTTATTATCTAAACTTACAGTAAGATTTTTTAGCTCTGGTGCAGCTGCTGCTATTATCAGCACAGCAATGAGTAATTTTCCAAGTGTAGACAAGTCTCAAGTAATTGAGCATCTGCATTCTGGACTAGGAACCCAGTTCAACAGACCACTTGACATGTGCTTAATGTTCAAGTCCCTTTAAACATTGAATTCAATTATTAAGTTTTTCACTGAATAAAGATGGGCTTAAGCACATGCTTAAATGTTTTGCTGAATCAAGCCTGACTGAATTTTCTGAATGGTCTTCAGGTGTAGTGCCATGTGCAGCACGTTGTAGATATCCAGCCTTCAAGTGTCCACGGCGTGGATTACTGAAGTGATGTCTGTATTCATATAAAACAGATGCAAGTGCAGAATGCTGTTCAGTGTTGACAGCTGATGCTATTGGGCTATCCAGAAGCGGCTGGGGACTGTACAACACCCTCAGGTACAAACAGTGGGCATGTTCCAGCAGAGAAAGAAACCAAAATAATGAAGAGTTCCTCTGGTTTCTTCCCATACTCTATAAGCATTGTCCGGATAAGGCCAGGCAGCTAGTCCCCATTCATGACTCACTCTATGTTAGATACCAAGCAAAGCCGTGATCCTACAGTGTATTGCACATGGTTGAATGCTGCACTTGTGCAGAACCTCACTGACTTCAACAGATACCTATGCAGGTGCAGAGTTCAGCACATGTGCCACACAGGATTGCCACCTATTGTCACTCAACCCCACTGAATGGATCAGATGAAATAGGAATATAGGAAGTGGGAGTTATCTGTGAACCATACCCCTGCCCTTCTCATTCACTCTCCTTACAGTACAATGAAGAGGAGGCGTGACAGAACGGATCCCATAGGCATCTTTGCATGACAGACCCCTGGCGATAGATGCACCATTGACCAGTATTACTCTCAGAAAGAAAGGAGTAGAGACAACAGCAGTGTCAACACTTCATAATTCATGTTATTGAAGGAAAGTGTCAGGCCTAAAAAGGTTATTACTAACAACTGATCTTCATTCTTTACTAGGAGATCCCCAGACCCACCACCAGTGCAGTTGCTGTACAGACCAAAATCCACAGTAACTGGGCTCAAAGAGAATTATCTTGGAAAAATCTATTTCTTGTACAAGGTAAGGATTTCATTTCTTTTGCCCTGCTCCTTCAATATAGTCCAGCAGGTGCAAGGCTCTGCCTGTGCAGGGCTCGTTGCAGTATTTCAGCCTCTCTTTTGCAGTCTCTAACCTGTTTTATAAATATTACTGGTAACAATAATAAATTATTCCTGCACTATACTGCAACATCAGGAGAGCAAATATTTATTAATGCCATGGAGACATCATATATAAAATCAGTAGTCTTATTCAACAAAAAAAATCTGCAATAAAAAAGCAAAGAAGGTCCAACCCAAACCCCAAACACACAAGCTTTTATTTTTTTTTTAAGGAAAAAAAAAAGCACCTAGTTTTGCTCAGCCCAGAGTGTAGAAATCCCAGGAAAAGAAATGTTTCTCACTATTAATTATCTGTGAAATGTTTTTTTTTATTTTAATTACACTTGGCATGTCTGAGTCTCCTGCTGGTGGATGTAATGAAACTAAAAAGTGATTTAAAATTATATAATCTGTGCCACTAGATAGCAGTGTGAGAGCCCAATTCAACAGATAATAAACCAATACAATTAATATATATAGTTTAAATATTATGGCTCTATTTAGGAGGTTAAAACAGGGTATAGGACTGTTAAACCAGGGACTAAAGAAAATGTATATATTTTCTTACAATTTATGAAGGCGTTTTCACCCTGCCAATAATTTACAGTTACAAAGTCAAAACACATATGTCAATCAGTCTCACCCCTTTCACTATGCAGCAGCTCTTAATATAATGTACTAATACCCCAATACACCAGAGAACACACAGACCTTACAAGTATGATAGGAGCGGATGTAAATAGCTGCCCATAGGAGGTCATTGTAATGTACAAGAAATTTTATTTGACCTACTAAACGCAGGATGAAGCTGTGTGTTCTTCAGTTTCATCTACGGGCATTTGATCTATTACCTATTTACTAGAGCTGATATAAAAATCAGAATTCCCATCCAATGGATATTGCTGATATTTCCACATGTATTATAGTCCTGGTTTGGGGGGGAAATGTCAAAATATAGAACTTTCTTTTATGAATAGGAAGCTCAAAAATATTTGACCTGGAAATGTCATCCTTTCATTTTGACATTTTCAATTGAAACAGACTATTGTGAGATTCCCAAATTATTTTTTTTTTTATCCATCAGATTGAATTGAACTATTTCATTTAGGCTTGGTTCAACATTGAATTGAGTCTGCCTTATCAGAGTTATAGTTTAGGTGCTGCGTGCCCTATTCTCCTCAATAGGCTGGGCTCCTCAGCTGGACTACATATACTCTGAAACACCAGGATCATAAGACACCTATGGTACACTGTGGAGATTGAGTCAGAGGTGATTCCACGAAGCAGCCTGGGAGATGAAGTCCAACCAGAGACCCTAGACCATAGAGGTGGTTGGGGGTATGAGGCATACAGACTATAATGCCCTTGATGGTCTGTGTCAGGTCAGGCAGACACAAATTAATGTCAAACAACTCACTCAGTCTGACCAACCAAAATGTTACAAGCTGATACAATACACAACATTTTGTTTCAATTTTCCCAATAAAATAAAATAAAATAAAATAAAATAAAAGCAAGGTTGAAACTTTCCCACAGGGAATTTAAATTTTGCAGAAGCCATATTTGCTGTTGAAAAAAACATTTTGACAGAAAATTTCCAATCAGCGCTACTATCTACATATATACAGATAAAGAGCTGTCTTTAACACAGTGCATCCTGAAAGTTGACAAGTATGACTTATTTAAGACCAGTGACAGGAGAGTATTCCACATCCCCAGGGCTCTTATTGACAACTCTCTGTTAGCTGGTCCCTCAGTATTATACTGAAGGGTTTGTACTATAAACCTCTCTTCTCACCACAGCTATGGTGAAAGGTGGCCTCTCAGGTGGGCTGATCCCAGATTTTTGGTCTCTTCCATAAGGATCTCATAATGCTTAGTGTCTTAAATGACATGGTCTGAAATGATGATTTGAGAAGAGCCATGAGGATGATTAATAGATTGGAATCAAATAGCTCAATCTGGACAAATTCAGACTAGAAAAAAGGCACTTGTTTTTAACGGGAGTAATTCACTTTTGGAACAATTTGCCAAGGGAAGTGGTGAATTCTCCATCATTGGCAATTTTAAAAACAAGAAAGGATGTTTTTCTAAAAGATATGCTCTAGTCCAAACAGGTATTATTTTGGGGATCTTCTATGGCCTGTGTTATATAAGAGATCAGACTATGTTATCATTGTGGTCCCTTCTGAGCTTCGAATCAATGGAAGTCAAGATGGCAGCCTCCAACACTTGGCTCTGAACAAACTGTTATAAAAACCCAACAGTTCACAATTAACTCAGAATTTATTCTGTGCTTCTTGAGAATAATGGGTGCCATTCTCGTTTAATCTTCATTGGGTTCCTGGATTAGTTATTCAGTACTATGTCAGTGAAGTGTTAAAGAGAAACACCAACTCTGCCTCACCCCTCTAAATGGGTCTACTTCCTCCCTGTCTTCTAGCACATCTCAGGTGACTGCCCTAAGCACTGGGCTATTGGCTATTCTGCGGTCTCTCTCTCTCCTTGGCTAAATAAATAAAAATCAGAAGGTCTCCTTTTCCTCCCAACGTGGAACAAAACCAAATTTTGAAACCTCTGAAGTGTTCATGAAATAGAATTCTTGTTTTCTGGTCAGTTCTACATCTGATCAGAATGGTTAAAAACAAGTAAAGAAACTAACACAAATACAAATAAAAACAAAAGAATTTGCTATATATTTTCAGCACATCCAAAACCTTGTGTAAACCATAAGATTCCAGCATAATTGTGCTGATTCTGAATCAAGACTGAATCAATGGAAGTAAAAACACATAGGGAAATATTGCCATTAAAAAGCATTTCCTGAAAGCAGAAAAACTACAACAAGCAAGTGTTGAGATGTTGATGACACAAATCTGCTTACAATTATATCTGATTTTTTCCCCTAAACCCAAAATAAATTACCAGAACTAAAAGTCTTCTGATAATGGTTCCACAGTTTCTCCAAAATGTATTGTATTCCAAATATTTTAGTGTCAGGATTACAACTGATTACAGACAGCAATAATACAAAGGAAAACAATGGATTGAAATACACCTCTTGACCACTAAAAATAATAATTAGCCACTGGAAAGATGCAACAATGATTGAAGAACAGACTGTAACTTTAACAAAAACTGCACCATGTTCAAAATGAGATACTTTGATTTGCTTAACAATATGGATATATTTCATGACATTTGAAAACCATTTCAGAAGGCAGTAACTAAACAATTTTGGCCCAGATGATGAGACACAGAAAATTAAAAGGCAACTTTAAGAAAAAGGTATTGCTCAAAAATTCTTTAGCATTTGCCCCCTCTCCATTTTTTCTGCTCTCATTCAAGTACAATATGTCCATTACAGTCATTCACTTTTATTTTCCTCCTCATTTTCATGTACTTGAATCAAAATCCCAAACACCTCCAAGTGCTGGAGTGTTTAAAGGCCAGCTCTAATTATCATTAAGTACAAAGATTGTGAGTACATTTGAGGGAGACTTATGATGATTCACGTTCCATTTCCGGGCACCTTGCTTAGTCATTTACACTAGCGCAAAGTGAGTGTCAAACATTATCATATCAGAATGATCACATTTAACATCCACTTTTGATGCAATTTGAACAGATGTAAATGACTGTGCAGGGCAATGGAGAACGAGGTCTATGCAATGGTAATTAGTAGGGCTGATAAAAAATTTCCTACTGAAACTTTTTCAAAGGAAATTGGGTTTTTTGACTCAATGTTTTTTCATGAAATATATATGCTTTCGATGGAAAAATGTTTGTGGTTGAAAACTCGAACACCTGAAAAGCTGAAATATTTTTATTTGAAAATGTTCCAAATTCCCTGAACATACAGCCAAATACAAATTCCTACTTTGGTTATACTACTATTCCTGTGAAAACCATAACCAGACAGAGCTGCAGCTTCAATGAAACTATATCAGTTTTGGTAGTGGAGGTTCCGGCCAAATTTCTCTGTAAGGTCCCAGTCCTTGAAGTCAATGGGACTTTTAAGAATATTTGTCTTTGAAGAGTTTAGGCTTTACAGAGTTTCATTGTACTTGCAGTGAGTAATTATATATATTTTAGTGCAAACATGTATTTTTGAAGCATACTTTTAAAAACAATGAGCTTCTTAAAACCAAATACTCTCATAACTAGGGTACAAATACCTGGGTTTCTTTAAAATAAAATCTAGTAGTCTGGATATTATTTGGTCCCAGTAATTAATTATTAACAGTCTTCTATTTATGCAAAGAGATAGAAAAGGTCTGGATACAGCAGAACCTTTCAGAAATTTGGCATGCTTCAGGGGATTTCCCCCTTCCCCTCTTTCTGAAACAAAAAGCAATTACATGTTAAACTGTCATTCACTGATTCATAAATGTTAAAGTAACCCAACGGGCCCACCTTGCTTTTCAAATGCAAAAGTTATTAATATTTTACGTATTCTATATAGAATGAATATACTCAACTAATATTAAGGATGTCATTGTACTGAGAGACTGAATGGAATCTCACAATTAAAGAAGATTTTATGTGGCATGTGAGTTGTAATATCTAGAAAAAAAATAAGGTCAGAATGATGGAGTTACAATCAATTATAGTAACAAACCATGAAAATTAGAAGTTAAATCTTTAAATGTTGATTTTTGTATGTAATTTTCTCGTTATAATGGTAATAGAGGTTGACTGAGTTAAATGGTAATGTTCCCATTGTCAATAGACGTTTATGTTAAAAATAAAAAATCTTCCAGTGCCACTATAATAGTGCTAACATTACACAAAGATTTTACATTCACAGATTTTTTAGAATGGAATATATTAATTTAAAGGAGGTATTGGTGTGGCAAGATGTGTCTCTGCAATCTGGATAAAGCTTCCTAGCTATAACTCTGCCTCAAACTTTATTTTCCATCCAGCATGTATGATAAACAAGTGTGTTAGTGATTTTCTTTCTGAAAGCTCCAGTTTTATTTAAGTCAGGCAAATTGGAACTCTTTTTCCATGATCAGAAATGAGATTTGTTCCTTGATACATATTTCAGAAAAGATGCTAAAAGACAAAAGATAAAAGTAACAGGTAAATAAATATCTCAAAAAGGCAATGGAGTAATTTTACGAAGTGCTATTTTGTGCACATTGTAATCCTCAGTTAGCCCTTCTTCTTTAAACAATAGTGATAAGCGCACAAATGGTGGCTTGAGATGGACGACATATTTTCATCTTTGAGGTCAGGAGTTGGGAATGTCAAAACGGTTCACACTTGGCCAAACTCTGCTCCCACTGAAGTGAATAGTACAACTCCCATTCTCTAGGAAGTATCGTGGTGACAAACTTTCAAAGCTTGCAATAAATTTTTTATGGCTTTATACCCATTTATATTTTCAATACTATCTTTGCAAGCAAATTCTTACTTGTCTTTCAAATGAAAAGAGGTTATTTTTGAGATTTTTAGTCTTCAGAATAAATCAGTGGGCTCTGAAAGAGTCTTTGCTTCTTAGGGAATTTGCTGCAGAACAGGGCTATAAGAATAATTCTTTAGAGCTCTTCCCTGCGAAGGATGTAGTGATTCCAAAGGTTCTAATTGTCAGACAGAAAAAGAAAGATCAGGGATAGAGTGAGTCTGCTATACAACAGAGAAAGCGAGCTGGTAACTGAAGACAATAAGAAGGAAGAGCTGCTCAATGCCTACTTTCCTTCAGTCTTTACACAAAAAATAATGTGACCAGATGACTAGCAAAGTGATCACGGGGAAGGGATTCATGTCAGGATAAGTAAAAAACACATCAGAGATCTTCTGACTAATTTGAATGAATTCAAAGTCAGTAGGGCCTGATGCTATTCATCTCAGGGTGCTAAAAGAATTAGCTGAAGAAATCTGAGCCACTGGCAACAATATTTGCAAACTCATGGATGACAGGAGAGGTCCTGGAAGATTGGAGAAGGGCTAACATACTGCCCATCTTTAAAAGAGGGAAAAGAGGGAGCTGGGGAACTATAGACTAGTCAGCCTGACCTTTATACCTGGGAAATTACAACAACAATGTATAAAACATTCAAATTTGGAAATTCCTGGAGGATGAAAGGATGATCACTAGAAGCCAGCGTGGATTTACTAAGAACAAATCATACAAAACAAGCTTGATTTCCTTCTTTGATCTTATAACTAGTTTGGTGGATAGGGGGAATGAGGTGGACACAATATATCTGGACTTTAGCAAGGCTTTTGACACAGTTCCACACAACATTTTCATAAACAAGCTAGAGAAATGTGGGCTCAGTAGAACTACTACCATCAAGTGGATACATAATTGGTTAAACAACCACAAACAAAAGTAACTACTAATGGAAGCAGCAAAGAGTCCTGTGGAACCTTATAGACTAACAGACGTATTGGAGCATGAGCTTTTGTGGGTGAATACCCACTTCGTCGGATGCATGTAGTAGAAATTTCCAGGGTCAGGTATATATATGCAAGCAAGAAGCAGGCTAGAGATAACGAGGTTAGTTCAGTCAGGGAGGATGAGGCCCTGTTCTAGTCAACTGCAAGAAGAGGGCCCTCATCCTCCCTGATTGAACTAACCTCGTTATCTCTAGCCTGCTTCTTGCTTGCATATATATACCTGACCCCAGGACCGGCGCTAGGGGTTTGAGCGCCCTAGGCTCATGGCAATTTCGTCACCCCGCGCGCTGGTCCCGCGGCTCCAATGGAGCTGCCGCAGTGGTGCCTGCGGAGGGTCCGGTGCTCCGCGGCTCCGGTGGAGCTGCCGCAGTCATGCCTGCGGGCGGTCCACCGGAGCCATGCGAGCAGCCGACCGTCCGCCTGCAGGCACGACAGCAGCAGCTCCACCGGAGCCACGAACCAGCGGACCCTCCACAGGCACCACTGTGGCAGCTCCACTGGAGCCGCCTGCTGCCCCCTCCGGCAAAACGGCGCCCACCAATTATTCTGGCGCCCTAGGCGATTGCCTAGGCTGCCTAAATGGTAGTGCCGGCCCTGCCTGACCCTAGAAATTTCCATACATGCATCCGACGAAGTGAGTATTCACCCACGAAAGCTCATGCTCCAATATGTCTGTTAGTCTATAAGGTGCCACAGGACTCTTTGCCGCTTTTACAGATCCAGACTAACACGGCTACCCCTCCGATACTATTAATGGAAGATGTCACACTAGAATGAGATCTCAAGTGGGGTTCCACATGGATCTGTTCTGGGCTGGTGTTTATTAGCATCTTTATTAATGACCTGGATGTAGGAATAGAGAACATACTGATCAAATTTGCATATGACACAAAGCTAGGGAGAGCTGAAAACACTTTGGAGGATAGAGCTAAAATTGGAGAACTGGGATATAGATAACATCATGTAATTCAGCAAAGACAAATGTAAGGTGCTACACCTAGGGAAGAAAAACTAAATGAACAAATACAGAATGAGGGATAACTGGCTTGGCAGCAGCACTGCTGAGATGGATCACAACCTCAACATGAGTCAACAATACGATGCTGTTGGAAAGAAAGCAAATACAATTGTAGGTTGCATTAACAGAGGCATAGCATGCAAGTCATTGGAGGTGTTAGTACAACTCTATTTGGCACTGGTTAGGCCTCAGTTGGACAACTGTGTCCAATTTTGGTGACTGCTGTATAAAAAGGATGTAGAGAAACTGGAAAGGATCCGGTAGTGAGCAACAAAGACCATCAGAGCTACATGAGCAAAGGCTGAAGAAACTGGATATGTTTAGTTTGGAAAAGAGGAGGTTAAGGGGGACATAAAAGCGGTCTTCAAATATTTGAAAGGATGCCATAAAAAAGATGGATAAAAATTGTTCATTCTTGCCACAGAGGGCAGGACAAGAGGCAATGGGTTCAAACTATGGCATAGCAGATTTAGATTAAATCTCAGAAAAAACTCTCAGACTGTAAGAACAGTGGGACAATGGATTAAACTGACTAGGGAAGTCATGGAAGCTCCTTCACTGGAAGTTTTGAAAAAGAAGCTAAAAGATAGTTAAATCCAAAGCACACTGTGAAGAATTACAAACAGATCTCACAAAATGAGCAACAAAATAGCAGATTAAATTCAACGTTGATAAATGCATAGCAGGGCCGGCGCTACCATTTAGGCAGCCTAGGCAATCGCCTAGGGTGCCAGAATAATTGGTGGGCGCTGTTTTGCCAGAGGGGGCGGCAGGCGGCTCCGGTGGAGCTGCCACAGTGGTGCCTGCGGAGGGTCCGCTGGTCCGCAGCTCCAGTGGAGCTGCCGCAGTTGTGCCTGTGGGCGGGTGGGCAGGCGGGCAGGCGGCTCCTCAGGCGGCTCCAGTGGACCGCCCGCAGGCATGACTGTGGCAGCTCCACCGGAGCCACGGGACCAGCGCGCAGGGCAGCGAAATTGCAGTGCGCCTAGGGTGCTCAAACCCCTAGCGCCGGTCCTGATGCATAGTAATGCACACTGGAAAACAATCTCAACTATACATGTAAAATGGTTGGGTCTAAATTAGCTGTTACCACTCAAGAAAGAGATCTTGGAGTCACTGTGGATAGTTCTCTGAAAACATGTGCTCAGTGTCCAGCAGTAGTCAAAAAATATAACAGAATATTAGGAATCATTAGGAAAGGGGTAGATAATAAGACAGAAAATACCATACGTAATGCTAGGATTATGTCATGGAGGTCGTGGAAGTCATGGAATCCATGACTTCCAGTGACCTTCATGACATTGGGGACCCGTGAAGCCTGCCAGCTGCTGATGGCAGCGGGAGACCCTGCAGCAGCCCAGCCTCTATGGTAGGTTTGCCATCCCTCCAGGATTGTCCCCAAGTCTCCAGGAATGAAACATTATTTTTAATTAAAGATTATGTCATAAGATGAAACCTCCAGGAATACATCCAACCAAAATTGGCAACCCTACTCTGCAGGAGGCGGGGGACCCTCCCGCTGCTGCTTAGAGGGACCACATGCAACTGATCGGCCATCGCTGCCTCCCCCTGCCCCCCGGAGCTGCCCAGCCAACACTGCTGCATTAACTTAGCCACCGTGATCAGCCAGGACCCCCGTACAGCTCCCAGCCGCCAGCAGTGGTGGTAGAGGGACCCCGGAGCTGCTCAGCTGCTCTGAGCAGCCGCCCCCTCCCCTTGCAGCTCCCAGTAGCCGCTGGCAGCAGAGGGACCCTGGAGCTGCTCTGCCACCATGAGCCGCCACCATCCCTTCCCGCAGCTCTCCATCCTCCACCACTGGCAGGGGCCCCCAGCAGCTCCCTGGCCACCATGGGTGTGTGTGCAGGGTGCTGGACTTTCCTCCTACCTCCCCATTTTGTCAGTTTTAGTAAAAGTCAGAGACAGGTCACAGCTTCTGTGATTTTTGTTTATTACCCATGACTTGTCCCTGACTTTCACTAAAAATATTCATGACAAAATCGTAGCCTTAATCATAATGCCTATATGTGAATCCAAGGTTCATCCACATCTTTAATACTGCATGCAGATCTAGTCACCCCATTTAAAAAAAGATATATTGGAACTGGAAAAGGAACAGAGAAAGGCAACAAAATGATTATGGGTATGGAAGCGTTTCCCTGTGAGGAGAGAATAAAAATACTGGAAGTTTTCAGCTTGGAAAAAGATGACTAAGTGGGAATATGATTAAGTTTCATAAAATCTTGATTGGTGTGGAGAAAGTGAACAAGGAAATGTTATTTACTCCTTCGCATAACATAAGAACTAGGGGTCATCAAATGACATTAATAGGCAGCACATTTAAAATAAACAAAAGGAAGTACTTCTTCACACAACACATAGTCAATCTGCGGAACTCCTTGCCAGATGATGTTGTGAAGGCCAACACTATAACAAAGTTCAAGGTCACGGAAGATAAGGTCACAAAAGATAGGTCCATCGGATGGGCAGGGATGCAACACCATGCTCTGACTGTCCCTGGCCTCTGTTTGCCAGAAGCTGGGACTGGATGACAGGAGATGAATCTCTTGATGATTGTCTGTTCTGTCCATTCCCTCTGAAGCACCTGGCATTGGCCACTGTTGGAAGACAGGATTCTGGGCTAGATGGATCATTGATTGGTCTGACCCATTATGGCCATAATTATGAGGCTAGATAGCCATCTGTCTTGGCTGGCTTAGACACAATAAATCCTGCATCTTGGCGGTGGCTTAGACTAGATGATGTTATAGTAACAGCAACGTACTATGTGCCTTACTTGCAAGCCTCCGAGAACTATTTCCACCATTATACAATAATTGTACATACTGTACATGAACCAGCTTTGTACAACCAATGTGAAAGGGCCATGGCACAATAATAAAACAGCAGCAGGCACTAGAAAATGACTTGCTGGAGCAGCAACCAGAGCAGGAAGTTCCAACTTGTTGATAATCAATTTATTATATACTCAAGCATTTACAGGAACAGGATTAGGTTGAGGACACACTTCTTTCATTCAAGGGAGAGAGGTACCAATCAAGGAGAGCAGTTTGGTCGTTGGCATCAGAGGAACGCTATTCTTTGCTGAAGAAGCAGCCTTACCATGACCAGTGGATGAGAGGTAAAGGATACTTTCTTATAGCAATCCTTTAAGGAAAGCACTTCAGCATGTGCATTGACCTAGAGTGAATGGAACTTTAATACATACTTACAGTTAAGCAAGTGCTAAGTACTTGCTTAACTGTGATGGATTTAAGTATGCCCTTAAGAGCTTTCCTGAATCGAGGCCTTAGGTATGAGTCTTACAGTGAAACAAATAAGCATTTTCACCAGAGGCAGAGATCAATTGCAGAAGCAATGATGCAAGCTAGAGATCTGAACATGTATGTAGGAGCCACAAGTCCCAGGTTGTGACATTAACCATTTGGTTTGTCCAAGTCCATTTTTCATCTCTCCAGTTCAGTTTCCCATTTCTAGAAATGGGGCTTATCCATACTTCCCAAAGGATTTGTGAGGCTAAAGTGTTATAAAATATTTTTTTCTGAGATGAAGTAAGCTCCATAAATGATTGCACTATTAAATACTAAAGGTGTAATTAACCTTTATTAACTTCTTTGTTTTTTTGAATGGAGGGATTTTCAGGTTTCAGAAAACTGTGCTGGTGATCTGGTCAATGAAAACATCTGAGCAATGCTACATCTGTTGCCAGCTCACAATGAAAGTACCTATGCTTTTCTAATGGAAGGAAAGAGGCAGACTTGGAGCCTGTTTATGATGAACAATCACTCCAGCCTTCCAATACTCATGCAGGGCACTCACCTGGTACAGGTTGGCAACACACTGGATTGCATTAATGGAAAAACCTAATCTTTCACTTAAAACAAGTTTACATGTTTTTTAGGGAGAAAATCACAAGATATCTATCTATCTAAATATGACTTTCCAGTGTGTAAAGAGTAATGGGGTCTCCACAATCAAGCATGTATCTACCTTACAGATAATGTACAAGATGCTTTTAGAAGCGTTTTAAAACCAGTATCCCTTTCAGCACGTTGTGCTGCAGTCAAATATGAAAACATTAGATCATCACAGGTAAGAAATGAAAAAGTCTGAGGGTTACTGCAAACTGCTCATTTTCTCAGTGGATCAGAACCAAGTTATTCAGCACAGGTGTTCTTGCAATTGTGATAAAGCAGGAGAAATTATTTTGTTCCATGCCCTTTGAGATACACTAAACTATCACTGCATACAGTGCGGCATGTTACTACACAACTCAGTTATCTAAGCCATGTACAACAGGATTAGCAGCCGGCTCAAGACCTGCCAGTGACATTATCATTTCTTTGATTTCATGCACAGTTTGTGTTTAGTAGTTAATTTTTATTGTTCCTGCATCTGCAAAAATAATAATAAAATAATAATAATAATAAATGAAAAAGGCAAAACAGTCTTTTTTTCTTTTCTTTTCTTTTTTTAATAAAAGCCTGGAATTCCCCCCCATGAGCAGCATGTTACTATCATGACGTGCATCATACAGACTGGCACTTAACAAATGGGAGTGGGAAAATGGTTCTTTAGCAATGATACCTTAACACAGAGGGGCAATTGTTTAATGTTTAGAAATTTGTACATGTAGTTCCAAATGTGAGCAGATCAGAATATTTTCCAGTCACTGAAAATAAAAAGGAATATTTACCAAGAAGCTGAATATGATTTTGAGGAAACACAATGGGATGTTAAGGCTTTATCTACCAGAATCAGACACAAAGGAAAAAATATTTGTACCAGTCTATTTTATTTCTTAGGGTCCTCTCTCATATTAATGCCCGAATCCATTTGTATCATGAAATCTTGGATACCCTTCAATTCCTCTCCATCCAACAGGTAAACTAATTTTTGACAAGGTGTAATGCCAATCACACTTAGGTCCCAATCCTACGATGCTAGTTCCACTCGCCACACTGGATCCAACTAGAGGATTAAGGTGTTATAGATAATATGACACTACAGATATGAAGAGCTATGAATATGCAATTGATAGGCTTCTTGGATCTTGTTACAGAGTTTGATAAAGTTATCGCTATTGCCTCTTTTGCATCAATACCATGTACAACTTTGTGCATGGTTCAGTATATTTTAACATGTTTTAACACTGCAGTAAAACTGATTTACAAAACAATATTCAGTCCCACCTTTCCTTTCTCCCCTATTTCCCCTCTACACAGTCCCCAACTCAGACAGCAGCCCAACATTTATACTGATAGTTTATTACACTTTACAATGAACAAATGTGTGATTTGTTACTTGGCATGGTTGGTAATTTGCATCACAAAAATGGTAGAACCCTCAAAAAAATCTTTCACTGATGACCTGCCATTTCAAATAATCTCTTTGTTTGTATTATTAATGACTTGTCTCACTGACAACCCCCTTCAAAGAAAATTGTAACTTTCCTCCACCACACACGTCGTTAGCACACAATAAACAGGGGCTCCCAGAAACTATGAATAAAATGATAGTTTTTAAAATTTAACTTTTGCTCATCCCTAGCATGAGGACATTTGAAATGCATGAATTAAAAACACTGCAAAATTTCACAATTGTATTCCTGTTTATGTGAGCTGGACGTGACACCTGGCAGAACATTGTTTCCTGCCATAGAGTCTAGACTATGCACATGGGCCGCAATTCAGACAAGCATTGAAGCGTGTGCTTAATTCAGACATCTGAACTGGGGCCATGATCCTGCAACGTGCTGAGCACATACAACTTCAACTGAAATCAATGCAGTCATTGATCAGGCTTATACCTTAAGTAGATGGACATTGTCTCATGTTGCCTCTTCCACTCTGCCACTGGTGTCAGCCTCAATGCCCCATTAGTTCATGTGGATTAGTTCATGCCCTATTAGTTCATGTGGACACACACATGCATGCATGCGTACACATACACTCTCTCCCTCACACACACACTTGCTATTTGATCACACAAAATACCAAAGTCAAGGTATACTTAGAGTAATGCAACATGCCAAAAAAAATAAGGAATTAAAATATATTAAAATATGGTTCCACAAAATGGGCATTTCCTGATATATTTGTGTGCGCGCATGTGTGCACGTGCATGCAAGGGAGAGATTTAAGATAAACGCAGGAATCTTACTTGAAAATTAATGTTATAATAAATTTAGTTTTTTGCATAGGGAATAAATCCTCAAAATTAACTGTGCCTGAATAGAGATTTTGTTCGAGGAATCTTATACTATACTTGAAAGGCATATGTTATGGAATTTTTTTTAATAAATATTGCTAGAAACTTCCATTTATAATGCTCATATTTTATCAGAGTCTACTTTTCATTAACATTTTCCTCTGAATTATAATAGGCTAAACCCTGCTGGATCAAAACTTTTTGCATTGCTGTTCCAAAAATAAAGATGTTTAATAAGAATGTCTGTCTGCATGTGATGTGCTTATAGAATAACAGATTAGTGAGTGCTCAGAATTTTTTTTGAAAGAATAGATGAGGCAGTTATATGTCTGTTTGCAAAAAATATTTTGAACACACACACACACACACACACACTGAACTTTTGTGAGCTTTAGAAACCTGGCTCTATAAATAATAATTAGTTTATGTAAAAATGTATTCAGAAATATTTATGATGAAACATCAATTCAAAATAAAACAGGCAAACGTCTTTAACCTAATGAAATTACTCCAAGAACATTCCAATGTCAAGGTAACTCACTCATTTATCCATTATCATAGAAATGGAGACATAATGTTAATTAAAATGAAGGGGCAAAACCATTTCCATTTTTTATTAAGATACATTGGCCTCTTGAATAGCTATTAGCCTTGCTGTCAGGGTTAGGTGGGGGACAAAATTTGCCCTGGTAGGTAGACCATTGCAAGCTGATTTCAAAAGCTTGGGAACTGCAATGTCATAATGAGAGGCAATTGGAAAACTATCTGCAAGCCATTTGTATTGACAGCACACAGGAAGCTTTTGTGTTATGACCACTTATTTCTGCAGTGTATTTTGCAACTGCAGTGCTCAGTCACCTCAAACAATGAAAAGAATTATCCATGCTTGCAGTTGAGAATACAAATATACCTGAGCATTGCCTGCAATTGTAAGCGGCAATCAGCAAACAAAACCTTCCAGCAATATACTTGTCTTAGTTACAACTTTATTTGTCAGATTAACAGTACTGCTTGCTTATGCAGATATTTTGTGAGTGGATTATCTCACACGATAGGATTTTTTACCTTCAGGGATGAACAATGTGGAATGAAGGAGAATGAAAGGTCTGGATCATTTCAGTGCATCACAGACTGCAAATTTCAGTTCTGGTTACAGTCAGCCAGTTGGAGTGAAGTTGTTGTGAAAATAAAATGACTTATCTATAGGAAAGTCCCACATTACCATGCATTTGTTGATACAGTTATGATTCCAATAGCAATGTTTCCTTACATATTTATAATTCTGGCATTGGTAAATCAAATGAAGTCTGTTGCAAATCAGCTCTGAAGTTGTCAACTACAGGACAAGAAGTGCTAGGATAGCTATAATCAGAGCCTGTGGCCTAATCCAATATATGATAATTTAAGCAATATGCCATCGGTGCCAGAATTAGTCTATTTGGATTTTACTAAAGTTTTTTTTTCAAAATAATTTTTTGTGCTAACCAACAAGAATTGAGGGAAGAGTACTCAACATCTTGCAGAATTTTGAGCTGTAACTAACGATGGAATTCAGCAGATTTTGATTTTGCTGATGCTTTAGTTACATGTCAGTGTATTCCAGAATTGAATTTATTCTAGATCAGAATTTAAATTACCAATTGCCATGGCTAGTTTCATGATTTGCCATGTTCAACGTATTTGTTGCAGAGGTATATTGAAAAAGAATAGTGAATCACTCAACAAAGAGTGCAGTGATTGTTTTGGAAGACCAATGAATGAAAAGAAACCAAGGGAGAAATTAAAAACATATAAACTAAACCAGGTTGTCATAGATTGCATATAGCAGGAAAAAATTGTAGAGGAATTTAGGAAAATGAGAAGGGGAAGGCACCTGAGCCTGGTGAAGTACCAAAGGACCCACTGAAGTAATTGGGAAGGGAAGACAAAGTATTTTACAAGTCTATTCAATGACATGACATTCTTAATAAAGAGAAAATGTCAGATTAATGGCATAAGCGCTTTGTGGTACCAATTTTTAAATGTAAAGGAGATATTACACTGTGCCCTAATTATCTCCCAATTAAGGTTATGTCACATGGTGTGAGAGTATGGGAGGAGATTATTGAAAAACATCTGAGTGAAACAGTTGAAATTTGGAAGAATAAGTAGGGATTTGTTCTGGGAAGGAATACAGTTAATAACATATTTGCTCTATGAATCCTCATGGAGAAGTTCAGAGAAAAGAGACAGTGACTGGGTATGGTCTTTGTGAACTTGGAAAAGGTGTACAGTCATGTACAAAGATAATTAATTTGATGGCGTTTGTGACAGAGATGAGTGCCAGAAAGATATGTCCATTTTATTCAGGATATGTATGATGCAATGACTACCATAGTCAAAACCAAAAGGTCTACAGCAAAGAATTTCCAGATAATGTTGGCCTGCATCAGAGGTCAGCATGACCCCTTTTTTGTTTGTGAGTGCCATGGATGTGATAACTGAGAATATACAAAGTAAGCTGCCTTGGAATATGCTGACTGCCGATGACTTAGTGATATCTGGGGAAGATTGTGAGACCCTGCAAACCGACTTTGAACAATGGCAACAAAGTTTTCAGCTGGAAGGATTTAGAGTGAGCTTTGGTAAAATTGAGACTTTGATAACTAAGAATATCACAGGCAGAGAGTTTAGAAGAATGAAATAATTTAAATACCGAGGATCAATGGTTACTGAGAATGGTGCCCTCCTGAGTGATACCTGGTATCATACTAAAATTGCTTGGTGCAAATGGCAGGAGCTGACTCCAGTTGTGTGTTCAAAAGTTGCCAATAAAGTTAGAAAGTAAAGAGGAGTGGATAAAATTGGAACTCCACTCATTCTAATGTATAGAACTGAGAGTTGGCAGCCTCAAGAAGCCACTACAGAAATGTTGAGAAGGTCAAAAGATTGAGCACTCCATGATAGGAAATGAAATAAGGTTTGAGAGGGACCTAATGCAAGTTGCCCAACTGAGGACAAGTTAAGGGAGGCTATCTTGGTATGGACATAATGGAGTAGAAACCCAAGAGTTATATTGGCAGGATGGCCTTTACTATGTTCATGGATGGAAGACTATCAAAGCGGAGGCCCAAGATTCAGTACATGGACCTTAGACAGACCAGTTTGCACAACAGCCAGGCATACAACCATGAGTTTGGAAGAAGGCTATGAACGTCACTGAGCCCAAATAAGGAAGTGGCAAGAAGGAAAAAGAAAAAGAGGAGGGAAGCAAAAAGGAGCAGATGAAGGTGGAGGAGTCAGGCATGTATAACAAAAAGGACAGTGCTAACCCTCCCTTCTCTTCACTCCTACTGAGATCCTTCCACAGATTGCTGACGGGGACTGGGCTTTGCAGGTGGACAGGGATGGAATGAGAGATGGCTGCTGTCCTTTCCTCCACTTAATCCCAAATGGATTACAGATGTAAATAAACCCCCATCAGCACTAAACCACACTAGTTCCTCACCACTCAATAAACTACCCTGTTCCTTCTGCCCCTCAAGGGATATCATGTGACTTTTGCAAGAATCATACTGCAGTGCGGTTGAGGGGCCTGGAGGCAGTGAGGAAGACAGGACCTCTGCATGGATGTTCTGAGATCTGTGGGTTTCAAGAGCCAAATTCAAACATGAACTTTTTCCCAGCCTTGCATGGCATTGGTTCTGCATAATAGCTGTACTAATCAACTCAATCGCATCTGAAGGAACCTTACCATACATTCCATGTAGGATCTTAATTTGGAGATTTCTGTTTCCATGGTTACTCATACATCCCTGCATTTCAAAATTGCCATAGTAAAACAATGATAAAAATAAGGCAACAATGTAAAACAAACCACCGCACCTTAGACGATTTATTCTCCTTCACCCTATCACTTGATAAAACTCCCTTAGATGACCATTACTATACCCCTCCTCTCAAAAGTTGTTGATTGGCAAACCCGTCTTTCATAATATGTGCCCAATTATTAGACAGATTCCTTGCTTCCCCTTTGAGTAACTTTACAACTACTGTATATATCTTGCAATAAGGTGGAAGGGTTACTATGGCAACATTATTCCAGGAATAAATAACACAATATTGCTTCTCACTCCTTTCAACAAATAAAAGAAAAAAGAATTGAGCACATTCTGAATTAATGGCATTATTTATTTAGAAGACTATATATAGTGTTTATTTATATTCAAAACCACTACCTGGTTTGGTGCAGTGTTTAGTCTTCACTGAACAATTAGGACTGCACCAAATAAACAAGATATTTACTTCTGGAAAATTGTAGAGGTTACTGCTGTATCTCTGACCTCATTTGTCACCAGGACCTGATAGTTCTAACAGCATACCATAGACCTTATGCAGGGCCAAATCCAGTTCATCTTACCCACACAATTAGTTGCATTGACTTTGGTGCCTACCAATTACATTGTATTGGTCATTATTCCAGTGCCTTATTAAGATTGGGCAAAATTCTTCCCTTATGTTCACAAGTGGGAGAGGAAGGAAGGGAGTGGGGCTATTCGTATCTCCAGGCTCATCAGTTATACAGATTATAAACAAGTGTGAATAAATAAAAAATAAACATAATAATGTGCTCTTCAGTGGTTATAGGCAAAGATGACTCAGGTCATAGGGGATGAGCTGCTGGGCACACTTTGCTGCCATTCTGAATTCAAGATGCATACACCTCTAGCTAGTACAGAATAACTAAGTGATGGTCTTTGAATTCTACTGCGCAATCTTGCCTGCAACAATAACAGTTCAAAATTCGAGTAAACCTGTTAGACTTGACAGAAATAACATTTCATATCTTATTTAACTGAAGTTTAGTTTAGAACAATACTCTGTGTTAAATTTTTATTTCAGAGCATTGCTAACTGGCATATGCAGTGGGGGAAAGGCTTAACTTTGATTGGAAGAATCACATTAGTAACCACATAACCATCATTTTACCAAGAGGACTATTCCACTGGATACAAACAGTAAGTAAGTGTCACTATCCACATCCCTGCTCCTGTAGTAACTTTGATTATGAGGTTTTTGCTTTGCTTATGTTCATCTGACCAGATGATTTTATAAATTTTAAATCTGTGAAATAAGTGGGCAAACTCACAACTTTGCTCACGGAAGAAATGTCATTATTTTCCACATAAAAAGCTGTGACAGACTTCAGATTCACTCTGATCAAATAGCCATTGCACTCTCCAAAGACTAAGTTTCTTCATGCAAACACTCAAAATGTGATTAGGTAGTTTCATACATAGCCCTGAGAATGACCACATTATTGGGGAAATATCTGGTTGCATACCTGTCCAGACCAAATTCTGATTGCACGTAGGTGCACATAAAAATTCCAGTTGTGAAGAATGCAGTGAAAGGTAGCCATCCCCACCCTAGTCACCCTGGAGGATCACATACAAATCACACAGGGTGCACTACAAGGTGTGTCACAGGGGTCAGTGGGCATGGTGTCAACATTTATACACACCCTAACTTGGTAATTTCTGCTCTAAATAGGAACAGATGGGCAGTAACTATTGTGCTGGAGGCTGGTCTTGATCAGAATTGTAGGTCTTGATGACAATACACCATACATCAATGTTGTTGGTGATGAGTGTCTCCATCTGGAGAAGTGTTACCTCTATTTCTCGGTGCCAGCCAGAATCTAGCACACATGCAATAATATGTAATTAACCCCACACAGAAGCCTTTGGATTTAGTATCTTTTTATTGATTTCATATTGACTTTTTGATTCACACAGCTAGGTGTGAGCTTTTTTGCTGAAAATAAGTAATGAACCACAAATTGAGAGAATTAGTTAACAATTAGTCATCAGATGTTAGACAGCCTGAATGAATAGTGTGAGATTAATTAAAACCCAATAACTTTCAGTACCCTACAAGAGTTGAGTCTTCATTTATTACTAATTAAAATCCATCTTTCATATATATGTAAATACATTAAAACTCGGACTCTTCTTCAGTATAAGCCTAGACCAGGCGATGCATTTGAGAAATACAAAAAGGCGCATCAAGATAATATGAAAAGTCTAACCTAAACTGATATAGCATGTCTATTCTAAGAGCTAATGCTCAGAGTCAGTGCTTTACATACTTCTTTGTATTATGTTGGTGCTGTGGTAATTTGACATGTCGGAAATTCTACAGTATCTAAGAACAACTGGGCCTGTTTTTCAGAATGCTGAACAATTACTGAAGTCAGAGGGAGATGCAGGTTCTCTGAACCTCTCAAGTTCTGTCCTACTGTAAGGAGATAAAGATTCAGAGTCAGTGCTAATGTAATGCTTCTACTAGAACAGCTACCACTAATTCATGCCTGGTGAGTGGAGTGCAGCTTCTATTGACTACATCCAGGCTGAATTCAGCCTCTAGTGTTGTATTTAACATAATTTCTTTCCATTCACTCTTTCAAGTAAGGTCCTAGAAGCTCTGTGTACAAAATAAAACAATTCTGCATGTGCAGGTGATGGTATTGGATTCAGATTCCAAACTGAACTGAAAATATATACTAAATACTTTCCTCAAGTGAGTCATATTTGTATTTATTCTGTTATTCATCTATTAGTATTGATTATTGTGACTGGGAGTTTCAAAAGAGGAGTTTTAAAACTGAAGTTCAGTGGAACATGGATACCTAACTCTCTTTGGCTTGTTTTGGAAATCCCAGTCTGTATGCTGTGGCAAAGTACCTTCTTCTCCTCAGTAAGCTCAGTCCTTTTTAGCCTTGGAGACACCGGCTTGGGCAAAGCAAATCCTTCCAGGTAGCACAGGGTCTGGCTGATCCTTCCCTCAGTCAGTCCCTTGTGCTTGTTTTCTCCCCTTCTGGGGAGAGGGCACAGCCTTCCTTGATGGAAGGGTTCAGAGCCTTGCTGCACCTAACTTGCTGGCAGCTTCCCTGCTTCTCTCACTCTCCTCTCTGCTTCCATGCCAGGGAGGGCTTAAAAAGGTCTCCAGCAGTTGGAGCCAGCTGAACCTAATTAGTTCCCTGGTAACTCCTTTTCCAGTTAAACCTTATTTCTCCACGGCTCTCTCTCCTCAGTGGATTGGGAAGGGCCTTTTAACCCCCTGTGACGAATTACTACCCCTCCCTTTGTAGACATTTGTCCTGGGTTTGCCACAATGCTTAATGGCTGAGAATTTATCACTGAAATATTTTTGAAGGGAAAATACAGTTTCTACAAAATCAAAATTCTCTATGCGAAAATTTCAATTTTGCTGAATTTTTTCATCTCTCTGTTAGGAAAAATCAAAATGATTTTTTTGTTTCATATCAAGTCAGTATTCATGTGTGTCCTTCTGAGCAGTTGTGATGTCTCATGGCAGTTTGGGGTTGATCAAAACTGCATTTTTCAGTAAATAAAGCATTCATCTGAAAAATGTTGCCCACCTCTAGACAAGAGGCATCTGAACTAACTCCTGAGAGGTATTGAGGCAGCTCAGGCAGATAGAGTTCAACACTGAAACAAGCTGAAATTAAACATGGATTCAGGTCAACAAATCAACACAGAATATTTCAATTTGGGAATATCAAAATTTGTTTTCAATTGAAAAGATCCATTTTGGGTAATGTTAATATTTTGACACACACACCCCCGCCCCAATTCGAGATGAACACAGATGTCAAAATATTGAAATTTGCTGTGGGATTTCCAAGAACTGTAACGCTTTGTTCCAGTACTCCACAAGATAGAGCTCTTAAAGGGCTAGAACACTGGTTCACTTGAAATAGAGCCAAAGCCGACCCCAAACCCACCATTGCACAACAAATAAGAAAAGAAAACACATCAAAGTTACAAGTGGTGGGTATATCCTAGGTCATTGATACAAATCGTTCTAAACTGGGGCACAAAGGGAGGGTGTTGAATATTGGAGTATAAGAGAAGGTCAATCTACTAGTAATAACATTAGTGTTCGGGACATTCCCTATGATGAGGAAAAGGTGATATTTCATAAAGCTGATATGAATATAACTAGCCAGTGCAAAAAGATTTTAAAAATGACATAAGTGAACTGCTAAGACAAAGAGATGCTCACTCTAACTTCCTTGTATTATTCTGAAAAATCATATTTCTACTTACTCATGAAGAAGAAAATTAAAAGTCATTTGTAGTGAAACAAAAAAGAATGAGATGACATTAAGACAAACAAGGCCCCCTCACCTAATACTGCTGCTCATTGGATGCTAATCCTGCTTCCTACGTGGAGCCACTTTATATCCATTTCTAGGCAATGGTAATGTCCTATCTTGTATGCAAAAACTCCATGGTAATTTTGAAATAACTGAAGTCACATTATATTACATCATTACAACAGAAATATATATTAAAATATACAGACATTTTGTACCACCTATGAGGTATATTATGTATATTATGAAGGGAACTACTCTTACAATTCTTTTATACAGGTGCAAAATGCATAATACAATACAGCACTACACAACTTTGTCCATTATACCTGTTAAGATGCTCTGAAATATGATACATCCTCAAAGAATAGAGTAATCCTCAAAAAATGGGACTATTCAAGAGATGATTTTGGTAAACAGGACACATAGGTCTATTAGAAGATGAATAGTCTTTGTAGATATTATCAATAGAGTTGTACTCATTATGAATTGGGTTTCATTATTTTTAACACTATTTTGTCATTTACATTTTGTTATGGAAACTTCTACAAATCACAGTCTAAATGATTTTTCAGTTCAGTATTTTCCAGTAGTTGTATACAAAGTGTAAGGTAAAGTATCTGTGCTATTAAATTGGGATGTTCAGTTATTTTAAATAGCAAAATTTTCCTCTAGAAGACAAACAACAGAAATAATCAGTTTATCAGGGAAAAATATAATTTTTAGTGCAACTGCTGACAGCAATCATATTTTTGTTCATTTTGTGGCATAGCTAAAATGAATTATGATTTATTTTGTATTAGTAGGGATATAACAAACACTTTGGTATTAAATTTTTAAAAAGAAATGCATAATTGTAATTAGTACTTAGCAATTTCTTTTTGTTTGTATAAATATATAGATTCCCCCCACTATACACACACACACACACACACACACTAATCCTTACAATCCAACTTTAAAAGAATGACAAAATACTCAGAATCTGATGCAGTTCATTTACATTCGGTCTCAGTTCCATATACCTGCTTCCAAAACAGCACTATTTTCTATCAAGAACTCTTCACATAAAACAATTCCATAGAGATGCAGCATTTTGTTTCTAGAATCATTCAGTCAGCAGAAAAGAACAGCAAACTACATAAGTCCTTATCCAGCAGAAAGCACCCTTGGCAAAACCTGACTTGGACAGTCCGGCGGAGTTGGTTTGATCCACAGCTGAAGAATTTGTTTCCTTTTTCTAGATGATATTCCACCCCTTCACATAGCTGTCACATAACATTGCATCAGGGACACCCCATTTCTAGGTCAATTGGGCATATGGGAATGACATTGCAAGGCACAATGAGCAGTATTCCTGTTATACAGGAATGGGGCCGGGAATGAGAGAAGATTATCCACTGGCAGAATGAATAAAAGTCAGACCGACAGGAACTTTAAAGGAGCCATGTAACCTGAAGATGTCTTGTTAGCAGACAGCTTCATTCTGGAGCTAGCTAGGAAAAAGAGGGGCTTTTTGAGCAGATTTCCCATTTATCTTACAACAGCCCCTAACGTCAACAAATACCTGTGGGTCTGAGGGCTCCTCACAACTTCAGTGCTCACTGGCATCATTTATCATTACAAGTAACTGGAAGTTAAAAATGATGTGACCTCAAACTCATTCCAGGTAATTTTTTCTCTTCTGTCCCCCTCTAAAGAGCCATCCCTAGACTTTCATCCTAGTTAGCTTCCAAGAGTTTTTAGGGCTGGTGCAGCGCAAGAAGTCCAGGCTATTTTCTGCTGAATCACAAGTGTGGGAGATCTTTATACAGTAATGATTGCTGACAAACGCCTTTATCATTCAAGCTTATTTCAGATGAGCAGATGAATACGTTTACATTGAAGAGTTATATAATGAGCACTCATGGGATATGGATTTTTATCTCTTGAATGACATGAACAGTTTATAACTCAAGCAAGGTGAAGACACTAATGAATTATGAAGGTCTCTTCTCATGAGTGTGATAAATTCTACATACCATAAATACTGATTAGGTATTCTGTATGCTAGTAAAATATTAGGTTTATTCATTCTATTATTGTGAATCATGTTCAACTTGATTTGAAGTCAAGTGATTGAAAATGAATAAGAGGTGGGGAAAAAGTGTTCTAAGCACAATACAAATAGAGTTTATAGTTGAAAACAAAAAACAAACAGCAGCAATTCCATAGCATCTGCCATCCAAAAGATGCCAAAGCAATAAGATTTACTACACCCACCACTAGAAAGCACTCCCCCAATATAGCTGAATGAGAAATGGTTTTCCCAATGGGAATATTTTTGAAAATTAAAAAAAATGAAAACTGTACTGTACTGTCTTGAATTGGGATGAAAAAAAACTTGAAAATTTTTGTGAAATAAATTTAAATTTTTTTTTATTCAGGTCAATGGACATGTTTTGTTTTGATTTAGACCTTTTAAAATCTTTTTCTGCATTATTAGTTTAAATTTTTAAAAAGTAAAAAACTGTAAAATAATAATTTTTCATTTTGACAGTTTTGAAATATTTTCAAAAAGTTTTCAATTTCAGAGATTTGTCAAGACTGACCCTGTTTCACATACAGTTTCTATTTTGACAAATCTGAATTTTTCAACAAAAAACCTTTTGATGAGAAAATGCTGACCAGTGCTACCCCCAAAACCCTGAGGTGGAAAAAGGGTATGTCTAACAGCACACAGTGACATCACAGCAACATCATACTGAATTTTAGGACAGAAAGTGAAGGAAAGCACTATGTTCAATTGAAACTGAAGGATAAATTTAGGTAGGTAGAAAGTAATAATGTACGTTCAAATTCAGAAAGGATCCCATTGCTAACATTCCTTTTTAAAAAACAAAACAAAACATGAAAAGTGCCAGGGCATCACTAATGACCACAAACCATCAGGGCTCCTCAATTTTTACTTCAAAAAGACTGTTCCAGAACAGTATGTCCTAATACCATACTGGGGCACAGGTACATTACTGGCTGACTTTGAGTGAAAAATGCTATCTGTTGTCTCACCAGTGCTACTCTCTGAAATACCGAGGTGTTCCTGGAAGACCTTCCTTTCTTTTTAGCTTGTGAGATCTGATGGGATCACAGACCAAGATCACATAGCTAGATGCCCTAAAATATAAAAAAAATTAAAATGAGGGTAGAAATGTCTAGCAAGGCACTCAAACCTGGAGTTTTAAGCTTTTACTAACGATGAATTAGTTTTACAGTACATTTATAGATTGTACTATGTTTTATCACTACATTCCAATCTTTATCTGCAGAACAGATGTATATTAGTGCCATTAGATCTTTTGATACTCTATGTCATGAAAATAAAAATGTTGAAGTCCAATTATGACTGTACAAGAGAACACTACACATCTTCAACCTTTCACTTTATTTTAATTTAATGACTCTCTCGCCTCCCTCTCACTGATTGTTACAGTTTTACATGGGGATAGGACCCCACCGACGGATATTACAGGCAACTGAGAAAGGTCATAGCTAATCCAGCCTAATTGTTTGGTACCACATAAGAGAACTGTACTACCATACCATTTTGTCCAGAGGTTACTGGTAGGGCAGTTGAAAGAATGCAAATTTGAATCGTCTGTCTTTTCCCCATCATAATCACTGTAAGAGCAGAAAAAAATATTTTACTTTACTATATTCTGTTGTTTTTCCCCCTAGATAGCAGGCAAACACTGCATCTGGAGATGTCTAGAAAATTCCGCAACAGGCATCATGATGGCTCAGGAGAGCTGGCAATTACTTGACAGCTCTTCTAACCAACAACAGTAATTCCTGTGGGATTCACAAAGAGTCCTGAGCTGCTGTCATGCTTAGTCACTATCTGTCTGGGCCAGATTGAGCCCAAGTTTGTGCTGGATTCAGTCAGTGTAAACCTACTTTCATATCTCCTGAGGTGAAAAGTCCACTATGAGAGGCTGTAGTGCAGGAAGACAGCTGTAACTTATCATCCAGAGAAACGCAACCCCAAAAGTGGACAGTTCTGATCAAATCAGGGGTAGAAGGAGTTGTACTGGCAGGTGCTCTACAAAGCTCTGGACAGCAACTAATAGCCCCATCCTCTGGTAGAAAGGCCCAAAGGAGAGTTATGAGGTAATCACACATGCCCTCATTTGGAGCAGAACCTTCATGGAGTTGGGATTCTAGGATGGCACACAAAAAAAAAATGTAATTTATACCTCTCAGTCAGCTTCTGTGAATCTGGCCCACAGGAGTGTTTTATGTACATATAAGCTATTCTGATTCTGAATTAAGATAAAGGTTAATGGTGATTTTGACTATTACTGCAGTCAATTTAAACTGTCAAATGTTTGCAATGTTGAAATGATTTATTTCCAAAAGCAGAGATATTTATTTCAGCAACAGAAAAATAAACATGCTATTCATTTACAGATGAACTCAAACTCCATGGTGATACTTATTCTGCATTCTATTTTCTCCAGGAATAGAACCGTTAACGTGAGAGAAGAAAAATTATGTAAGTATTTCCTGCCTGATTCTACCATCATGGACGTACTCTCTCAGCCATGATTTTCTGTTGTTTTCTTCCTGCACAGCTTAGACAAACCTAGACTGCGTTTTAGTGCCCTTAGATCTGGTGAAGGATGTGTGTGTTAGGGACCAGACATAGGTGGCCTGACCTATTGGTCAGAGTGAGAGTCAGGTCTAGTGGGCAGAGCAGGCATCGAGATTGGGGAATTGGGGAGTTTAGGGTCAGCACTAGAGTCAACTGCCAATTACCAGAGCCAGGGACTGAAGCTGAGTGTTAGAGCCAGGGTCAGATACCAAATGCCAGAGCCAGGAACAAGCCAAAGTTGGAGTCAGAAGTCACAGATAGGGGTCACAGCTAGAACTGGTAGCCAGTGGTTGAAGCGAGGTGTAAGGGCAGAAATTGGAGAGGAGGCAAAGATCAGGATCATGGTGAGAACTTGGAGCAAAGGCAGAGGTAAAGCAGGAGCCAGAAGCAAGGAGCAGGTCAGGTCCAACAGAGGAATCAGGAACAGGACTGGATGCAGAATGCAGAAAGCAGACCCAACAAGGTGCAATGCAGCAGCAACAGAGAGTCGCCTAACTGCTCAGACAACATCCTGTTCCTCCTTCTAGCTTAAATAGCATGATTGGATCAAACAGTGGCAGGTGCCAGGCAATCCTCCAATCAGAACTCCCATGAGGGGTGCCTTGGCTGAGGCTGTAGTCCCGCTAGTTCCTTGGCCTTCCAGTTTCAGCAGACATCAAATGACAGCCAGGATGTAATGACTATCTGGAAGCACACAGGCCTGAGCTAGAGACCTGGGACATCACAGTGCAGAGAGCATGCACTGCAGCTGAACACTTGCAGGAGGAATTCTGGGTGGGTCAGACTTCTGAGACAGTGCATCTAGAACAGCAGCTCCATCATCCTCGGAAAAGGCACATGTGTGGATGAGGTGTGGTCATGGTCCTACTCTGATCCTTTCCCTTAGCTATCACTAGAGGGGTAGAAAGAGGAATCAGGGCTGGTGTTCCCTGTTTGATGTGGAGCAGCACAAAAGAGGTGGAAGAAGAGTCTCCTTACACCCTTCCCAACTTTGTGAAAGCACATAGGGCCTAATCACAACCAAATTTCTGCCACTTTGCTATGCTGTTCTTTGGTTGGATGGGGAAGGGGTAGGTAATGGGTTGCTAAGACCCCAATCCTTCATTATTTGGGTTAAATTCTCATTGACTCTGGACCAAACTCTCTGCGTGTGCAAATAGGTGCAGCTCTATTGACTTTAGTGGAGTTTTGTCTACATGAACCAGCAAAGAAGTTGGCCCTTCACTGTGATTTTTGCCTGACTGAGGACTGCAAGATGGGTCATGTTTTATAAAATGATCGTGTAAGACTTAATGTCCACTTCGAAGTCGCTCCTGTTGGGCATGTCAATTTTCAAGGGTCAGTTAAGAGAGCAAAAATTCCAGGTGGTTTGGTTCAACATGAAAACAATCTAGAGTTTAATTCTCCTGCACATACATATTTTTACCATTCCTACAAAGAATCAGAGCTTCAAGCAGTTTTAACTTTTCTAGTCCATGGTAAATTACTAATGCCACACCCATGGATTCCAAGATTAAAGACTTGTAACATCTACAATCATCAAAAATTGTTGTTTACATCAGAGTGTCTTGTGCAAATTGCTGGATTTGTTGAAATTAGAAAAGCCTATATTTTCTTGCCTGTATCTTAAATTTTGTTAACAAAAGTTTCAACTCCAAGTTTCACTTTCAGTATAAAATATGTCCTTGTAGAAGCTGTTACAAACGTCAACACTTTAAGCAGCATGAATTTATGGTGGCATTGAATTTTAATAGCACTATAAATGTCTATGGTAATGGTGATGTATCTATTGCAATAAATTGCTATGGAGAAATATAAAAATAAATGTAAGATAAAAGATTGTGTATAAAATATGTTTTTACATCTCCTTTAATGATTAAAAACCATACAAACTCAATGTTTTAAATCACTTGAAATTGCGGTTATATTTTACACAATGTTTTCCTCACAGAGCACACACATACTATTCCTTGGTCAGAAAATGCATCAACTTTAATGAGGACATTTAAGATTTTTTATGTTAACTTCAAAAAAACTAATTAACGTTAAGGATGATGGAAATAATGATACTGATGACCCTTGTCACTAAAACTGTGACCACTGTGAAAA
The DNA here is from genome assembly GCF_025201925.1 of Gopherus flavomarginatus. Classification (NCBI taxonomy): domain Eukaryota; kingdom Metazoa; phylum Chordata; order Testudines; family Testudinidae; genus Gopherus; species Gopherus flavomarginatus. The sequence continues at coordinate 29,418,309 of NC_066625.1, forward strand.
AGAAATTTATAAAATTCTAGCACCAGTGCTTAGTAATGCCTTTTCCACCCTGTTATTCATAGTATCTCATCTCAGCTTGTTAAAAAAAAGTGTTCCTGGTACAAAGTCATTTTCACAATAGAATGAGAGGGACATTTAAAAGTGAAAATCCATAGACATACAGAAGACCACAGAGCAGACTCTGTCTAGGTCAAGAAGAATGCCTAACAGAATAAATGATCTATGTACACTTCTCCTAATTCATCTGCTTAAAAAAAAGCTTTAAATCCTTATTAATTTCCTTAAAATAGTTGCAGCTGGCAACTCCAGCTTGTCTCCTGGCAGTTTACTGAAGAGGACATCAACAAAAGTATAAGGCCAGGGCAGATGAGTGGAAAAGTATAACTAAATCAAGAGATGATATCACAAATAGGGGAGGGGGATGGATGACTGAGGGAACAGTAGGAGCCAGGTAAACAATCCAGGCCTCACTCTCATTTACTCTAAGGCCCCTTTACGCTCCTTGTGCAAAAGAGAATCATGTCCATCATTTTTCAAATAGCAGTTGTCATATGTCCTGGAAGTCTGTGCTTGAACATCCAAGTACAGCAGATGTACCTCTCGTGTAGATGCATTTGGGTGACTTAGAGGGCTGGGCAACATTGCTATAATTTACGGATATGGGTTCTGTGTGTGGTGGAAACAGTGGTGGGGTGAACTTTGGCCCTTTTATTCCTGTCATTATGGCCTGGGGAGATTAGGTAGTAAGAAACCATATAGTGTCAGCCATTACTTTGAGTATCCCTGAAAATTCTATCAACAGTGCAAGTTCCCACCTGACCAGGACCCTGCTTTCCATCTCATGCTATTTGATATAAGGACAGTAGTCTACTAAGATTAAAACTGTTTATGATGAGGTCTCCGATTTAGAATGTATAACCAAGACCTAGTGGTAGAACACACCACAGGGGTCTTTTATTAGCCCAGAAGTTGCCTGCTTAATTCAGCATGCACAGAGGGAGGATCAGAAAGTGGCATGGAAACGATTGCTGTAGCCATAGCCAAATGCTGTAGGTCTCTCAACCCAAATACAGATCTTAGAGTGTGCTCCTCCAGTGTGAGTCACACAAAATTGAACTACGGTGGCTTCATTTTGGTGTACAGGTCACCTTGTACCACTGCAAAATGCCTCTATGAGTTCAGTGAGTGCTTCTCCACAGTGCATTGATGATGTCATAATCCCGATTGACTCTAATGTCCAAGCAGGTGTTGACTCTCTGGTGTTAGCTCAAAAATTCATAGTTGACATGACAACCATAGGATTATCCCATGTGATTTCTGGCTTAATGCAGATACGTGGGCCACACTTTGGCTCTGTCCTCTAGGTTAGAGAGATGTGGGTTAATCCCATTATGGACTGACAATTGAGGTACGCTTTCCCATTGGGGGGAAGGAATACTTCCTTTACATCATGCTGGCAACAATGCAAAGTGGCCTTAATGGAAATGAAAGTCAGGCCCTTGAAGTTATTTTGGGGTAGGTTGTTTACATCCAGACTGAGCTGTCCACATCTGTGATAGTAAACCTCTCTTTAGTGCCAGACAAACGAAGTCTTCTCTGCCTGAGGGTCAGCTGATGCCACGCCAAGTTTTGGGATGGGGGACTGGAGGCACTATGTGAATTTTATCCATGTGCCTTCTGCCTGGTAAATATCAGCATGGAAGCACTGAGGCCATTGTTGGATATGATTGTCACTGCCTCCCTTAGTGACAACAGGATTCCCTCTTTCCTTAAGGAAAGAATTTCTTCATTACTTCATACAACTGCCCTGGTTGTTCCAGTAAATGAGCTCCTTCTGATGATAGATGAAGGTAAGTTGCCCATACCAGTTCTTTGATGTCTTTTAGCTGCCTTTAATACCATTCATCATGAGGTACTGACTTATTTGTAAACCCCATCAAGGGAGATGAAGTCACTTGAGCAATTCTTCTATATTCTTTCTGAGCAATCCCAAAGGGTAAAAGCAGCAAAGAGTCCTGTGGCACCTTATAGACTAACAGACGTTTTGAGGCATGAGCTTTCATGGGTGAATACCCACTTCGTCATATGCATCCGATGAAGTGGGTATTCACTCACGAAAACTCATGCTCCAAAATGTCTGTTAGTCTATAAGGTGCCACAAGACTCTTTGCTGCTTTTACAGATCCAGACTAACACAGCTACCCCTCTGATACTTGACACCCAAAGGGTAGTATTCGCATCAAAGGTTGGAGGTTATTCTCTGTCCCACGACTGGCCATGTGATACACAGCCGTTCACTTCCAGATCACTGGGTTCAGTTCTAGTCGAAATTGCTTCTATCTAATAGTGGCCTGCATGAAATGAAGTGAGCTCACTCCAGTTTCCTAGTCAATAGGAATTCAATATGGCAAAAAACAAAAGCAAAGCCTTTCACCATCGGGAACCTTACTAGCAGTCACAGAAGGAGCCCAAGGACTAAATGGAGTTGCCCATCTAAGTCCCAACAGAGGCACATTGGCTGAGTGGCAAAGGCAACATTGCAAGGTTGCAATCTCACCACCTCTACTGTGTCTCTTCTGTGGATTGGCTGTTTTTCCCCCTGAAATTGCTCTAAGTGTCCAACGAAGTACAATATAAGCTTCTTTTCCATAACATGTTTCTCATGCTAATATATTACGTATTAGGGACAATGCAAGAAAATCCAACTTTTCGGGGGAGTTGACTGCGGGAGAGGGATAGTTAAGGAAAGGAATGTAGACAAATTCCCTCTTCAAGGTTCTTACGCCATAGGGAAGCTTCTTGTATTTGGTCACCTTTTGCACTGGTACTTCCTTCTCTTGCACATTACAAATGATTTCCAGGGCATCCTGGGAATATTAACATCACACTCACTCTCTAGAGAGGTGGCATGTTCGAAAACTTGAAAGTAACATCCGCCATCCGCACTTGTTTGCATCTTTACTTTTTGCGGCTCAACTCTTGGCAGACTGACATGGCCTCTTTGCTTCCTGCATGCAGCTCTGAATTCAGCATTGGATGCATTTGCGATATAAAACGCTGGTTACAGAATGCTTCATATAAGAAGCATATAGCCTCTTCCTCTGCAGTATGCTGAAGAGCAGCTGGTCATATTGCCTCTTTCCTACCCTGCTGAAATGATATCTTTGGAGGTTTGGCCTCCTACCATTCAGACAAATGGTATAATAGGTAGTCATTTCCCTCTAATGGAACTGATTTTGGTTTTCTTTTCACTGTTTTTTGTATCAAATATTTCCCCTCCATGCTGCTGTGTTGCATACAATCTGTTTCTCTATATAAAGAATACAGTATGTGTTACTAATAACTTAAAATGTACTTTACCATCAGTTAGAAACAAACACACATTTATTGAAGGTAAACAGACAAAGATACATTGGCACAGGTATCTGTGAGAAACACACTATATACAGCACCTAGTCTTTTACTGCAAAAAAGGCATTACTACCATGCTGTGCAACAAACTTTTCTCACAAAGCTATTACACTCACAAGCCAAACATAATAGCATCACCATTAAGGTAGATTCTGTCTCTATGCATATGAATCCCAAGACATGATTGCAAACTCTTCGAGGTACCCTCTCTATTTCTATATTTATACAGACCTAGCAAAACAAGGCCTCAATCTTTTCAACACTACCATAGTATAAAATATTTTATGACAAATTAAGTATCAGAGGGGTAGCCGTGTTAGTCTGGATCTGTAAAAGCAGCAAAGAATAGTCTATAAGATGCCACAGTATTCTTTGCTGCCATAACAAATTAGTGTCTTGCTACTACTGCCACTAGATGGAGAGGAAGGATGGGCCAGTGTCTAATGTGCTAGTCTAGGATTCTAGAGACGAGGGTTCAATTTCTAGCTTCCTCTTGTGTGACCTTGAGCATCCAAAATTAGTAGAGGATACTTTTGACCTTAATCTGTGTATGCCTCATTTCTCCACATCTTACAATGGGGATAATACTACGGCCCTTCCTCACCGTGGTGTTGCGAGGATAAACACATTAAAGATGGTGAGGAGCTCAGATACCCTGATTATGGGGGCCATGTAAGTTTTTAAGATAAATAAGACAGACATTATAAGACTAGTAAAACAGTTATTTCTGTATTAAATCAAATTGCTTAATCAGCACTTAATTCACTACATGGGTTGTTTTAATTACAGCGGACAAGTAAGGACACTGGCATGAATGACTGCAGCTTTTGTCTCTCTTACTCACACCCCAGCTACATGAAAATGACAACACAGCTGCACTGTTTACCAATATTTTACTCATAGAGGAGGAATAGGAGCAAGCTACTGTGAAGGATGTAGAGGTGTCAGGGAGGGAGATTACTGAGGCAACCAAATTGAGATTGTGGGGGAGGGATGATTCTGTAAAACAGCCTTGGAAATAGCTTGTGTCAGAGAATGGTTTATGTCAGAGACTTCATGCTGTTTAAATGCAAAAAAGCTACCTTAATGTAACATTAAAGTTAGAGATTTTAAAATTCACTTCAGTTAGAAAATTCCCACCACCACCAGATTTGTGCACATGCGAGTGATGATAGGGTCTTTCATTACTTATTTGGAAAGACTGGGAAGAAAGTGAGAGACACAGCGGGTGGGGGGAAAACCCTCACTAAACTTCTATTAAGTTTGGGTATAAATAATAGCAGTTGGAAAATGTGGCTTTAACCCAAATAAATGAGATCACAGACAAAAGGATATCAACACTGCTGTCACATAAGTAAATAGGGAGTTTTTGCTGCAATTCCAAGTCAATGAATTGCTGCCATCTATGTTTATGTGTGGCATGAAGAAGCTGTCAGTACAGATAGGACAATCTTTTACAGTGATGCATCCAAACCACCTGCTGTCATGAACTGAGCTGATGCATCTTATCCTGATGTAAAGCTATGTGGTGAAGTTTGTCACAAAGCTCAGTGGATAAAACTGAATAATGAAATAATGAGGCATGGCTTGTATTAAAGGAGCAACTATATTCTGCCTAGATAACTCCTCCTTCAAAAAGGAAACCTATGCCTGTTTTTAGCAATTGCTTTACTAGATGTTTTATGGTCAATCTCAATTGTTCAAAGATCAATATCCTAAGAATTCATCCCAATTTTGTTTAACTAACATATCAACCATCTTCAAATTTTGAAACAACAATGTCCAAATGACCGAATGCATCCTTTCTTGGTATAAATAATGAATATATCTTATGGTGGCAGAGTATAAAGTATTTAAAAATACTTCTTATAAGTGTTAATTCTTCTATGTGAATTTTGCTGAAAGTAATCCACAGAGTTTTTAACCAAGAACAAAACCTGACATTCCCCCAAACATTTGGGCTGATCCAAATCTGGATTTGCACAGATTCTGTACAATTGGCTGACCCAAATCCCCAGTAGAACATCCCTCAACTGCACCAGGGGCATGGAGGATGTTTATGAAATCGGATTCTAGATTTTACACATTTATTTATTTGACAGGGAGATTGGAGGAAGGTTGAGGGTATGTTCTTGGGTAGAGTGTGTGGGGAAGTTAAAAAGGATGTTATGCTGCTTTGATTTATTGGTTGCCTGAGTTAATTCATTATTTGTATGTGATTATATTTTGCTGCTAGGTGGTCAATATTTTGATTGTAAATCTAATTAACTGTCAGGGTGCCTAGAACTTCCTGTATGAGCATCTTTTATTGCTGTTAAAAGATAAATAAATACATACACAGGTGTCAGGAATCTGTCCAAGTATTAACCCTGCACGAAATGATGATATCACGAGCACACATTTTCCTCAAAGCATTTTAAACGTGTCAAAAGACAAAAAAGAAAGATACTCAGTAGCATCTTCTTTGCCTCCTGCATATTAATTGTATACTGTTATTTCTCAGAACCAGTAAGAGATGGATTAATCATTTGTCTGTGTTCAGAATGGAATTTATTTTCGTTGACAATGGTCACGTTATTTTGATACCTAATATTTTGTGAACACGGTATCTGACCCACACATTTGACAATAGGTGCATTTTTATATTCAAAAAATATCGAAGATATGCCATTGACCCAGTCACAGAAATATGGGATGATCTCTCCCTAGCCATCCAAGTGAGCACTTTCACCCACGTGGAATGCATCCTTACAGAACATCTAAAAATACTGAAAATAATTGATTATGGTGACTGTGATCAAACCCTCAGAAAACAGCTGTCTCCACATCCCACCTGAGCAACCAGCATGCAAAAAAGTACCTGAATGTCATTTTCTACAACTTCAGACTCAGGCACTAGGATTTCCTGAAATATCTTGGACTGGTTCTGCATCACAGCCTCACATGCTACCAACATCTGATGAAGCTTGCTGCCAAGATAATGGAAAGAAACAATATAATCCAAAACTAGCTGCTCGCAGCTTTTGAGCAGCAATCTTGGCCCTCATCTTCTCACAGCTGACTACTGCATGCCAGTGTGGGCAGAAGGAGAAAATAGGAAACTTGTCAATGTGCAATTGAACACTGTTCTGAGAACTGTCACAGGACTGCTGAAGTCAGCATCAACAGTCTGGTTTCGCTCCTCATGCATATCTTATCACCATCTCTGAAGAGAAGCAACAATAATATGTGAATATGACAGAGTGATAATGAACTTAGACTTGCCAATCTCTGAAGATCTCCAAACCCCTCCGTGATGTTGCCTTAAGTCTGGAAACACTTTCTGGTTAGTGATCAAAGCTCTTGAAACAGAGCTGTCACCAAAAGACAAGTGGTAGAAGCTGAGGGAGATAGATCAGTGGGGTCAAGAATCAAGACCTGATCATGGATCCTACAAACTGACCACCAGGCTTCACCATGCCATGTAAGATATGGATAACAGAGATCGGCATCAGAACTTCACACTGCATTGCAATTACGTACTACACCAAGTGTAGGCTGATATGCAAATGTGAAGATGTCCAAATCATGGAACATCTAGGAAACGTTCTCCAGAGGAGCAGCCCTGATTCATTCTATATCAGCTGAAACCACGGATTAGATGGCAAACTTGGACATTGACCTTTAATGTTGCTTTTCAAGCTGACATATGAAGAAGATGATATCAAAAAATAAATGATTTCTATGATTTCTTCTCAAACGTAAAATCTAACTAAAAATGGTGTACAACTGGACAGACAATGATTGGGTCAAAGCCCTTTAAGATATTTCCTGTTGAATTTAATCAATCTTTATTGAGTAAATAGAACTCTCTATCGCAGTAATTCAATGTTATGGGTAGATGACAATAATTCTGCACCAGACGCTACTGGGACAAAATGTCCCTTTCTGCCTTTGGGAGAGCAGCAGTGTTTGCAATTGCAGCAATTATTAATACATACTACAGTATTAGAAACCAATAAGCTGATGCTGAGAATGGAGCATGTGGAATGGAATATGAGCTGGATCCATCTATATGAGAGGAAGATTCTATGTGACTATTTCACTAATAAAACACTTTGTTGTATTTTACAAAATTAGTCTCTACATGAAACAAAAGTAACAGTAACTAAAATACAAGGACTCAATTATGAACTTGCCACAAGCTCTAAGGAGCAGAACATAGATTGTGACTCAAAGTAGATCTACACTAGCCAGTTCAGCACGTATCCAGATTCCTTGTCAGGTTTGTACAGTCTATACTGTCACCCACTCTGCTGTGAACTCACTGCTACTGTTATTCAAGCTAGCTAAGATATGTCTATATGTGTTGCAGTCGAGACATACCTTTAGAATCACAAACTGGTTTCCAAGTTTCTCCTTTGTTCTGTGCTCCCTAGCACAGATCATTTCCTCTGCTGCACTGGTCACTGCATCATGGACCAAATGTTGGTTGAGCCAGAGCTTCACCACATATTCTACCTGTACACTCAGGCAGGACCAGTGCAAGGAAGTTTTGCGCCCTAGGCGAAACTTCTACCTTGTGCCACCCCTCCACCCAGCTAACCCTGCCCTCCCGTGGCAGCTAACCTAGCCCCCCACCCAGGGAGCCTGCCACCGCCCCCAGGGCGTCCCCCATCCCCTGCAGCAGCAACCCCCCCTCTGTGGCAGCTAACCCCACCTGGGGAGCCCCCCTGCGGCAGCTAACCTACCCGGGGAGACTCCCCCCCTTTGCGGCAGCTAACCCCGCCTGGGGAACCTTCCCCCGATGGCAGCTAACCCCGCCTTGGGAGCCTGCTCCAGCTCACCTCGACTCCACCTCCTCCACTGAGCATGCTCTGCTGCTCTAATTCTCCTCCCCTCTCAGGTGTGCAGCGCTGACTGGAGGAGACTTAGAGCGGGGGATGTGTGCTCAGCTCACATCCACTCCACCTCCTCACCTGAGCGGGCTTTTAGGTGCCCCCAACACTAGGCGCCCTAGACGGCCACCTAGTTTACCTAAATGGTTGCACCGGCCCTGCACTCAGGGGAATAACTGCATACATCACTACCCACTGTATAGGCCACATCCATATCAGTTTCTTAAAACACTTTAAAATGGACCTACTTACAACAAAAAGAATTACACTATTTTTAATACGGGATTTTTTTATTTTGATCCAGTAAAATCTATTTCCCCAAAATGACTAGCAACATTTCTATTAACCTGAATTTAACATTACATGTGTGTCTCTTTTTTTTTCCCCTTTAAGGTGGGAAAGTGAATGGACTCCATGCTGATATACTACTATCAGTTTCATCTGCATCTACCCATTCTACATTCTTTATCTGTACAGAAAGTTAATCAACAGGTGGCTGCCTTTTAGAGACATGTGTATTTAGCCATAATTTCCTTCATCAATTATATCAGGCTCCTTTCTCTCTCACAAGATTAGGCTTTAATCAGTGAAGAGTGATAAACATTAATTCAGCAAGCACAGAAGTCAAACAGATATTTGTGTCTGCTAATGGTAACGGAAGAAGACAAATATATGGTCATGAGAGCTGACCAAATGACAAATTTCCTCCAGCAGCTGCCAGTCAGAAAATTATCCCTGCTCTTTTAAAAGAATGGAGTATAAGATAATTTCAATCACACTACCGCTCCCCACCCCTCCCCCAAAAAATCTCTCTAGTCAGGACAATTACTAATCAAGAGGGGAGGACTGCTTCAGAGCCTTCTGGAGCCCCACCTAACTCAACAAGGCTCTGCTTGGGCACAGCAATCCACCCATCTGAAAGAAGTTGTAGGATGCCCAGAGCATTTTCTTCCAAAGATAATTTCCAAGACAGAGGAGCCATAGTTTCCCGTTCCCTTCCCCGTGATTATCCGATGGCCAGTAGTATCTTTCAAATCAGCTATGCCATGTCTCAAAGATGATTATGTAACTGAGCTATTTGATGGCCATTATTACAATTTTCAACGTATTTATATAGCTTAACAGTTCTAGTGATGCTTGCTCTATGAATTGCATTTATAGACAACCACCTGGTAATTCAGAGTGATGAACTTTTGCTATTCCAACATACTGTAAAGGCTGTTTTCTCTAAATATAGAAGTGTGAGAATTATCCACAGTGCTATTCATCTATTACATTTTAATAAAACTGTACAGACAATTATTCATTAAAAAAATCTACCCACATTATAAATTTGGTCCATTTCCATGGTAGATATTGTAATACCTCTTGTTCAAATTAGAGCTGGTCAAGAATTTTTGACCAACCTTTTTTTTGGATGGAAAATGCTCATTGGCATGCCCATCACTTAGGATATCGTTTAGTTGTCCAAACCATTGCTAAATAGAAGATAAAGCAGAAATAAAATTAAAATGAGACATATCTGCAGCTATCTAAACAAAATCTGAAGACTCTGAAATGAGAATGAGATCAATGAGATAAAAACATCCTGCTTAGGGAACACTATCACAGAGCATGTAGTGGTACTGTAGCAGAAGGTGTGACTATCAGCTATGCTGCAGCTAAGGCCTCTTTACTCTGCTATGGCAGGATAAAAGGTCCCTAATGTAACAGATCCAGGCTCAGAGGGTTTATGGTTCTTGCTTCTGGACTGAACTACGGATATGTCATGTGTGCTTGACATCCTGATAATACTGACATGAAATGCATGCTAACTATTATGGGTTGCACGATTTCCTTTTCTTTTCTTATGTACAGTGGACTTTGAATTATTTCCTTAATAAAGCAAAAATTTTCCATATGTACTTTGCGGTTGAAAGTGACTGAACTCAAATGACTTCCAATAGACAGCTTTCATTAATTGCTTTCTCTCTTTTCCTCCTTTGAATAACTGTCAAAACTTGAGATTTCACTAACAATGCACCTATGAGAAAAGTCAGTGTTTAATGATACATAGACTGGAGTTTTATTATCATAGTGTACAAAACTCCTACGAATAGATGGAATAGTAATTCAATAGACTTTAGCATGATTAGTGATTTAATTACAGGTAAGAAATGGGTTTTTTAAAATTATTATCATGTGAATATTATTATTCCCATTTTATTCTTTAAAGGTGCTGGCAATCGTTTCAACCTGGTGTCCTGGGGCAATGTATGAGATTTCCAGTGTGAATACTTGCTTTTATGGGTTTTTCTTTTGCATTTATGAAATAGTTTCATTTACATATCCTCTTTAGGGCAATAGGGGTTCCTTTTTAGCTGTTAGCTAACAGTCTATCTCTATGCAGTAAGCTTTATTTTAAATTTATCTGGTACTCAACTGATAGGACTAATGTATTTCATATGTTAATATCTTGATAACACAGCTTCTCCATTTAACCTATAGAACTTAATAGCAATTTGGATAGTCATTCATAGGGCTGGCTCTACTGTTTTGGCTGCCCCAAGCAGCGCGCCGAATTGCCGCCGCGGATGGCGAGAGCAGTCCGTGTGCCGTTAGGGCAGCATGCGCGTTTCCGCGGTGCCAGCAATTCGGCAGCAGCTCCTATGTTCAGCTGTCCACAGCGGTGCAGCTTCTGTCTTCCAGCTGAAGACAGAAGCTGCCGCCGAATTGCCGCCGCTGCTGAAACGCGCGTGCGCCCTAATGGCACACAGACTGCTCCTGCCCTCTGTGGCAGCAATTTGGCATGCTGCTTGGGGGCAAAAACACACAGACTGCCACTCCTTGCAGATTGCCGCCCCAGGCACCTGCTTGGAATGCTGGTGCCTGGAGCCGGCCCTGGTCATTCAAAATCCCTTCATGTATGAGACTTTCAAAATTAAACATAGTATGTGTGTGTTAATTGGTATATGTCTATAAGATAGGTAATGATCTCCATTTTACAAAGGGGATACGGGGAACTTAAATCTGGGTTAAGCAATTTGCTCAGGGCCAGATAGTCTATCTGTATATAGTATATCGGTAAGCTCCTAATTATGGGCTCTTTCCACTAGACCATGCTGCCTGAAGTAAGAATAGAACTATAAATAAAGTATTTGTACCTCATATTAAGACAGTGCCCCTTTTTCACTCTTTTGTCCTATGCCCCTTGATGACAGACTGAATATATATTATAGCCAAGATTTTCAAAGGAGAATAGTGATTTCGGATGTCTCACCCAAAACTACATTATTGAGTATATATTGAATTATGATTCCTTAGATCCACTATACTGTTTTCATATATAGAAAAATAGTCTTAAAAGTACAACTTCAAAATGGAAAAAAAATAAATGAAGTAAAAATTAGATTCATAAGATGTTAGGTACACAAAATACAGATAAGGAAAGGAAAGGACTGTAAGGTTTTAGAGAGAAATTATCTCTTTGTTATGTGACATCATTTACATCATGGTAGAGCCTATAAGGCTAGACCCGACCAGTCTGAGATCCTGTATAACGGACTGTAAGGAGGCGCCCTGGCTCCCTGCTGTGCCTGAGAGGGACGAGCCAGAGCAGGTGCCTCAGTGGGCGGAGTCAGCACGGCCTGTCCCCGCCCCCCGGAAGTATAAAAGCCCGGCCCCAGTGCTCAGTTGGGCGCAGGCTGCTGGAGAGGACAGACGCTGGTGCCCGGGCTCCTGCCGGGCCCAGCCTGCCCCGCGCCCACTACCCAGAGGAGCGCTGGCCGGACCTGCCCCGCGCCAACTATCCAGAGGAGCGCTGGCCGGACCTGCCCTGCGCCCACTATCCAGAGGAACGCTGGCCGGACCTGCCCCGCGCCCACTACCCAGAGGAGCACTGGCTGGACTTGCCTCAGACCCGGTACCCGGAGGAACGTCGGCCTGACCTGCCGCGTGCTTGATACCCCGAGGAGTGGCCTGAGCTTCCCCACGACCGGTACCCGGAGGAACCCATGGTCTGGGACCCCCCAGACGACGCTGGCAAGGACCAGGTACCCAGAGAGGGGGAGGTTGGAAGTGGCCCGGGGATAGCCGACCTTGGTTTGGCTCCTGAAGAGCCCGAACCCATGTCAGTGTGTTGCGGCCAGGATCCCCACTGACCGCAGTGGGTCTTGACCGCTGCTAGGGCCCCGGGCTGGAATGCAGTGGAGTGGGAGGGCCTGCGTTCCCCCTGCCACCCGTAACCGGGTGGCAGACTCCCCCTCTTCCCGCCTATTGCCACTGCTCTATCCTGATCCAGAGGGCCAGAGCTAACTAGACTTGTGTTTGGTGCCCCGCCCGAGTCAAGGGCCCAGGCTGATACGGTGTTTGCTCAGCCCCTGCTAGAGGTCTGAGCTTGAACTGCTACTGCCCCGCCCTGCCAAGGGCCTGGGCTGATACTGTGTTTGCTCAGCTCCTGCTAGAGGCCTGAGCCTGAACTGTTACTGCCCGCCCCGTCCAAGGGCTGGGGCTTATTTACTTTGAGAGCCCCGACCCTGGCTAGAGGGCCAGGGCTCTACCTTGTTTGCAGACCCTGTACCCCCTCAACACCTGCAGAGGGGCTAAGCCTACCCGGACTGCAGCGTGCTAGGAGGCGCCCTGGCTCCCCGTCACGCCTGAGAGGGACGAGCCCCGACACGACCGGCTTACACAGACCATATGACTTCCCTGAGATTGGGGCCTATTTGTGCTATGCACTGTACAAAGTATGAGAAAGTAAATTCTGTGAGGCAAGGATGATCTAAATAGACCAGACAGATTAAGGGTGGCAGGGAAACTAAAGCACAAAGAGATTAAGTGACTTGAGCAAGGTCACACAAGAGGTTGGTGGAAACAATGGGCAAGGAACACAGGGCTCACGATTTCTACTTCAGTGCTCTATCCACTGGAACATCCTGCTTTGTGCAACACCTAGTACAATGTAACTGAGTCCTGTAGGAGTTATGCACCGCAAATTATAAAGAATACTACTACTAGCTATGCAAAAGCAGCTTCTGTGGACTGCAAGAGAAAAAGAGACAAGAAGTAAGAGGAGGAAAATGATAAGATAATAGGCAGTGAAATACAGAAATGCCATTTTTAAAAGAGAACAATGAGGTGGAACAATTTAGCAAATCAACAAAACGACAATTGAGAGAGGGATGTTTGAAATGACAGACTGGGATTACTTAAAGCACTTGCAGCTGCATAGATCAAGCTGAAAATTTAGCGATGGTCCCAAAGGGATAGGCTGAAATATCATTCATCTTTTTCTGAAGTCTGGAGATGTTTATGCCAGACCCACAGTGCTGCATGATTGTTCTGCTTCTGATGTTACCTAGTAAAACTGATACCAAAGACTCCAAAATGAACAAAATGACCCCATTTTGAACTGGGATGTGATTTATCATTTCTGTACTAACTATGGAATACAAGAAGATCCCAAGATATCTGTCTTCACTTTAGGGTTAAACTATTGTTCGCGTGTGTATCTTTAATACTGTAGTGTGATGGCGGTGGTAACAAAATTGGAAATTGTTCTTGTATTAGGAGTTAGACTGGGAACTTCTATTCAACCTATCTTTTATTATTTTGTCATCATGTGCCTCCTTAATCATCTTGGGTAAAATTTTCAAAACCACCTAAGACCTTTAGGAGCCTAAGTCTGATTGACTTTCGGTAAGATGTAGGTCCATTATTATTGTTATTTATTCTTTGAATTGTGGTCAGACTTAGGAGCCCTCTTCATGGACCACTCTGCTAGGCACTGTACACACCCAGTTCCCCTTAATGCTTAAGTCTGTTGAAAATGGGACTTCGACTCTTAAGTGATTTTGAAACTTTTATGGGCTCTCTCTAAGGTAAAGAGCCCTGATCTTTTCGATTTCTCTTTATATAAGCATTTTTTCCTTGGCCACAGTCGCGCTCTAGGCCTCTCTCTGAACTCGTTCTCTTTCTGTTACATCCTTTTTAAGATCAGGCTACCAGAACTGAGCACATTATTCTAGGTGAGGTTGTACTGTTAATGAGTACCATTTTACTTGTGATGACTCTCTTGGACTCATGTCACCAATGTTTTGATAAGAACTATGGGCAAAATAAATTTATGAGTTGCACCAGAATAAATCCAGAGTATATCTCCTGAATTCAGGGACTTTACACCAGTATAAGTACAGATGCCCCCCAGGTTAAGCAAACCTGACTTATGCAAATCTGCACTTATGGAAAAAGTTCTGGAAGCTAGAAATAAGGGGGTGTTTTTGTTCTGTTTGTTTTTTTGGCATAAAGGTCCAGTATAGGTTTCAGACTTAAGCAAAATTCGAGTTTCTGTATAAGCAGAACCTGGGTCCATTTACTACGTTGTATGTTTAAAAGTATGTCGATAAAATCCTTGACCCATTGCAGTTAACAGAAGTTTTGCCATTGATTCCAGTGAGACCAGGATTCCACGCAGTGAGTTCAGTAAGTTAGGATTATTTTAGATTTTTCCAGGAAGGATTTGATATTCCAGTCTTCTTGGTTTATATTAAAAATGTGTCCCATTCACTGAACCAACTAATAACATGATACATTGAAATGTTCACAGAACCTAGTAACTTTGATCTTGCCTTGACTGGGATAAGCTGTAAATTAGGGACAAAATTCCCTTCTCAGATTTGCAGGGTGCTCTCTTGAAGTCACTGGATTCCTTTTTGATATCAACAGGAGTTCTTCACATGTAGGAGTGCAATATTTGCATTTTTTCTAATTTTTTTATTCACATTTATAAGAGCCCTATTGAAGTTCTACCCTGAAATCTTTACTTACTAAATTTTCAACCCTATATTGCACCTGCATACACTTGTGTTATTTTAAATATCATTTACACTGAATTTCCTCCCAGTTTTTGGTTGCTGAAAATTAAAAGTTTCATTTGATTTTAAGTGGGGAAAACGGTTTTTGAGTTTTCAGTTTTCCAACCAAAAAACCCCTCCCTCAAACGCCCAAATTTCCAAGTAAAGCAGACTATTTTCATTACAATGTTCATGTGCTCAAACACTCAATTTTCTATTAAAAAAAACAAGTTTGGAGAGAATTTTTTGACCACCCGTAACATTTTGTGTATACCAGTTTTGGAATTCCCAGTGGATGTCTGACTATTCTAACCAATTACTGTTCTTCATGCCTGACTTGGGTAGCTTACCTCTAGAGGCTGGGGGATGGGGAAGAGGAGGAGAGGGAGGTTAGTTTATCCTGTGTAGCCACTTACTCTTCTGCCTTTCTACTGAGAAGGTTTTATTATTATCATTATTTAATATGGATATACATACATCATTATAATATGGACTGGGACCATCAATCCATTTCATGTTGGTCACCAAGAAGCTTTCAAATGATTACCACTATTAACATTGATTAAGGCTTAGTCTACACTATAAAGTTTTGCTGGCATAGCTATGTTGGCTGGGGGTGTGCAAAAAGAAAATCACAACCCCAGGCTGATTTAGCAAAGCTGACAAAATCCCTGGTGTAGATGCAGCTATGCTGACAGAAGAGTGTTTCATTCAGAAGGTGGATTATCAGTGCCCGCACATGTCATAAACAGATAGCTAAGGGTTAATGTGTCTTTCACCTGGAAAAAAAGTAACCTGAAGCACCTGACCAGAGGACCAATCAGGAAACAAGACTTTTTCAAATCTGGGTGGAGGGTTTTTTGTGTGTGAGTCCTTTGTTCTTGGTCTTCTGCCTGACTCTCTCTCTCTCGGCTACGAGGGGATTTCTATTTCCTGCTTTCTAATCTTCTGTTTCCAAGTTGTGAGTACAGAGATCATAAAAACAATAGGGGTTATTGTTTTTTCTTTTGTATTTACATGTCTATAGTTGCTGGAGTGCTTTGAATTGTATTCTTTTTGAATAAGGCTGTTTATTCATATTTCTTTTAAGCAATTGACCCTGTATTTGTCACCTTGATACAGAGAGACCATTTTTATGTAGTTTTCTTTCTTTTTATATAAAGCTTTCTTTTTAAGACCTGTTGGAGTTTTTCTTTAGTGGGGAACTCCAGGGAATTAAGTCTTCAGCTCACCAGGGAATTGGTGGGAGGAAGAAGTCAGGGGGAAATCTGTGTGTGTTAGATTTACTAGCCTGACTTTGCATTCCCTCTGGGTGAAGAGGGAAGTGCTTGTGTTTCCAGGACTGGAAATAGAGAGGGTGGACTCCCTCTGTTTAGATTCACGGAGTTTGCTTCTGTGTATCTCTCCAGGAACACCTGGAGGGGGGAAGGGAAAAGGTTTATTTCCCTTTGTTGTGAGACTCAAGAGATTTGGGCCTTGGGGTCCCCAGGGAAGGTTTTTGGGGGGACCAGAATGCCCCAAAACACTCTAATTTTTTGGGTGGTGGCAGCTTTACCAGGTCCAAGCTGGTAACTAGCTTGGAGGTTTTCATGCTAACCCCCATATTTTGGACGCTAAGGTCCAAATCTGGGACTAGGTTATGACATGAGTGGCAGTGGTGAGATAGATACAATCCAGAAGCCAGTAGGAATATTATATTTGTCTTTTCTCTGCTAGGGGCTTTTTTGCAGAGAGAAACAGTTTGGTTTTAAAAGGGAACCAGAGAGAATTTTTTTTTCTGCTCTCTCTGGCAGTTGTGGCTTGCATATTAAGCAAGAAACCATTAAGGAGCTGTTACAGGTCTTTTGTCACACTATAGCACTCCCATTAGGAGTCAAATACCAGCACTATATACATGCAAATAAAGTGGTTTTTCTGGTTTACTTTACATTGAAAACATTAGCTAGAGAAAGAAAGGGAAAAAGGCACTGTTGCTAGGCAGACCCCAGGAGGCAACAGAGCCTGCTCTTCAGAAGATAAACACTGGAGGGCACCCCAACACAAGAAAACAGGAACCATGCCTAACAAGACAAAAATGGAGGCCGAAGAACAAATCAAAGACACCGAGCACAGGCGACAGATGGAAAAAAAACAAACAGGAACTAGAAATAAAACAAAAAGAAATGGAAATGAAAGAAAGAGAAGAACAGATCAAACAGGCAGCCCATAAAAGAGAACAAGAAGCCAAAAATGCAGCCCACCACAGAAAACTAGAAGAAGAAGAGGTGGCCCACCACCGAGACATGGAAAAACAACAAAAAGAAAATGAAGAGAAGGAAAAACAGAGAAAACATGAACTGGACTTAGCGCAAGCTGGGCTGCATGCGCCAGCCAATCCTAACAACCCTTCGCCAATTATGGTTCCACAGCACAGGAAATTTCCCACCTACAAGGCAGGTGATGACACCGAGGCCTTCTTGGAAAATTTTGAAAGAGCCTGTTTTGGGTACAGCATCCATGAAGACCAGTACATGGTTGAATTGAGGCCACAGCTCAGTGGACCTTTAGCAGAGGTGGCAGCTGAAATGCCTAAGGAGAACATGAACGACTATAAACTTTTTCAAACCAAGGCCAGATACAGAATGGGGATAACCCCGGATCATGCCCGTCGGCGTTTCAGAACCCAAAAGTGGAAACCAGATGTGTCATTTCCCAAACACGCCTACTACGTTGGGAAAAATTATGAGGCCTGGATATCAGGACACAATGTTAAAACCTTGGAAGAACTGCACCTCCTCATACAAATTGAGCAGTTCTTGGATGGTGTTCCTGAGGACATAACACGGTACATACAAGATGGAAAACCCAAAGATCTCGCTGAGGCGGGGGAGATTGGAGCCAGATGGATGGAAGTGGCAGAAAGCAAGAAAGCTACTGTCAAGGGGAACAAATACCCCAGGGGGCACACCGACCATAAACCCTACAACCGAGGACAGCCAAAGACCCCACATACAACCCAAGTAAAGCCACAGACACACTATTCTTCCACCTCACCAGTCTCCAGTAACTCACCTCGACCCAGTGACCCATCAGATGGAAGATGCTTTAAGTGTAATGAACTGGGACATATCAAGGCCAACTGTCCAAAGAACGCCATCTGAGTGCAGTTCATTATACCACCATCACACCAAAGATCCCCAGGCCCAGATGCCTCTCAAATACCCTTGGAGCGGAGAGAAAATTTGAGAGTGGGCGGAAAGGAGGTTACTGCGTGGAGAGACACGGGGGCACAAGTGTCAGCTATCCACCAATCCTTCGTAGACCCCAAATTCATCAACCCAAAGGCCCAAGTGACAATTTACCCCTTCATGTCACAAGCTGTAGACTTGCCTACAGCTGAACTGCCTGTCCAGTACAAAGGCTGGTCAGGAATGTGGACTTTTGCAGTCTATGACAATTATCCTATCCCCATACTACTGGGGGAAGACTTGGCCAACCAGGTGAAGCGGGCCAAGCGAGTGGGAATGGTTACACGTAGCCAAACCAGGCAAGCTTCCAGACCCATTCCTGTTCATGAGCCGTCCACAGACACCCCGTCTGTGTTACCAGAGACCCAGACAGAGGTAGTGGACCCGGATTCCATGCCAACCACTGAAACAGCCACAGCACCTCCAGTCCCAGGTCTGGAACTGGAACAGCAACTAGCACTAGCAAGTGCAACCACATCTTCAAACTCAACGCCAGAGGGCGCCAGCGAGCCAGAACTGGCGGAAGCAACAGACAGCCATACACAAAAGGCTCAGCCAGAGCCTGAAATACCCTCAGGTGCACCAGCGAAGAGCGGTTCACCAGCAACGGAAACAACCCCATCACCTACATCGCTTCCAGAGGGACCAAGCCCAAGTCCACAGTCTGAGGAAGAACTGGTGACCCCAGCCTCAAGGGAACAGTTCCAGACTGAGCAGGAAGCAGATGACAGCCTTCAGAAAGCGTGGGCGGTGGCACGGAGCACCCCACCGCCTCTCAGCTCTTCTAATCGATCCCGGTTTGTTATAGACCAAGGACTTTTATACAAGGAGATTCTTTCTGGTGGACACCGGGAAGAATGGCAGCCGCAAAAACAGTTGGTGGTTCCAACTAAGTACCGGGGGAAGCTCTTAAGTTTAGCCCATGATCATCCCAGTGGCCATGCTGGGGTAAACAGAACCAAGGACTGGTTGGGGAAGTCCTTCCACTGGGAGGGGATGGGCAAGGACGTTGCCAAGTATGTCCGGTCTTGTGAGGTATGCCAAAGAGTGGGAAAACCCCAAGACCAGGTCAAGGCCCCTCTCCAGCCACTCCCCATAATTGAGGTCCCATTTCAGCGAGTAGCTGTGGATATTCTGGGTCCTTTCCCAAAAAAGACGCCCAGAGGAAAGCAGTACGTACTGACTTTCGTGGACTTTGCTACCCGATGGCCGGAAGCAGTAGCTCTAGGCAACACCAGGGCTAACACTGTGTGCCTGGCCCTAACAGACATTTTTGCCAGGGTAGGTTGGCCCTCCGACATCCTTACAGATTCAGGATCTAATTTCCTGGCAAGGACTATGCAAAAACTGTGGGAAACTCATGGGGTGAACCACTTGGTTGCCACCCCGTATCACCATCAAACCAATGGCCTGGTGGAAAGGTTTAATGGAACTTTGGGGGCCATGATACGTAAATTCGTCAACGAATACTCCAATAATTGGGACCTAGTGTTGCAGCAGTTGCTGTTTGCCTACAGGGCTGTACCACATCCCAGTTTAGGGTTTTCACCGTTTGAACTTGTGTATGGTCACGAGGTTAAGGGGCCATTACAGTTGGTGAAGCAGCAATGGGAGGGGTTTATGCCTTCTCCAGGAACTAACATTCTGGACTTTGTAAGCAACCTACAAAGCACCCTCCGACACTCTTTAGCCCTTGCTAGAGAGAACCTAAAGGGTGCTCAGGAAGAGCAAAAGGCCTGGTATGACAAACATACCAGAGAACATTCCTTCAAGGTAGGAGACCAAGTTATGGTCTTGAAGGCGCAACAGGCCCATAAGATGGAAGCATCATGGGAAGGGCCATTCACGGTCCAAGAGCGCCTGGGAACTGTGAACTACCTCATAGCATTTCCCAATTCCTCACTAAAGCCCAGAGTGTACCATGTTAATTCTCTCAAGCCTTTCTATTCCAGAGACTTACAGGTTTGTCAGTTTACAGTCCAGGGAGATGATGCTGAGTGGCCTGACGGCGTCTACTACGAAGGGAAAAAAGACGGTGGCGTGGAAGAGGTGAACCTCTCAACCACCCTGGAATGTCTGCAGCGGCGACAAATCAAGGAGCTGTGCACTAGCTTCGCCCCATTGTTCTCAGCCACCCCAGGACGGACTGAACGGGCATACCACTCCATTGACACAGGTAATGCTCACCCCATTAGAACCCCACCCTACTGAGTGTCTCCTCATGCCCAAGCTGCTATAGAACGGGAGATCCAGAACATGCTACAGATGGGTATAATCCGCTCATCTACCAGTGCATGGGCATCTCCAGTGGTTCTGGTACCCAAACCAGATGGGGAAATATGCTTTTGTGTGGACTATCGTAAGCTAAATGCGGTAACTCGTCCGGACAACTATCCAATGCCCCACACCGATGAGCTACTGGAAAAGTTGGGACGTGCCCAGTTCATCTCTACAATAGACTTAACCAAGGGGTACTGGCAAGTACCGCTAGATGAACCTGCCAAGGAGAGGTCAGCATTCGTCACCCATGCGGGGGTGTATGAATTCAATGTCCTTCCTTTCGGTCTTCGAAATGCACCTGCCACCTTCCAGAGGCTGGTAGATGGTCAACTACCAGGACTGGGAGAATATGCAGTTGCCTACCTCGATGATGTGGCCATTTTTTCGGACTCCTGGCCCGAACACCTATTACACCTGGAAAAGGTATTTGAGCGCATCAGGCAGGCCGGACTAACTGTTAAGGCCAAAAAGTGTCAAATAGGCCAAAACAGAGTGACTTACCTGGGGCACCAGGTGGGTCGAGGAACCATAAACCCCCTACAGGCCAAGGTGGATGCTATCCAAAAGTGGCCTGTCCCAAGGTCAAAGAAACAGGTCCAATCCTTCTTAGGCTTGGCCGGGTACTACAGGCGATTTGTACCACACTACAGCCAAATCGCTGCCCCACTGACCGACCTGACCAAAAAGACCCAGCCAAATGCCGTTAAGTGGACTGATGAGTGTCAAAAGGCCTTTACCCAACTTAAGGCAACGCTCATGTCTGACCCTGTGCTCAGGGCCCCGGACTTTGACAAGCCATTCCTAGTAACCACGGATGCATCTGAGCATGGTATAGGAGCAGTTCTCATGCAGGAAGCAATGGATCACAACTTCCATCCTGTCGTGTTTCTCAGCAAGAAACTGTCTGAGAGGGAAAGTCACTGGTCAGTCAGTGAAAAGGAATGCTACGCCATTGTGTACGCCCTGGAAAAGCTACGCCCATATGTTTGGGGACGCCGGTTCCAGCTACAAACTGACCATGCTGCGCTAAAGTGGCTTCATACTGCCAAGGGGAACAAGAAGAAACTTCTTCGTTGGAGTTTAGTTCTCCAAGATTTTGATTTTGAAATTCAGCACATCTCAGGAGCTTCTAACAAAGTAGCTGATGCACTCTCCCGTGAGAGTTTCCCAGAATCCAGTAGTTAAAAAGTGTTCTTAAAATGTACAAGTCTGTTAGTTATATACCTAGTGGTATATGTAAAGGTGCATGTGTTGTATTACTCTGTTTAGTTTAAAGTTCTAGGAGGAAATCGCCGCCAGTGAGCATCCCCACTGTTTGCAATTTGGGGGGCGTGTCATAAACAGATAGCTAAGGGTTAATGTGTCTTTCACCTGGAAAAAAAGTAACCTGAAGCACCTGACCAGAGGACCAATCAGGAAACAAGACTTCTTCAAATCTGGGTGGAGGGTTTTTTGTGTGTGAGTCCTTTGTTCTTGGTCTTCTGCCTGACTCTCTCTCTCTCTCTCTCGGCTATGAGGGGATTTCTATTTCCTGCTTTCTAAACTTCTGTTTCCAAGTTGTGAGTACAGAGATCATAAAAACAATAGGGGTTATTGTTTTTTCTTTTGTATTTACATGTCTATAGTTGCTGGAGTGCTTTGAATTGTATTCTTTTTGAATAAGGCTGTTTATTCATATTTCTTTTAAGCAATTGACCCTGTATTTGCCACCTTGATACAGAGAGACCATTTTTATGTAGTTTTCTTTCTTTTTATATAAAGCTTTCTTTTTAAGACCTGTTGGAGTTTTTCTTTAGTAGGGAACTTCAGGAAATTGAGTCTGCAGCTCACCAGGGAATTGGTGGGAGGAAGAAGTCAGGGGGAAATCTGTGTGTGTTAGATTTACTAGCCTGACTTTGCATTCCCTCTGGGTGAAGAGGGAAGTGCTTGTGTTTCCAGGACTGGAAATAGAGAGGGTGGACTCCCTCTGTTTAGATTCACGGAGTTTGCTTCTGTGTATCTCTCCAGGAACACCTGGAGGGGGGAAGGGAAAAGGTTTATTTCCCTTTGTTGTGAGACTCAAGAGATTTGGGTCTTGGGGTCCCCAGGGAAGGTTTTTGGGGGGACCAGAATGCCCCAAAACACGAATTTTTTGGGTGATGGCAGCTTTACCAGGTCCAAGCTGGTAACTAGCTTGGAGGTTTTCATGCTAACCCCCATATTTTGGACGCTAAGGTCCAAATCTGGGACTAGGTTATAACAGCATAACTCCTCCTTCTCACCACTTACACTGTGCCCTCCATTAAGGGGCTGGGCCAGCAAAATCTTTTTAGTAGAAAAGACTGAATTTCTTTCAGTGACTATTGTTTTGTGTCTGCAGTAGTTTTTACCACAGGTTAATTGATTGCCAATTAACTCAAGGGAATAACAGATGTGTAATCTCTATGTCAAGCCACTCCCCAAACAGCTGCTCCAGAGTAGCGAAGTTTGAAAATTACCCAAGGCTCAGCCACAGGGTAAGCAAAACATCCTGAAACAAATGTTTAGGGTCTGTCCAGTCTAGCTAATACAAATGTGGAAATCAATTAACTTGAGATAAAAAAAATCTAGTGTAGACAAGCCCACAGAGACTCTTCATCTCATCAACAGACTCCTGCTCCATCCCACTCTTCTATATCCAAGTTATTGGATCTATTTTTTCACAGGCTTCCCACCTCTGCAAAATGGTGGTATAGGGAGTGTAACATTCTGGTCTTCTGCTTAGATAGCATTTTGCACCCATGTTGCACTGGTATACAATGACTAAACAAATTGCAATGCAATAGTAGAGAATCAGTTTTGAGCATCTTCTGCCTCCACAATAGAAGTGCTAAACGCGAGTTAGAAGTCTTCCTCAATGGATCCGACTGAAACACAAAGCAAAACCGGTCTACTTTGGTGTCACACTGCACTGCTCTTTGACTTTCCATGACCATCTAAAACCATCTAATCAGAAAATTAGCCAGTTTGACGTGGGATGCAGATACACAGACACTTCACACATTGGTGCTGGTACTGTGCTGTTCTCAGTGGACTACTGTGCCCCTGTGTGGCATTACTCACCTCAGACTAAATTGGTTAACTTTGAATTGAATTCGACCATGTGTATCATCACAGGCACCCTGCACCCCACTTCTAACCCAGCAACATAGCCCCTCTAGATATATGTCACAGAGAGTCTACAGCCAGAGTGATGGAAAAACTACATGCCAGTCCAGATCTCCCATTGTACATGGCCATTTTCAGTCATATCACAGTATGTCTTACTTTAAGGCATCCACTGGGGTCTCAACTGCCACATCGGAATACATCAGCAGCAACCCTATGGCATGATGAGTGGTTGGCTAAAGACATTGTCACTGATCCAACTATTCAATCGCCTGGATTTGACCTGCCACATCACCTTTGGACTCTGCTGAAGGTTCCGAACTGGCCAAGAAATATGCGCAGTCAACCTCTACACATGGGGTCTGTGTGATGACCCACTTTGTCACTGTGGCCTCCGTCAGTCAATGGTCACGTTGTTGATGAGTGCCAGCTGACTAGATTTCATGGTGATCTTAGGGCCCTTCATTGTGTGTCTCAGCAAGCACTGCAAATACTAGAAAAACTAGCTCTATATTTGCATTTTCAAAGCGATGGACAAAAGTGAATTTACTAAATCAAACTTTGTGGCATTAGAAAAAATAATTAGCTCCAAATGGTCATTTCAACTTAAGAACCTTAAAAAAATAAATATTAGTAAAACTTACACTTAAGTAAACCTTCACAAAAAACCAAAAAAGACCAACAACATTTTCCAAGCATTACGCAAACATTAATTAATCCTCACCGTACTCCCACAAGGTAAGTGAATAAGTGCATATTTTACAGATGGTGAAATTAACAGAGGCCCCCATTCAGCAAAGTGCTTAATTCAGCATTCAGCAAAGTGTTAAACTGAAGCATGTGTTGAAATCTCATAAAATTAGTGCTTAACCACTTTGCTAATTTGAGGCCTAAGTGATTTGACCAGGGATTATGCTACAGTTTTGTCAGCATAGTTTTGTTGGTGAGATGTGTGAAAAAAACCACACCCCCTACCATACATAGTTACGCTGCCAAAATCTGGCTCTGCTGATCTAGCCATACCTGCAAAGCATTTGTAGTGCAGACAAAGCTAGAGTCAGCAGCAATACTAGAATTAGAATTCAAGAGTTCTGGGCTTCACACTCTATAGGTAATGTTTCCTTTTGAAACAAGCCAGTAGTAGTAATAAACACGTATTTATTATGTAGTGGGCTTTCATAGTAATAAGACAATTACTCACTCCTTTCTGGAACTGCCTTAGAAAGTTATCAACTAAGTAAAATTATGAAAGAAAAACAAGATATAAAAAAATTTCTGATTTCTAATGAGAAAGAATATCACTTTCAGATAACGTATTTTTGACAGTTGTTGGATTTTGATAGAATGAACTTTAAAGGAAGCCCAGAATATTTAAACAAACATCTTTGGATTAAAAACATATCTATTTTTGCCACCTTTAAAATATCAGCCTGCTATACAGTACTCGCCTCCATTTAAGCCATATTAGTTTCAAAGGCACAGCTACAGATGGTGCACCTTGGCCTGATTACACAAGAGACAGAGGTTGAGGCTAGCTTGCATAAATTGCTGACAGATTTAAGATCCCTCCTAGCAAGTCTTCCAATTATTTTATGCCTGGGTATGCATATTATCTATGTAAATGATAGTAGATGTACATATGTGTACTGCAATGGAATAAACCTACCTACAGAGACACGAATTATCAGATGCATCTTGACATGCAATATTGTATATGATTTAGGACTTTTACCTGGTGAACCGTTTTTAATTTAGGTACCAATCTTTCACCGAGATCAATGAAGATGAATCCGAGTCACTGCAGAGCTTTTTGCAGTATCAGAGATATAATTTTTATTTTTCAAAATGTAGTAGTTGCAAATACCTCATTTCCAAAAGTTTACTACTGAAAAAAAATACCTTTAATAAACAGCTACTGAAAAATGTTCAAAAACTAATATACAAAAAAATCACTGGTGAATTAAATAAAAGACACCAATCCATGATACAGTATTGTCCTATACACTCATGGCATTGTTTACAAAAAAATAGCTGCTCTTCAGACAGCATGAAAAAATAAAACACAAGCCATTAGCTAATCCTAAAGGGCCAGGGCTGTTCTTGATTCATCACACATTTAAGTTTATCTCTGATTTTCTTTTCTCTAATGACCAGTGGTTGAGAAACTCAAGCCCTATAGTGGGAAGATAAGAAGATATTAAGGTTTCTACTTTATATACAAAACATGGCTCTCCTGATTTTTCAGGAAGTACTTTTGGTGTTGCAGAGACAAAGTAGGTACCATATTCATACAGTTTAAAGTTTCCTTTAATTCTTTCATTTTGAACACTTTGCTTTCCTCTAATCTCTTTTGCTTTCTTTGAAAGATAATATACCAGATGAATCACAAGGCTAGACATATCCTAACAAACATGAGAAAGCTGAGAAGAATGGAAAGTGCTTAGTGCAGAAGGCACAAAATGAGACTCGAGATATTTTAAACCTGTAGCACCACTATAGTTATCAGGAATCTTTTTTTCTTAAACCAGTTAATGCAATCCTATTTAGCAACCAAGCATCCAATGTCTTGTCCCACAGGCCAATTTTGTGTATGTAATATGTAATAACTAATATAATGATGTCTATCTGAGGATGGGTCTACATACGGTTTTTGTGCTGGTATAACTATTGTTCTGTGAAATAGTTATACCAGTACAACCCCTAGAATGGACACAGTTATAGTGGTATACAGATGCCTTATACTAGTATAGTTTATTCCACTTCCCATATAGCAATAAACTATACCAGTATAAGCACCTTTATGTCGGAATAACTGCATCCACACTAGGGTATTGTATGCTTTAATGATACTGATGTAGCTAAAGCAGTACAACTTCTCTGTGCAAGACAAGCCCTAAGGTACAAGGTGGGCCATTGCCATCGCATATGAACACATTCACAAGCTTTAATATATTATCCTCACAATACCTATCTAAAGTAAGGTAGAACTATTGTCCCCATTTTATAGATGGGGCACTGAAAAACTAAGCCATTTCCCCAAGGTCTCATACCAAATAAACTGCAGAGCAAGACATTGAATCCAGGGTTTCCCATGTCCCAGGCTAGCACTGTATCACAGCATTGTTCCTAAAACATACTACCATAGATAACTGCCTAAACCAGTAGTTCCAAACTTTTGTACTGGTGACCTCTTTCACATAGGAAGCCTCTGATTGTGACCCCCCATAATAAATTAAAAACAGTTTTTTATATATTTAACATCATTATAAATGCTGAAGGCAAAGCGGGGTTTGAGGTGGAGACCGACAGCTCGCGACCTCCCATGTAATACCCTTGCAACCCACCGAGGGGTCCTGACCCCCAGTTTGAGAACCCCTGGCCTAACATCATTTCAAGGGACATGCTCAATTTTTAATTTCTTGAAGTGGACAAATTTAAAACAATTCCATTTTTGGTTACCCTCACTTTAAAACATTAAGAGGTGGAACTCTGAAGCGTTCTGCACTCTTTTAACGCCCATAATGACAATCACAGCCAGATTTTCAAAAGAATCAAGCCACATATTTTGATGCCAGATGGAAGATGAGCTCTTTTGACAATGTGGTGCTGTCCTGAAATTCCTTTAAAAAACAGCCAAACATACATATACAGGGTTTTCTTCTTCTCCCCTCTTGATGTTCCTAAAGGGTTTTCTTGCTAGCCAGCTTCTCCCTTGCTAACTGACTATGTAAGAAAATTGTCTAACTGCCTGTTCACAAAATGTTGTCAATAGCATAAAATGAACAAATTGGAAAAAAAATAAAGAAAAAAAATCCTCCCCCTCCCAACTGGCTTCTTTCAGTTTTAGTAATCTTATTTGTAACAGTAATACATTTCTGACAGAAAATTTTGCATCTGATTTTCATGTGATGATGTCCCTTTAAGCAACAAGAAATGCAAGGGGGAGGGAGGAGAGAATACAATATAGCAAGGGTTGGCAACCTTTCAGAAGTGGTGTGCCAAGACTTCATTTATTCACTCTAATTTGAGGTTTTGTGTGCCAGAAATACATTTTAATGTTTTTAGAAAATCTCTTTCTATAAGTCTATAATATATAACTAAACTATTGTTGTATGTAAATAAGTAAATAAGGTTTTTAAAATGTTTAAGAAACTTCATTTAAAATTAAATTAAAATGCAGAGCCCCCCCGACCAGTGGCCACGACCCAGGCAGTGTGAGTGCCACTGAAGATCAGCTCACGTGCCGCCTTTGGCATGAGTGCCATAGGTTGCCTACCCCTGCAATATAGTCTTGTTCCCCAAGCTTCCATGCAGACTTTATACAAATAATGATTGATATGCCTACATTTTGTCAGGCATGAAAAAAGTAATGCAAGTGATCAAAGTATGCAGTGTCTCATGTAGATAATCACAGAACCCTATTAGCTCTGTAGGCAGGTTTTCTAATCAGAATGTGCAGTGAGATGTGCTCACTTGAACAAAGTAGGGTGTGTGGAAGAAGGGAGCAATATTGGTCAGAACTGAGTTGGCAACACTTTTTTATGTTCTAATGATCTTTTAAGAGTCAAAAGGCTCATACATTTGATGTAGGAATTGCTTATACAAACTCCAGCTGATCATGAGATGAAGAGGTGGAGCCTGTTTACTATACTGAGGTTCTGTGCTCAGAGTTAACACAACAAAACTCTTAGAAATTTAGGTAATTCCATACCAGATCAGACACTACCTTGTCTGTGACAGTATCCAGTAGCAGATGCTTCAGATGAAGGTGCAAGATACCCCATTGTGGGTAATTATGAAATTGCCTGCCTATAGAAGAGATTTTTTCCTAATTCCAATTAGGTTGCATGTCTCTCATAAAAATGTCTTAATATGTCACTTTCTATGAATTCACATGAATGTGAAATTGTTTTTGTGAATCTTACTAATTTCTTGGCCTCAGTCTTGTGACAGCAAGTTGTACAGGTTCATTATGCATTCTCTAATAATCCCTTTAATCAGTTTTAAATGTACCGTCTTTGTGTTTGGTGAATAACCCCTGCCTCTTATACTATGAGAAAGGGTAAAAAGAAGTGCACAATTAATCTTTATAACACTCATTATTTTGAATCTCTCTTCCAGGGCCCCTGTCATTTGCCTCATCTCTAAACAGATATAATCTGCTCGGTCTCTTTTTGGCATCATAATTGCATGCCCAAAATACCTATATGCAAACAAGCAATTACAACTGAAAAACATGCAAGGGTGCATGCAAAAGCTGGGTAACTTCACATGCTAACCTGCGCCAGAATGCAAAAGAACCATTTGTTTGTGGAATTTACTGTTAGGTGCCTGAAAAAATTAGCCCTTTAGAGCAGGGGGGGAAAACTTTTTGGCCTGAGAGCCACATCTGGGTATGGAAATTGCATGGTGGGCCATGAATGCTCACGAAATTAACAATGGAAAATTAACACTACTAAAACATCAGAGTCAAGCAGCAGGCACACGGGCTTGTATGTTCCAGGCTCTGATGGTGCATGAGGTGTGTGGGTTGTGTAGCCGGAGTAACATGCGCGCCCTCACACCCTCATGCAGGTCTTGAACATGCAGGAGTGCCAGGTGGGTGCAGTGGGGTAAGTCTCTGACCCCGCTCACCAACCAAAGCAGGGCAATGGAGCTTGAGGGCTGGATTAAAAGGTGTGACGGGACAGACGCGGGCCGTAGTTTGCCCACCCCTGCTTTAGAGTCTACTGTTTTCTTTATCCAGTAAATGTGCTCTGATTACATATAAGTGAATCTGTGAAAAGCTGATCTGTTTTTTAATCCCACTTCCTGATTGTCTGGAATCCATAGCAAACAGCCAGCCAACCAGCCACTCAATGAAATACAAAAAGATCACCGGTCTGAATCCAACAATAGTGGATTAATATTGCCATCTGATTCACAGATGCACCTTTAAATCCACTTAGCCATCTGGAGAATACAATGTTGGGAACCAATTCCCTTTATAGACTTTTCAGATTTATACAAAAAAGCAAAAATAGGACAACTTATCTCCAACTGCACAGTAGGTGGCTGATGAGTTATGATGTGCCTGAACCGAGCACAGTTAAAAAAATACATAAAACAAAACCATTTAAAAAACAAGATACTTTCACTATGTGTGGCTTAGAACTTCAGCAGCATATATGAAACTGCCACCACAGTTCAGTCAGCAGAATAGCACTTTATACAAAAGGGCTCATTGCTATAATGGGACACTTCTCAGCTGTAAAATGATTCACAATGTGTTTTCTTCCAAGTATTACATTATTATCCTGATTCCAAGACCTACTGCAATTTAACTCTGCTTATAACAAACCTGCTAGCACTACTCTGGTCAATAACAGGAAATTACTGAGACTACACTACTCATTTTGTGCCACACACTCCCTTCCATATTGCAAGCCTGCCTTACTGACAGGATGTTTTCAGTGGCTTATAATGTTATCTACAATTTATGACAATGACTTTTCGGCTGGGATCAAGCTACTTAAATAGTATATGAACTCATTGTGACCTACATACCTATCTAAGTGTGTCTAATATTTCCTCTCCTCCCTCCCCCTCCAGATTCCATATTTTGGAAAGACATTATTGTAAGTCTGTGAGCTACTTTTCTTTTAAAGGATTTATTTGCAAGTAAACACAAAATAAACCTCACGCGAGTCCTGGCACACATGGTGTTTCAAAGAACAATGAATAGAATTTGCAATCTGATAGTTTAGCTCTTTTGCTCAAGTTCTGAAGCTGTATTATGGTTGGAGAAACATTTATGCAAACTGCTCAGAAACTCGTTTTGCTCTGCTGCCCATCCAATACCTTATTTCTCTCAGTCTCATTTCAATGGAATAATATTCCTAACAAAAACTGAATAGTGCTGAGATGGAGAAATTTGACAGATGTTATTCAGTTAAAAAGAAATGAAATACTATTAACATGGCCAAAGGTCTTGTTGGGACATGATGTTGGGGGATGTTTCCTTGATTACGTTTAAAATATATTTTAAACAAAAGTATGAGTTTTAAGAAGATATTCCTGTAGATTCATTTGTCATTTCCTTTGTCATTTCCTTCTGTAGTAAACATGATCTGATGAATGTCTGAAAACGCTTATTTTAAATTCTACAGAGGTAATTACATCTGAGACAGTCTAGAAAAACTTCAAGAAAGAAAAATAGTTCACCACTTTCTCTGTGCCTAAGGGAAGTTTAATTCAAAGTCACGTGAGAACAATCTCCAGGAAACAAAAACGAAGCGAATGGTGGTAATTTTCCCCAAGCCACAAGCTCTCTCTCCCAGTCACAGACACACACAAAATACCCAACCTCCAACTTTGTGTCTTGGTGATTTTATTATAACACTTAGCAGCAAATCCTCCCCCTTCTCCTGTGGCTTCAGAAGGGTCCCCTGGCAATGGAATTGGCCCCTTCCCCCTGAACATCTGGGGGCCTGCAGTGTGGGTGGTCCCTGATCAAGATGCCACCCTTGCTCCTTGGATACTTCCTTTCCTGCAGCACACAGGGATGGGGCATGGGTGGGCACAGAGATGGGCGCTACCCAGATGCTGAAGTCTTCTCACCCTTTTGGGGGCAGGTTGTAGCGGTTGGACTGCAGGATTCATTATGGAGCAGTGCCTGCAGCAGCTTAATGGTTTAGGTGGGAGAACCCCTCTCTCCAGCACCATGGATCTGTCCAATCCCAGACCCAGCTACTTGGGCTGAATGTTGGGCTCTGGATTTGCCCCTTACAGCACTAAGGATGGAAATACTACTTTGTCCTCTTTATTGAGGAACCTTAGCCGTCTTTATCCTCCTCTCTCCCCTAACTTCCATACCGCCTCACTCCTGTTTCCTCTGTCTTACTCACCTCAGTCAAATGGTCCCCTTTTACCTCTCTAGCTCTATCTTATCCCCCATTTAGGGCCCTAAGATTTCTTCAGATGTCTGGGAAGGCAGAGAGCCTTATACCCTTTGCCCACATCCATACTCTAGCCTTTATGCTTTCCAATGCATAACACAAGCATCACATGACAAATGAGGACAATGTGGAACACATATTTTGTTGCATGTCATACAATAATTGACAATTCTTTTTAACTATATATTTTTTAAATGATGTTTCATCAGTATGTGAGTTAATCAAGCCATTTAAAAAAACACCTCTGGAAAACAAAAATCATACTATATTCAATCATAGCTCCCTATACCCGGACTCCCAACATGTTTGAATGCTGGATATTTAAATACTCTGCAACTTGAGCTACAGGAGTAAATGTTTTCCTTTCTGTGCACTAGCTGTTAGAGGGGTACCTGACACACATTTTGCCAGTGGATTATACAACTATATGCAGTAGAATGCTAAAGATCAGGAGCCCTGGGATCTGTCCCTGGCTGTGAAAAGGGAGTGTGGCTAGACACAGAATAATCAAAGCACACATTATTTGGCATGTCCATTCTGCAAGGTGTTGTGGCTCAGTGGATAAGTCTTGGTTCAGCCTTACTGGCAAGCGGAATTCTACATCCCATTCTGCCTGAAGTGACTTTGTACAGCCTCTCTCTTAACTTGTTTATAAAATTGGGAAGCTAATACTTGGTGAATAAGTGACGTACAGTTTATATACAGAGATACAAATATACACGTTCTTGCATAGTGTAGTGTCAGGCACATTTGTGTATACATCAATCCCCAGAAAATGCTCTGTATTAAACTTATTATTCATATCAAGTTAAAAAAAGGTGGAAGAAAACATCATAAGTGTAAAAATATTTTGTATATGTGACACAGTTTGAGTTGTTACAGTATATGTACAGGGCATTTCTAGACACAACTTAGAGTATTCTTCACAATATTCACTGGTGCTTATATGATTTATGATCCCTAAGGCAGATCCTTAACTAATGTTTTAGTTAAGAGGCAAGCTCAGAAAGCAAAGGTTAACTAACCAAAATAGTGTGGCCATGCAGAGCAAACTAAATGTCAGCGAGCAGGTGTCAATTTTTTATATGCCATGGCCCACAGCACCTCCTAAGACTAACTCCTAGCCCCAGCACTACAGCACACTATGCCCACTACTGCTAATCACAGCCCCAACAACACTGCCCTCAGTGCCACCTCCCAAATGCTTCCACTGATTTCTGCATGTCAAATCCACACCACCTGCTCAAAGACCAAGTCATGGAGGATCCATGCCACTGGAGTGAAGAAGACTACGCTGAAATTGAGGCTAGTGATCTGGGCTGTTGGACAGCGCCCCTGCAGCTGCTATTCAAGCTTTTGGGCTCAAGCAGCAACTGAAGACTCTCAGAATCATTTCTATGGGGTGTTGGGCCCAATAGACTGGTATGTATCCAGTGGCAATCTACATCGTAGCCTTTGACACCAGTGGCATAGAGATTATTTCAATAATACGTGTAGGGAGCGTGATCTCATCCCTGCTCAACTTGGGTCTTCCACATCCCAGGTGAATGCCATAACCACCAGACTACAGAAGCATTGTAACTTACTTTATCTGGCTCAGTGACTATCTATACTGGCACTTCATAGACATTCATAAATTCAAATCCCTGCTCCAATGCCTATTGAATTACTTATAAAATGTGGAACAGCTTCAACAGGAGAGATTAAGAAATACCACACCAGAATGTCCCATAGCCCCGTGGCTAGACCACTCTGTTGTAATGTGGGAGACCCAACCCCAACATCAGGTAGGGTCTCCCACATCCAAGGTGAGTCCCTTAATCACTGGGCTAAAGGTTATAAGGGAGGCTGCTGCTGCTGCCACCTCCTCCCCTCACCTATTTTTTTTAAATCTAGTCCTTTTGTCAAAATGCCTGAGATTGAACCAAAATAATTTGAGTCAGGTCAAAACAAAACATTCTGTTTCGCCATTACTGGAACATTTTGGTTTTTTTTGGTTTGATTGAAAAAAGTGACACAAATTCGTGAATAGTTTTGGGTCAAAATTTCACCCAGTTCTATTTGTAACATCCTTTCAGTCTGGATGAGGAAAAGGGATTTTCGTCCTCACTGGAGTGCTACCGTAATTTATTCTGGATTACCCTTTTGTGTCTCTCCTCTTCCTAGGCTGATCTCCATAATGGACAATGGTAGATAAAATCCAGCAGTCTACAAAAAGAAGTTCCCCATTTTTAAAGGTCTGGTAGTTGTTCATTGCATCCATGATAGAAGGAACCAGAAGCTATTTAGGAGTTTTTAATTTCATGCAAATAAAAGTCACAATTTGTATTTGTTCTACATCTATAATATTTACGAATTTTAACAGACAAGCAACTCTGCTTAAAATTCAAACATTTCCAGATAAAAAATAGCAAAAAAATACAGTTCTCCCTAAGGTAGATGTTGAATTGTGCTATTATCCTGTATGCAGCAAGTGGCAATTTTCTACAAAATCATGAAATGTTGTAATTATGAATAGAATTACTTGTTAAAATGCAAAAAGGAGATAAATAGCAATTGGGAATGTTGATTATTCATCAAAATATGAAGTAAAGAAAAAAAAAACCTCCCTGCAATAAGTCTACTTTATTATTCCTTATTCTGAGGTGCAACCTATATTTCCTAACATTTTAATGATTGTATATCTATTTTTGAAGAGCATTGTTTTATATTTCTCACAAGGTCTCTATGAAAGACTTTTTCCCTTAAAACACTTGTAAATAATAAGATGTAGATCATATCTACGTTACAGGGACTAGAGTGGGATATCTCTGGTGCCGTGGCCATGTTGGCATATTCCCATAGTTTAGACACAACCTACACTGATGGAAGGTTTTTTCCCATTGCTGTAAGAACATCACCTCGTTAAGCGATGGTAGCTAGGTTGACAGAAGTATTATTTCATTGACCTGGCTGCATATACACTGGGGGTAAAGTTGGCATATCTATGGTGTTCAGGTGTATGGATCTTACACACCCCTGAGCACGATATCTAAATCAACCTAAATTCTAGGTCTTGTAGTTCTAAAGAACTGCGAAACGGTGTGATGGGTTTCCCCTTAGACTCTCTCAAATCACACTCCCACTAACTAGATTGCAGATGTGGGTGGTTTGAGAAGTGAAAGTGGCAGCATTCTAGAATGTCGTTCCACCTTACCCTTTTTTTCCCCACCAACTCACCCAATTACCTCTCTCTCTCTCTCCACTGCCATCAGCCTCCTTTCCCTTTCAAGCCTACTCCAGCCAATGGAGTTCCCTCTCTGATTCTACAAGACCTGGATGGGGAGCATTTGCTGGGAATTAGTGCAGGTTTCTGAAAATAATGAGGCTGAGCAGACTTGGCTCCAGGTGAGAATCTTGCCATGCCATGTTTCTCACCTGCTGAAATCCTTGCTCAGTTCATGGCATACGATTCCTTATGAGGCCCTAGAAACTGCTAGTTTCCCAAGGGTTAAGGGAACAAATGTGATCCCAGCCAGAAAGCAGAATAATGTCAATGTTATTCTTTTCTTTTCCACTTAATTTAATAAAATCCCTCTTTAAGTCTTACTTTTTCTACAGCACTCATAAAAAGTGAGCAAAAACACCAGTTATATTTATTATTAATTGAATCATCAGGATGTGCAAATGTCTAAAGTCTATAACCATATGATAGTGTTGCTGTAAGTTTCATCCTTTCTCAAGGCTTCATATCGCGTCTCTTTGCATCAGATATCCCACTGCATAAGTCAGGTCTAAACTAAGGAGTCCTATGCTGCAGTCAGACCTCCATGCCCATGCAGAAACCCACTGACTTCAGTGGGACTCTGAGTTGATGCAGAAGTCTTTCTTCAAAGGATCCATTTGCAGGTAAAGTCCCAATTACGCAAACACTTAGGTGCAAGATGTTTTGATGGGGCAAGCTCAACTCTCATGAGTTGCTGCCCTCATCAGGCGGGTTTCAGTGGCTCAGCCCTCCAGCCAAGTCATATGCAGTCGAACACATGAAGGAACCAAATGATTGGCCCTGTGTGGTGTCTTCAGCCCCGTTTCCAGGCCTGTTTAAATTCTAGACCTTTCTCAGGCTTCTATACTGAGTTTTATTCCCTTCTTAGGGCTCAGGCCATTTCCCCAGTGGCTAGTGGAGGAACCTGGGTCCTACCCACTACTCCAGATCCTAACCCAGGGACCCTACAAATAGCAGCCATATACTGCTTTCTTTAATAATTGCTGCTCATAGACTCTAGGACGGGAAGGGACCTCGAGAGGTCATCGAGTCCAGTCCCCTGCCCTCATGGCAGGACCAAATACTGTCTAGACCATCCCTAATAGACATTTATCTAACCTACTCTTAAATATCTCCAGAGATGGAGATTCCACAACTTCCCTGCGGCATTCCCTGTGCCGTTTCCCACTCTGTCCTATCACCCTCTTGGATTCTCTGTCTGTTCCCTGTTTGAAGAGGTTATTTATCTTATTATACATGTTTGAAGAGGCCTCTTTGCCCGAAGAGATTGTAACAGTCTCTGCATCCTTTTTAATCATGGTTCTCTCTCCTAGGCCTCTGCACCTGGAGACCTTTCCAGTCCTAAGCCTTCTTGAGCAGGGTTTCTCCTCAGTCTCTTTCTTTCTCACCCTTCTGGTCCCAGACAGCAACTGAGCTGTTAAGATCCTGCAGCTCTTTTTAAGTGAGCCTGATGAGCTCTAATTGGCTGCTTCCCTGCAGCCTTTCTAGGCAGGCCTGGAGGACCCACTTTCACTGCTCCTTTCCTGGGGTGGGATGGGGTAGGACTCCAAGGAATCCAGCAGTGGATCTCAAAGGGTTTGGTACAGCCCATCACAGATATTAAATTTAAGCACATGAGTAACCTCTCTGAAGTCTGTAGGACTACTTAAGCTTAAAGTTAATGAGGTGCAATATTACTTGCTGGGATTTAGACTGTAAATTCTTTGGGGTGGGAAAATCTAACTGGCTTCAGGACTGAGCTTGATAAATGTATAGAATGAATGGTAAAATAGGACTGCCTATGATGGCATGTGGCCCATCAGTGACTACCAGTAGCAAAAATCCCCAAGGGCTGGAGGGTTCTGAGTTACTACAGATAATTCTTTCCTCAGTATCTGCCTAGTGGGTCTTGCCCACACTCTCAGGTTCTGCAAATTTGGAGTCGGGAAGGAATTTTACCCCGGGGCAGACTGGCAGAGACCCTGGAGCACGAGTCACTTGCAGGTTTAAACTAGTGTAAATAGTGAATTCTCTGTAACTTGAAGTCTTTAAATCATGAGTTCTTCAGTAACTCAGCCAGAGGTTAGGGGATCTATTTCATGAGTGATGGGTGAGGTTCTGTGGCCTGTAAAATAGAGGAGGTCAGACTAGATGATCACTATGCTCCCTTCTGACCTTAAAGTCTATGAGTCTACGTCTTACTATTTGCTGTTTAAAGTATCTTGCACACTATGAGTGCTGTAAAATTAATAGATAATAATTCCGCAATGAAGAATCACCCCAGGTAACTTAATAAAAGTCTGAAAAATTGTAATAGTTTCACAAGGGTTTATACAAGGTTCATTCTTACTGCAAACCAAGGCCACTGGACATTTAAGATACCTTAAATTCTGTCATAAAAAGGAAAAAAAAATATATTTTGCAGGCATAAGGAGGGTAGGGACTGGTTAATACCTGAACAAAGTACATGTTCCTAAGTTTTATATTTCATCAGTCACCTAATGAAAACATGCACTCCCAGGTGGCAGTAACACACATTTTCTCTCTCTCTCTCACACACACACGCACATACAACTTTATTCATAGACAGCACCAGAAAAAAACACTGTTTTTGAAATCCTATAGCATGTAACATATTATAAATGCCTTCCCATCCACCATTCAGCTTTATGCATCCACTGTATGTATTAGAAATTGCCAGCATAACATTTTGACAATTATCAAGACTAAGCAGTGTAAAGTTCATCCTGTCATACTTTATCATCATCCTATTAATGCAAGGCAGTGGCATAGTGTCACAGCCCAAGTTGTCTTAATAACATTTTTATTTGTGTTTTAGAGAGAAAAATGGCAGGTGTCTGTCGCAGAAACTTGAGCTGTTAACTCTTTCTTACATAAAATAAAATACAGGAGTGGGGAGAGAATCTACATATGCTTAAGCCCTTATTTACAAACAAAGGAATGGCCCTACTGGGTCAGATCAAAGGTCCATCTAGCCCAGTATCCTGTCTTCCAACAGTGACCAGTGCCAATTGCCACAGAGAGAATGAACAGAACAGGTAATCATCAAGTGATCCATCCCCTGTCGCTCAT
Organism: Gopherus flavomarginatus; assembly: GCF_025201925.1. Classification (NCBI taxonomy): domain Eukaryota; kingdom Metazoa; phylum Chordata; order Testudines; family Testudinidae; genus Gopherus; species Gopherus flavomarginatus. Next base: position 29,456,334 of record NC_066625.1, read on the forward strand.
TCCCAGTTTCTGCCAAAGAGAGGCTAGGGACACCATTCCTGCCCATCCTGGCTAATAGCCATTGATGGATCTATCCTCCATGAATTTATCTTCTTTCTTCAACTGTGTTAAGGTCTTGACCTTCACAACATCCTCTAGCAAAGCAAGGAGTTCCACAGGTTGACTGTGCATTGTGTGAAGAAATACTTTCTTTTATTTGTTTTAAACCTGCTGCCTATTAATTTCATTTGGTGACCCCTAGTTCTTGTGTTATGAGAAGTAGTAAACAACACTTCCTTATCTACTTTCTCTACAGCAGTCATGATTTTACAGATCTCAATCATATCTCCCCTTCGTCATCTCTTTTCCAAGCTGAAAAGTCCCAGTCTCACTAATCTCTCCTCATATGGCAGCTGTTCCATACCCCTAATCATTTTTGTTGCCCTTTTCTGAAGCTTTTCCAACCCCAATATATCTTTTTTGAGACGGGGGACCACATCTGCAAGCAGTATTCAAGATGTGGGCATATCGTGGATTTATATAGTGGCAACATGATATTTTCCATCCTATTATCCATCCCTTTTTAAATTATTCCCAGCATTCTGTTTGCTTTTTGACTGCCACTGCACATTGAGTGGATGTTTTTAGAGAACTATCCACAGTGATTCCAAGATCTCTTTCTTGTGTGGTAACAGCTAATTTAGACCCAATAATTTTATATGTATAGTTGGGATTATGCTTTCCAATGTGCATTACTTTGCATTTATCAACATTAAATTTCATCTGCCATTTTGAGAGATTCTTTTGTAACTCTTCGCAGTCTGCCTGGGTCTTAACTATCTTTAGTAATTTTGTATCATCTGCAAAACTTGCCACCTCACCGTTTACCCCTTTTTCCAGATCATTAATAACCCTTTCATTAAACACAAAGTGATAAGTAAGTGCCAAATTGAAACCTGGTTTATGGGGGAGCAATTCATAGATACATATGGATTGCCATACTGGATCAGAGCAGTAGTCCACCTAATCCACAATCCACGTGGCCAATACTGACCACCACCAGATACTTCAAGAAACTCTGCAAGAACCTCTCTCCTCAGAAGCCGCGATTATAGAATAACCTGGCCACAGATGAAGTTTCTTCTTAACTACTCTGAGTAAGAGTTTGACTTATTCCTCTAGCACAGGGGTAGGCAACCTATGACACACGTGCCAGAGGCAGCACGTGAGCTGATTTTCAGTGGCACTCATACTGTCCAGGTCCTGGCCACCGATCCGGGGAGCACTGCATTTTAATTTAATTTTAAATGAAGTTTATTAAACATTTTAAAAACGTTATTTAATTTATATACAACAATATTTTAGTTATATATTATAGACTTATAGAAAGAGACCTTCTAAAAATGTTTAAATGTATTACTGGCACATGAAACCTTAAATTAGAGTGAATAAATGAAGACTCGGCACACGACTTCTGAACGGTTGCTGATCCCTGCTCTAGCACATTAAGCTGGGGCTAATGGAAGACAAGCCACCATCTTCAGGTGGAGCACCCCAGTATAGAGCAGTCTTACTCATTCTGGACTATTGTTTGTGCAATCAAGTTTGAAAAATGCTTAAGGACCCCAGTAAAGCAACAGATATGTATAAATATAATAGCCAAATCTACATTTTAAATTGATGGCTATATATTTAACAATTATGCAAGAACAGCTCCAAAATGAACATTTTCCAGTTCAACAGTATCTGTAAATGTTAGCAAATTTCCAAAAAACATGATTACCTGATGCTGGGTAAACAATGCACATCTTAGAAATAAACTATTTAGCTATATGTGTCCGACAGCATGCAGGGGCAGCTCTAGGATGAACTGGATGCTTTTAAAACTGCCTGATTATGAATTTTAACCACAAGATCATGTACTGGGTAAATACAAATCACTTTACAAAGCTGCCCACCGTTTTGCTCTCTTAAGTAAATAATGCACCTTATGGCCCTCTATAAAGAGAAATTAATATCCAACTAGCTATGTTAAAATAATAGGAAATAAGGTTGTCCAGTGTTCAACATAGAGGCTGTAAGTTAAAAGTCTTGGGCTCCAAGATTGGTTCTGTCACCAACTTTCTCTGCAAACCTGGAAGCGAGAGTCACTGTATCAAGTGCAAGGTATTTATTTTATCATACATTTTTTCCTGATCAGAACCAGGAAATGCAAATGGTAAAGGTGCTCCTGCTACACCCTGGATCAATACTTTTGTGTATTTCTCACTACTATCTGTTTTGAAGTCTGGATGATTTGAGAAACAATGAGAAGTGTCTGTCTTACACTGACAAGCTAAGACATTCTAAATGAAATCAGATCTTTAACTACAGTTCGTAATGAATATACAAAAGGGAGAGAGTGTGCCTGAAAACACATTTACTCATTGGAGAAAGAATCTTAAAAAGGCGCTACAGTTTCACCAGAGCTGATGCTTTAATTAGGCAATTAGAACTATTAAATGTCGACAAAGCTCCAGGCCCAAATGAATTACAACCAAGAAATCTGTAGGAAGTAGTAAGGGGAAAAGAAAAGCCTTTGGCAGGATTTGTGATAGCTTAGTAAGTATGGACGAGAGTGTAACAGAACTGAAGTGGTGGCTAATGTAATTCCTTTTTTCTTTAAAAAGTTCCAAGACCCTAGAAAACACAGACCTATAATCCTGAATTTAGTTGTGGGGAAGGCATAAGATTATTAAAGCACATTTACAGATTTATAATTTAGTAAAGCATGGCTGCAGGATGAATTCATCAAAAAAGAAGGTCATGCATGACAAATTTTCTTGAGTTCCTTAAATAGTTGCCAATTTGATAGACAATGGTGACATAATGGACAATTTATCTGGATTTCAGGAAAGCATTTGATACTGTACCACAACACAGATTGATTTGTTTTGTGGTACAGTAGTCAATACTTTCCCGAGCATGGTTGAGGGGAAGGATGCCAAAGTAGATTCAAATGGATTTAAAGGTGGGAAACAGGCGTCTGCAAAAGCAGAAGCTGTCTTTAAAATTGGGACAGCATAAGGTAGAAAAACGAACAGTTGAGAGTTGTTAGAAAAGTTAGGACAAGTACAAGTTTAGATGATTTTCTATTGTTGTGACCTTGGGAATGTTTTATCAAAAGTGATTATATTTACTCCTGGCATACAATTGTAAGGAGGAAAAATACAGAGGAAAAGAGCAAACAAGTTCATAAAGATCTGGATGAATTACACTTACAGTCTTATCAGTGGCTCAAGCAATGATATTGAGACTGGACACCAAAGCTAATCAGACTATAGTTGAAAAGGAATGACAACATCAAGTATAGATACAGAAAAAGGACAGAAATGTTTATGTGCATAGTTTTATTGTATTAGTTGTTTAATGTTTGATAGCAGTTAAAAGGCAAATTAGTTTTGGGATCTTTACAGTGAGAGGTATATGGAAGAGAAAGTTTATTTTACCAATGTGCAATGGGGAGTTCCTATCTAGAATACTGGATGTAGTTCTTTTCACTGTCTTCTAAATGAGTCACTGCTGGGGTTGAAAAGACAGAGAGAGAGACATCTGTAACGACTCCCTACTATCAGTAGTGGCTGGGGAACTCCAGAAAGTGGAAATTAATTTTGATTAAGTACCCAAAAATGTAGGTGCTGATTTATCTGGACCTTTTGGATTTGCAACATTTGGCTGGAACCAAACAAGAAAAACCAACCTGTAGGCCCAAAAGTTTTTCTTTTTTTCCTTTTTGCCAAAATGAGAAAACAAAACAAAAAAAATTGTTTTGGGTTAAGTGAAATGCTTAATTTAATCTACAAAATTTTGTTTCAGTATTTTCATTTTGTTTATTTTTCAAGTGGTTTATTTTGCCGATTTTAAATAAATAAATCAAGCTAAATTTCTAAACAAAATGTAATTTAAAAGTGAAAAGACAAAATGTTTCTGGAGAAAGTTTGAAATGAAAAGTTTTGATTTTTCAATTTTTTGTTTTCATTTTTTCTGCCAAAATTATTTGCTGAATTTGACCCAAATTTGTGAATAGTTGTGAATAGCTTGACCCCAAACTGCATTTTGTTTTTCGTGAATAAACTATTCATTTAAAAAAATTCAGCCAGCTCTATTCTGAACTTTGACTTCTGATCTGGGCTAGAGTTCTAAAATTATGGGTCACTCAGAAAATAAAAATGATAAAGAAAAGGATAGGCTAATTTCTCTGTCCCACAGCAGAGTTGCATATTGGGTTTGGTTCCAGATTTGAGTAAAGGTTTGGGAAGAGGGTTTTTATTTTATCCAAACTAATGTATCCCTGTACAATTTTCCAAATACAAATTATGGAAAAAGTATTGGATTCCTTGGCACCTATCAAGGTCCTGACAAAAACAGTCAGGACCAAGGGTCAGAGCCTGAGGCTAAGAAGAACAGAGGAGTTTGTAGTCAAATTCGAGGCTGGAATTGAGAACAGGGACCAAAATTGGAGTCAGGTTTCAGGGTCTGGGTTGGGAGGCAAAGTCAAATCAAGACAAGGTCAAAGCCAAGAGAGTTCAAGTGCAGGAATGTTTGTGGCAGCTACAGAAAATCCACACTATTGCCTGGGCAATTCCTGGAACTCCTCTTGGATTTATATAGAGCAGGAAGCCAATCAAGAGCCATGAGGCTGCTGCCTGCTAGACCGCCTGAGTTGGGACTTTCTGTGGCCTGTGTGGGTCATGGATAGTGGCACACAAGGTGGTTACAGCTGCTACTGGGTGGAAGCATGGCAGTGTTCACTACCTGGCAGCTTTCCAGGCTAAGGTTTGAAGAGATCCTTGGCCTTCCAGCACCATAATTTACAGAAAATGACTTTTAGAAAAGAGGATTTCTTGAAATTACTAAATGAAAAGCATGGGATTGGTGTAAAAAAAGCTGGTTAGGATTAGAACTAGTATGAAAATGATACATCATGGGCTGAAATTGAGATAGGAGCTAACATATAAGCAGACTTGGCAATGTATCTTTAGGAGTATGGAATATAGAGCTGCCATTCTCTGTATAAAGTCAGCATGAGAATAAATGAGCAAGCATGAATGTAAAATGAAACTGGGTGCATTTTTGGAAGAGGAAGGAGCTAGGTTTTGGGGATTAAAATAATGAAGATTTAGGTTGATCTATTGCTCCAGGAAAAGGAAGACAGGTTTTGACGAATCTATAGTTTTATCTTGGCCTTAAGTATAGAACTGTACATCTTTATTCTCTGTCTGGTAAGATATAAGAATCCCTGACAGGGTACCACAGAAAATAGCCAGTTTGTCAGCTGCCTCTAACTGTGAAATGAGGAATTCATTAACTGATAATAGAAGACTGCAGTTAAAAACATTGTGGGGAGAGGCTAGGAGATTATTGGATTTTTAATTTAGCACATAAAATTATATGCTTCGCAGTTCATTAGCAGAATCCTTATGCTTAGATTTCCTTCATTCAATAATTACGATATATCACGATGGACAATCAGGGCCGCACAGAGGTTTTGGGGGCCTACAGCAAAATCTGAAACTGACGTCTCCCGCCCTTCTAAAAATTACCACTGAGGGGATGCCTCACGGGCAGGCAGGAGAAGAGAAGGGAGTATGAGAGAATAAGCACACTCATCCTGCAAGAGCAGCTCCTATCATGTGCTCCCCATTTCAGGCATTGTGACCTGGTGTGCAGGGTCTCAGAGCCACTCAGGTTTGGCCCAGATGCCCCTCTATCATGAGAAAAGGGTAGTCAGGCCAAACCTAAGTGGCACTTTGACCCCATGCATCAAGTCTCAATGCCACTTGGTTTGGGGAGCCTCCCAAACAGGGCAAAGTGTTTCCCCCCCCATCAGTGGCGGATTAACAAATTTGGTGCCCCTAGGCCCTCAAAAAATTGCCACACACCCCCCCCCCAGCTCACCTCTGCTCCCCCGCGGTAATCCTGGGAGGGAGGGGGGAGAAGGGGAGTTGTGGCGCGCTCTGGGAATGGCAGCAGTAGAGTGGAAGTGAGCTGGGGCAGTAAGTGGTTCCCTCCCCCCCCGAAGAGTTACTCTCCATGCCCGCTGGACCCAGTCACCTCCGCTATCCCCCAAGCGCACTGTTATTCACTTCTCCTTCCCTCCCTCCCAGCGGTTTCGCGCAGCAAGCCTGGGAGGGTTTGGCCTGACTACCCCCCTTTTGTCATGACGGAGGGGCATTTGGGCCAAACCTGAGTGGCTCTGAGACCCTGCACACCAGGTCACAATGCCTGGAATGGGGAGCACATGATAGGAGCTGCTCTTGCAGGATGAGTGTGCTCGCTCTCCAACTCCCTTCTCTTGTCCCGCCTGCCCGTGAGGCATCCCCCTCAGTGGTAATTTCGCGCAGCAAGCCTGGGAGGGAGAGGGGAGAAGGAGAGTTGTGGCATGCTCAGGGGATGGCAGTGGTGGAGCAGAGATGAGCTGGGGAGGGGAGCGGTTCCTGGCCCCCCCCCCCCCGGTTACTCCCTGCGCCCGCGGGCCCCAGCTCACCTCTGCTCTGCCTCCTCCAAGTGTGCCGCTACTCGCTTCTCCCTCCCTCCCAGCACTTTCGCGCAGCAAGCCTGGGAGGGAGGTAGAAGGAGGGAAGCACGGCGCACTTGGGGGAGGAGGCTGGCCAGGGATTTGGGGAAGGGGCGGAGTTGGGGAGGGGTTGCGAGCAAATTTGCTGCCCCTGTAAATTTGCTGCCCTAGGCCTAGGCCTTGTTGGCCTAGGCGATAATACGCCGCTGCCCCCCCACTCCCTGGGCCAGCCCTGCAGACAGTTCAATTGATTAATTCCACTAGAATCCAAGAGAAAGCATATGCTAACTTTTGGGTTTATGTGAATGTTTAGAACCTATTTATGTATGTATGTGTCTGAAGACTGTACAATTTATTATGTCCTTACCTTCCTAATAAAGCTTACAGTGATAATTTTGGCAGAGCTACTGCCTAATGATTTTCAAATATAATTAAAAACATATTTCAATATAAAATGTATTGCCAAAGTCAAATATATACCAGCTAAGTGAAATTAACCTTCAAATGATACTTGAATAACAGTAAACCACAAGGGTATGTAAGAGATTAAATATACTGTATTCTAATTATGTTACAATAATTCACCTCATTAATCTCCTAGGAAACAATAACCACAACAGTTAAATACTGCAATTAACAAACCTTATTTCAAACTTGATTTTAAATTTATATGACTTTCCAATATTATAAAGTGCAATAATATATAAGACAAACAAAAGATAAAACAAATATTAAGTTCTCTGGAGAAGACATCAAAAACATCCTGATGTCTTTAACCTGTGACAGGAAAGAAACTAGGCCAGCACTTTTTGGCATATTTCTCAAATTTAAAGAGACTTGACAAAATGTATGCCATCAACTCTTAGTTCCATTCCATCTGCAGATCAGCTGGGTAGCTAGCAATGCTCAGGTTGCAGGCATTGTTGATATGCTCTGTTCCTCTCTACCACAATTTTTATTTTTACCACCAGATCTGAGAGAATTATCTAGTTGGATAGCACGTATAGTATTTTCAGTATGGTATTTTAATTTCTCTTTACTTTTTGTCACCATGTTGTACTATATGACTCTTTAAAATAACAGGAAAATATACATCAGTCTCTGTTGCTACTCTTGCCAATAGTCTAAACTTTCCTTAATCTCCTTTATCTACCGTAGTTTGTTACGAATCACTATCTTTACTTAGGGTATATCTGTACCAGAAATGGATGGATGTGTGGACACTTACTATGACAGAAGGGATTCTTCCATTGCTGTAGTAAATCTACCTCTCTGAGAGGTGGTAGCTGGGTTGACAGAAAATTTTTTCTATCAACCTAGCAATATTTACATCGGGGCTTAGGTTGGCTTAATTATATTGCACAGGGTTTAAATTTTTTACAGCCCAGAGTGATACAGTTAAGCCAACCTAGCTCTGTAGTACTGACCATCCCTTAGACATCTAGATGGGCACAAAGTGGTCTTCGTGTACCAGAAGATCTGGCATTCTATAATTAAGGAATATTCACCCACCCCTGAAATGCTGCCCTTTGGAGGTAGAATGTAGCAGCCATTTTCTGTCAGTGATGCTATACAGCAGTTTTTAGGTGAAATGCAGAATAGTTCTTAGTAGAAACTAAAAGTGGCAATTGAATGGGCAGAACATAATTACATAAGTAAGAATATGGCTACAACACCAAGGGCTAAGGGTTAACACTCTGCTCTTGTTAAAGATGCCATAAGAAGTTTTAGGGTCTGATCTTATATTGCAGGTACAATGTGTGTGGAAGAACCAGAGCTGCATATACAAATTAGGTATCTGCATGTGCAAATTGCCAAGTAAGCACAGAAGTAGACATTTACTTCACAAATATCTATGCCTGCAGCTGTGCATATCTGATTTTGAAAATCCAGCCCTTATATACTACAATTGGCCAGGATGTCAGCTTCACATTTCATCTGGAAAATGGACTCCAGTATTACAGCTCCCCTAGGAAGCACCCTACTGGGAAGACCGGTGCAGTACTCACTTAGAAGGAAGAAGCCATCTACTAAATCTACACCAGTATCACACACCGCAGTGCATGAAATTTCCTCGCAGGAGGAGGGAGTGTTCTCATCTAGCCAGACCTGAATCTGCTTAGTTTGTGAAATCTAATCAGACCACAGGTCCAAGTTCATAAAGCTTCAGGTATTTTCAGCATAGTACAATTCAAATATCACCTGGGTCAGAGAAATAAAGCAAACCCATTCTTGTCATGTTGCATATTTTCACAGCATGCTGTCTAATCTCTTTCAATTTAGGCTATAATGAAGGACATATCTGAAGGGTGGTCTAAACAGCTGTTCTATTTATTCTACAAAATTTCCACACAAGTATTTTCTTATTACACAACCTGTACGGACATTTTATTGTAGGGGAGAAATAAACATAAGATTCATGTTCCTATAAAATGGAAATGAACATATTTCAAAATGCTGTGTTGAAATATCTGAATGCTGCAGAATGAATGATTTTTGTTCTATTATAGCTGTTTTCCATTAAAAGAATGTAATATGTACTAAAGTTCGAATGACATATGGGTGTCTCCTTGAAAAAGGTATTCTCTATAGCAGATGCAACATAAATATAGAATGTGATGCATCGCAGGCAGAACAACCACATCCTTGAGTGATCCTGGAAAATACATAGCGTGTATGAAGATGAATTATGGTGGTGAACAAATTTAATATATCTAGTTGCCTGGTGGACACCCACAATTTGCAATTTAATCATCCACAAGTTATGGTGTGTTCATAATTGAATTAGACTTTGAAATAAGACAATATTGGTTTATAGTGAGTTTAAAAAATAGCACCCCCCTTTCAGGTTTATGATAATCATAAAGGAAATGGTAAATTACAAACAAGGTGGATTAGATTAAAGTGTTAGAGAATTGCATTGTATGAAATGACACTCTACTGAAGATAGAATCTTGAATTTGCAATAGCAATATTTGTATCAGTCTTCCTTTGCAGACTTGAGATTTATATACAGGAAAATAAACAAACAACAAAAACCCTACAACTCTCATTCTATAAGACCAGCAAGATTTATTTTTTCCTCCAGAAAGAGAGGCTATATGGATATCAAGACTTTCAAAGTGAAAAATGTCAAGAGTCTTAAACCTTGAGTCAGAATCAGATTATGGCACAACCCCTTTGGTGCTGTTTCTGGGGCCTGTTGTAATAACTAGGCCTACAAATTTACCTTTAACTGTGAACTCAACTTGTTGAAAGTGAATGAAAGTTCAGACAATGTCACAATAACCTATAACAATAAATTTTGATGGGAAAAGGTGTAAAAAAAAGAGACAAAGACTGAATTAGTTCAGACAAAAAGACCTACTGATGACATAATTCAAAGACTGTGTTAAGATCATGCCTGGTAAACAAGAAGAGTGAGAGACTGGAAATCAATGAACCTAAACTGGTGTGTAAATTAAAGAACAAAATAATGAGAGGATGGACTCTTCTCCCCATCATCCCTCTTTTGGGCACCTTAAAAAGACATTTTTGTGGGTGGGAACTGGCAAATAGACTAGGGGAATTCCTAGAGGAGGAGAAAGGCTATCAGGCTTCTATCCTGCTCTGCTCCAGGGACTTTGTCTTTTGCCTAGTCATCATGAAGGTCTCTGTATCCTCACAAAGTCCAGACCTCAACATATCAGTGGGGAGACCTAGTCATCACTGCTACACCAGTGGGGACTCCAGCTGGGCACCCATTAGATCCTGCTTTGTCTCTCCTTCCCTTGTGTGTTCCTTTCTGCCCTCCTACTTTCCCTCCTGTTCTCTCTCTCTCAGCTTTCTGATCTTGAGGTCAACTGCATGACACAGCAGCAGCACAGTGAGAGAAGGCAGCCCATCCAGCTTTACTCAGCCTGAGAAAAACCAGAGCAACCAGATGATACCCAGATCTAGGACTGAGAAATGAGCCAGAGCCCAGAGCACTACTATCATGGCTGATCTGCCAGTCCAGAGCATCAATGTATGACTGTCTTGCTTGTCTGTTTATTTGTCAGAAGTACGAAAAATAACCATTCCTCTACATCTCGCACCCGAGCAACAAAACTTAACCCTTTCCTCCCTACAGAGAAGGGTTGTCCAGCTAAGTAAGGAACTGTACCTGATATTCTCTCTTAAAAAGGGACTTTCATAGGAGTTGGTAGTTTGTCTAATATAATCATTTAATTCCAATTTTAAACTGCTATATAACTTGTTTTAGCCCCTCCACCCACATTTAAGTAAAAAAATTCTCAGGTTTGGACTAAGTTTCTCAGAGCGTTCTCTAAGAAACTAACAAACGGAGGTCTCTATATCAAACCCAACCCTTGTTTAAACTGTGTAATGCTGGACAGTTTCAGGATCATGGTAACAGCTGTAACTCTATGGGTCCAATTATTCTATGTAAATTAATACAATAGGCACCAGCTCCTAATATCATGAATATCAGAATCTCTACTTTTGTTTTTTTAAAAAGCAAGTTTCTGACCATCCTGCTTTGGAGGAAAAGCTTGAAAACATGAACTTAACCAAAAAGGATGAGCCATGTTTGCCTATGTATGCAGATTGTTGGAAACAATAGCTGTGAGAGCTGTGAACTCTTCCATTCACATCAGTGGAATGTTAACTCCAAGACCCACTCTTCTGCTAACTTATAAGAGACAGAAGAATAGTGCAGCACATGTCGCTCACTCAATCCAATAAATCCTGGCTACTGAAGATGCCAGACTATGCTGCTAACTTCACTGTTCCAAGCTGGGGTGGAGCCTTTCCTCTCCATGATAAAGTCCCTTGGAGACCTCATGTTGCAGTGTGCCTTGGGCCCTGGATTGTCTTAATATGACCATGTTAGGCATGCCATAATGGGCAATAGAGAATTCCAAAAAGGACAGAAGTTATTGCCACAGTGGTTTATATCATGCCCTGTTGTGGGAAAACCTATGGGAGAGCCAAAACTGGCAGAAAACTCCAAGGTTCTAAAATTGTAGAGATCCTATATCATCAAGTGGTGGAATGAATGGTCTTGGCTAACAGGGGAAGTGCCCCTCTTACCCTGCAGATATCCTGAGATCTGCAGGGAAACCTCATGGGTTCAGGGGGAGTGGGGGATTGGCATGGAGTCCCACTACCTCTCCAGTGGTCCGTAAAACCCTTCTACTGGTTTCTATGGTATTATGACTCCCTGAGGATCAAAGGTTAAAATATATTGAAACATGTGGTGTATGAGTGGCAGGGACTAGCCAAGGAGGATGGTGAACTGTAGTGGAATAATTCTCTCCCATGCCAGGGAGAAGAGGGTATCTCCCTTCTGCTTCTACCAGAGGAAGGGAGCTGTTTTTACCTTCCCATCTCCCCTGAAATTTAGCTCCTACTCAAGAACCATGCTGTCACGGAGACCCTAGTCACCTGGCCCAACTTCTCCACATACCAGAGGTATGCTAGTGCTGAGTGCTGAGCATTAGACTCAGCATTATATTATGTGGGAAAATCCCTGACAAACTGAAGGAGGTGATATTCGATAGCTCTGTCCCATCTTGCACTTTCCAACCATCCTCAGCCCTTCTCTGAAAGCAAAGTTACCCAAGCACATGGAGGGCCTCCCATGGAGATGGGAGGAACGTGTTGTAGGGTGAAGAGGTGTTGACTTAATTCAGTTCCCGCAGACAGACTTGTTGCCTAAGAAACAGGTTTGGATTTCTTTCACAGCATGAGGGAGATGATGTGGCTTTATAGATTTTAGGAGTTGGTGAACCAACTGAACGTAATGTCTGTGCCCTAGAGTAAGAAAAGCAGCTTCCAGAAGGTAGGAAACACCTTGAGCAAAGAAAATAAAACAAATAACCTACAATGCCCATATCCACCTTGCTACCATGATGAATATAGAAAACTCTCTCAGTATAAAAGGCAGGGTTTAATCTGCATCCAAAATTCACAATAGCTCACAGATTATACCTGGGTCATAAATTCACTATTATTACTTTAGATGGTGGTGTTTGTTGATGGAAACAAGCAATCTCATTTCACTCTGGTTTTAAATTAAGGAATGCTAGTGAGAGCACCTGGCTTTTGCATGTACCACAATGTAAAATTCAGTCATTATATTGTGTTTTTATACATATGTCTATGATAATTTATGTCTAAGATAATGTTACTGTTGCTTAACTCTAAAGTCCTTTTGCCCTCAATATGATCACTGAAGTGTTTTTTAAAAAAAACCCACAATGACAACAATTACACAAGATCTCTAATAAAGAAGGGAAAAATTAATTGGAAAGCTGCCTTGAGAGACCAAATGTTCCAGACCTGACAGTTTTATAATGTACGCAATTAGGGTGGCATTATGAGTTATGTTATCAGAGCCAGCAGCATGATCACCAATTGTTTGTATTTCAGGGTCTATTCACTAGTACAGTACATAAAAAGTAGATAACTAAAGACAGATGAAGCACAGATGTTGATGGAATGGAGCCCGCTTCTCAGCTGAATGCTGTTCTCACCCTGGCAATGCCTTGAATGGGACATAAAAAGAAAGGCAAATAAATTGTTGCCTATCAATGCAGTTTGTGGAAGCAACATATTAAATATGTTTTATGCAGAAGTCAGATGAGGTAAGTTAGAATAAAAGATGGGAGGGAAAGTTCAGAAAAGAACAAACCTTTCCACCAGCCCTCTGCCAATTTCTAGAGCTGAACCTTAGCAAAAAACTTTCCTAAGGCTCCGAAATGACATATTAGGTTACTTTTTTCTTCATTATTTTTTTCCTTTTTTGTTTCTGTTCTGGGTTTCAGACATGACTGGAAGAACAAGTTCTGTGCAAATTTCGATCAGATTGGAACTCCAAACCAAGCCACCCTTGGTTTTGGTTTTGCTAAATGAAAACTTGACTAATTTTATGGTATCTGTACACCATGGAATCACAGATCTTCTAAAAGTGTAGGTGTTTGTTAAAGAAAACAATTACAACTTCACACACAAGCAAGCAACTTTCCATTCAGCTTGATTTCCAATACTGTCTCACCTCATTTTGCCTGAATAAGACAAAACCATGTATGGAACTCTGTACAGCATACACAGGGGCTGAATACACTGTGGGTAAATAATCATATCATTACAACACTAACTACATGAAAATCACTAGTCCAGGGTACAATGTGCTATTTAGAGACAGCCAGATATTGGGGGCAAGTGCATATATTCACTGTCCCATGGAGAGTTTGGGAGGATTTGTGCCCTAGGGTTCTCACCCAGTCACTGGTATCCTTCAGTAGTACTATCTTGATTCCTCACACTCCCTGGTCACTTTCCTGGTTTACCCCGGATGTCCCGTTGGCCTCATGGATTTTCTGCATGGGGCATAGATGTGGATATATGGATGAGTCAGGGGCATGATTACTACCTGGAGGATAACATCTCATGTAGATATCTTTCCTCTTTATGAAAGCTATTGTGGCTTTGCATGCATTTTTTTTTTTTACTCTCTGCACCAAGTAGCAGAAGCTGGATATGATCAGTATACTTAGACAAAGCCATATGTTATACACAGGGGGCTTAGCAAATAACATGCTTTGTGCATATAAACAACATACTCCGTTCTCTGCCTTTTGAGTAGTATAGGCAGAGGTAATATGGAAAGAAGAAGCAGGGAATAATTTTTGATTAAGTTCCCACTTACTGAGGAAGACAATTCCTAAATCACAAATAATATAAAACACATATTTTTCTATTTGGGCTAATATCAAGTTTGGCCTACTTATTTCTCATATCTCAATTGTCAAATCCAGAGTGTTATAATTCTGTAGGGGGGAAAACCGTCCCCACAAAATAATCCCTTACGAGAAAACACAACTTCCTAAAAAATAACTAAAATCAGTTGTTTTGGCAATTAGTGCTCCAAGAATTAAATCAGTATCGAATATACAGCTTTATTTTTATACTTGAGGAAAACTCCAGAGAAAATTAAAACAATGCAAGTTTTAATTATTAAAAGCTGCTCTTTCCTGTGGAATAGTCTAGTCAAGATGATGATATAAACAAACTCCGAGGGAACATGCATCTTTAATGAAGAGCTCCCATAAAAACTACATTTTAAATCACTCTTCCTGATATATTAACCATACTCTATATCATTATTAACACCATGAAGAGAACATTGGGAAAATACAATGATACATTTTATACTGTAGGGGTGAAATGGGAGCAGGCAGCCTCAAGGGGAGTGTAGGTAAGATTCAGATGTTGTTTGTGGTTATCTCTATTTACAGTTTTGGCTAGGAGACAATGTTCAATACTTGATCATAGAAACCACAAGTCTGAGACAACTACGAAGTGCAAAGGCATGTCTGCATTATACCATTATACTGTCACATTGGTATGGAAGTAAGAACTATCACGGTTTTGAACATTTGATGTTTCTGTTGGCTGAAATCAACTAAGAACTTTGATCTCAGCCCTACAAAGTGCTGAACACTCTGACATGTGAGCAGTCTATGTGAATTCCGTGGGACTGCTCACATGCCTAAAGTTAAACACAAGCTTTGCTGGACTGGGCGAGAGTGCTAGTTCCATGCAGGTCCAAGCCCTTAGTGTAGTTTTGATTTTTTTAAACTTTCAGTTTCTAGATATACTGTAGTTCCTTCTCTTGACTGTAAGGGACCAAGTGCACTGCAAAAGCTACAGAGCCTTCCCTCACTTAACTGCCACAGCACCTCAATCCTGACCTGGAGCACCCATGCCATTCCAATCTCATACACAGCAGAAACTGCTATTCATACTGAATCATGTGGCATTGTAGACTAGAGTCTAGCATAAGACCAAGACTTCTGCATTACCCCACTTTGTCAACTGGGACTTCAGGAACTGATGCACTGGGTAAAAAGAAGCAGGAAAAATACTTGTTGAGGTGTGTGTGTGTGCATGTGTGTGTGTGTACACTCTTCCTCTTTCTACCTAATAAAGTCACTGATGTAGCTTTCATACTACCTTATGTATTCTTATTGTAATTCATAACCTATGTGAACAATTTGGTGTATCTTTAATAAACAGTTACTAAAGGGCCTGATTCTTATTTACTCTAAAGCCATTTTATACCATTCTAGAAGTATAAAGGTGCCTTGAAGTGGACATAAATTACCTTTACACCCACTTTACTGCTAGAGTTGTGTAAAGTGGCCTTACTATAAATGAGAGTCAGGCCCTAAATATTTGTATTCATCCTTGGAAAACAACGACAAAGAATATAAAAGTGGGCCTTCATTGCAACCTTGGTTCAAGAAGCACAGCCATGTTTTACAGTTGAACTTAAAATAATTAAACAAAGAAAAGTAAGTAAATTAGCAATGATTTATCTCAAAGGAATAATACGGTAACCGCTGAATAATGACAGGCACCAATCTTTATTAGTATGTAAAGTAGCTAGATTTGGTTTGCTCCCAGAGCTGCTCAAAGGACAATAAGCCAAGAAAGTGGTATATATTATAATAAATCACACACAAAAATTCCCTGTTTGTTGCAGTGAACAACTTTACTCTGGGGGCAAAGAGAGTGCAGTGCTTTTCCTGAGATAAAAAGAAAAAAAAGACTGTTTAATTTATATTTTCCAGTGATGCATTGCGCCTTCAGAACTCATTCGGCTGAAAAAGTACAAAGGTTTCAGTTTACCAAAGTTCTGTAAAAATGATTACAGAATTTGTCATAGAACAATTTCCAAAACAAACTATGTTATTTTCCACTTATGGTCCCCTGGACATTTTTACTTCTTTACCAATGGAATAAGTTTCCTTTTCAGTGAGGGTTATATTGTTTTCTGTGACAAATAGCAAAAGTTAAACAATCATCTTTAGGAGTACTGAAAAGTCAAAGCAGTTAATTACTGTAACACACACAAACATATCAAAGAAGAGTAAAGTAGAAAGAGAAAGAATGGAGGGAAGAAAAGGATAATGTGTACAAATACGTTTTAAACATATTAATCCTTTTCACACTCCATGGAAGACTCTCACTTGGTACAATCTGTTGTTCTTTCCTTTTGGCCCTGTATGTACATCTTTGCAATCACATTTGGAGCTCTTAGTAGTAAAAGTGATAAAAGTGTCCTTCACTATAGACCCAGTAAAGTCTGGTCTATGCTTAAAAGTTTTACTGGTATAACTGTCAGTTACAGGTGTGATTTTTTTTTTTACCAAAATAGTTATACCGGTAAAAGTACTAGTGTGGACATAGTTATATCGGTATAAAGGTCACATATATAAGGATAGTTATTCCCCTTCCAGTACAGGAATAGCTATACTGATATATTCACCTCTATACTGATATAAACCAAATTAACCCTGCACCCATCCACACAATGAAGCCCTTTATTTTGATATAAAGAGCTCTTAATATCGATATTTGTACTCCTCCTCGACAAGGGGAGTAGCGCTGAAATTGGTATTGTCATTTCAAATTAGGGTTAGTGTGGCCGCAATTTGATGGTATTGGCCTCAGGGAGCTATCCCACAGTGCACCATTGTGACCGCTCTGGACCACAATCTGAACTTGGATGCACTGGCCAGGTAGACAGGAAAACCCCCGCGAACTTTTGAATTTCATTTCCTGTTTGCCCAGCGTGGAGGGCTGATCAGTACAGGTGACCACGCAGTCCCAGAATCTAAAAAGAGCTTCAGCATGGACCGTACAGGAGATACTGAATCTGATCTCTGAATGAGGAGATGAATCTGCTCTATCAGAACTCTGTTCCAATAGACGAAATGCCAAAGCATTTGAAAAAATCTTCAAGGTCATGATGGACAGAGGCCACAACAGGGACTCAACACAGTGCTGCGTAAAACTTAAGAAGCTGAGACAAATGTACCAGTATGCCAAAGAATCAAATGGATGCTCATGGAGGGAGGGGCAACTGACGACTGTAGCTATCCCACAGTTCCCGCACTCTCTGAAAACCATTTGAATTCTTGGCTGAGCTCCCAAAGCCTGAAGGGTCAAAAACATTGTTGCGGGTGGTTCAGGGTATATGTCATCAGCCCCCCCATGCCCCTCTGTGAAAGCAAAGGGAAAAAAATCATTTCTCGCCTTTTTTCAATGTCACCGTATGTCCGCTGGATGCTGCTGGCAGACGCGGTGCTGCAGTGCTACACAGCAGCATCCCGTTCCCTTGCCTTGCAGATGGCAGACGGTACAGTAGGACTGGTATCCATCATCGTCATCCCGTGAGTGCTTCTTGCTGGCCTCAGTGAGGTCAGCCGGGGGTGCCTGGGCAAAAATGGGAATGACTCCAGGTCATTCTCTTCTTTAAGTTTTGTCTAATGAAGATTCAGTCCTGCCTGGAATATCATGGCAGCTGGAGGCTTCTACCTCAGGCTGCTCTCCCCAGTCAGCAGCATTGTGCAGTCGTGCCTACCCCTTGCTACCAGGGCTCACAATCAGATACTTAGACCTCTACATTTTGCTGCAATTAAAAAAATTAAGCTGCTGTTTAGAACTGTCCCCCAACATACATATCCTGGGACATTTTGTATTTTACCAGTGCCAACCAAAGGCCCACACACAAATGGAGATTCAGTCCTGCCTGTGCTCCTATCCTAGTGCTTGTCACAGATTCCCATTTTCAGCTATAGGCTGAGTAAGTGCAGAATGGGGGTTCACTCTACTTTGCTGTAAGACAACCACCCTTCCCTTTCCCCCTTTGATCTCTGCTTGCAGAGGCAATAACGTCAGTGTTGTTTCTTATTCATGCATTCTTTATTACTTCATCACATAAATGGGATAACTGCCATGGTACCCCAGGAGGAGTGGGGGAGAAGGGAAGCAATGGGTGGTGTTGTTGCAGGGGCTCCCCCTAGAATGACATGCAGCTCATCATTTCTGCGGGATGTCTAGGGCTCTGACCCAGATCGGCTGTTTGCCTCTCTGTTTTTTTAATAGGCTTGCCTGATATTCTAGGCAGGACTGACTCTCCATTAGACAAAACTTAAAGAAGAGAATGACCTGGGGAGTCATTCCCATTTTTGTCCTTGCGCCCCCGATCGACCTCACCAAGGCCGGCCCAGAGCACCCATGACAGCAGCAGACGGTACAGTAGAGCTGGTAACCATCTTTGCTAACTTGCAAAGGCAAAGGGATGCTGCTGTATAACACTGCAGTACCGCCTCTGTCAGCAGCATCCAGTACACATATGGTGACAGTGAAAAAAGGCTGAACGGGCTCCATGGTTGCCATGCTATGGCGTCTGCCTGGGCAATTCAGGGAAAAGGGCGCGAAATGATTGTCTGCTGTTGCTTTCACAGAGGGAGGATTGACTGACAACATTTACCCACAACTACCTGCGACAAATTTTTGGCCCCATCAGGCATTGGGATCTCAACTCAGAATTCTAATGGGTGGAGGAGACTGCAGAAAATATGGCATAGCTATGGGATAGCTACCCACAGTGCAACACTCCGGAAGTCAATGCTAGCCTTGGTACATGGATGCATACCGCCGAATTAATGTGCTTAGTGTGGCCGCGTGCTCTCGACTTCATACAATCTGTTTCTAAAAATCGGTTTCTGTAAAATCGGAATAATCCCATAGTGTAGACATACCTTAAGGAGCTAGTACCATCTTAATTTTACCGGTACGATTAATGTGGTATAGCTGCCTAGCATAGACAAGCCCCAAAACTCACTGCTAAGGAACCAGAAGATTCAGATTCCTTGAGTACATCCTAGCCACCACCACTCACCCAGTCCTACAATTAATTAGCACTTTGGAAGGCCTTTCAAACATGCACAGGTTTTGGTATAAACTGGGATGGGGGGGATGATTTCCAAAGTGTTATGATAGGACCATGTTTGACAAAAACAGTCAGGACCAAGGGTCAGAATCTCAGCCTAAGAAGCTGGAACTGAGACCAGGGACCAAATTTGGAGTCAGGTTTCAGGGTCTGGGTTGGGAGGCAAAGTCAAGTCAAGCCAAGGTAAAAGCCAAGAGAGTTCAAGTACAGGGATGTTTGTGGCAGCTACAGAAAATCCACACTATTCCCCTGGGCAATTCCTGGAACTCCTCCTGGATTTATACAGAGCAGAAAGCCAATCAAGAGCCATGAGGCTTAACCACGTGACCATGAATGATATCACTCTCCTGAGGATAGCACAGAGAAATAAAGAAAGGATGTTATTTGGATGCCAGCAAACACCGGGACCATACACTGACATGCTTTGTTATGCAATGATTCTCGACTACATGCTGCTAGCCTGGCGTGGTAAAGTGTCCTACTATGGAGGACGGAATAAGGCTGCCCCCACCCCCACCCCCACCCAAGACCTTTTGCAAAGGCTTTGGGAGTACATCCAGGAGAGCTTCATTGAGATGTCCCTGGAGGATTTATGCTCCATCCCTATACATGTTAACAGACTTTTCCAGTAGCTGTACTGGCTGCGAATGCATCCCAAGCCTTCAGAGCAAATTAACCATTAAACAAGCTTGCTTTTAAACCATGTACAATATTTACAAAGGTACACTCACCAGAGGTCCCCTCTCTGCCTTCTAAGTCCATGAGCCCGCCTTGGGAGGGTTGGGAGGGTACTGGGTTCAGGGTGATAAACAGTTCCTGGCTGTCGGGGAAAACGTTTTCTCCACTTGCATGCTGTGCATTATGTTCAATATCCTCCTTTTCCTCATCCCCAAAATCTGCATCCTTGTTGCGTGAGAATCCATTGGAGAAGTCCATGCACAGAGCTGGGGTAGTTGTAGGGGCACCCCCTAGAATGGCACGCAGCTCATCATAGAAGCGGCATGTCTGGGGCTCTGACCTGGAGCAGCCGTTTGCCTCTCTGGTTCTTTGGTAGGCTTGCCTGAGCTCCTTAAGTTTCATGTGGCACTGCTGCAGGTCCCTGTTATAGCCTCTGTCCTTCATGCCTTTGGAGATTTTTTCAAATATTTGGGCATTTCATCTGATAGCACAGATTCATCTCCCCAAACAGCAGTCAGATCCAGTACCTCCCATTGAGTTCATGCTGGAGCTCTTTTGTGATTCTGGGATTGCATGGTCACTTGTGCTGATGAGTTCTGCATGGTCACCTGTGCTGATCAGCTCGCCACACTGGCCAAATAGGAAATGAAATTCAGAAGTTCGCAGGCCTTTTCCTGTCTACCTGGCCAGTGCATCAGAGTTGAGAGTGCTGTGCAGAGTGGCCACAATGGAACACTCTGGGATAGCTCCCAGAGGCCAATACTGTCGAATTGCATCCAAACTACCTCAAATTCGACCTAGCAAGGTCGATTTCAGCGCAAATCCCTTCATCAGGGAGGAGTACCCATGCAGGTGCCATTGCGTGGCAAACATGGAGCCCGCTCAGATCTCTGCTGCAGTTTTGACCATTGTAAATACCTCATGCATTATTCAGCAGTATGGTCAGTACCTGCAAAACCGGGCGAGGAAGCGACGACAGTGCGATTACTATACTGATGAGGACATGGACACAGATGTTCCTAGATGCATGGCTTGTGGTGATTGGGAGATCATGGTGGCATTGGGCCAGGTTCATGCCGTGGAACGCCGATTCTGGGCCCAGGAAACAAGCAGGTCTGAGATGATTCCCAGTGGCTGCGAAACTTTCTTTTGTGTAGAGCCACTTCCATGATGCCCCTGAATATCTGAACTATCTTGAAGAGAGCTGGCCAGTGCAGAACACAAGTTCTGGGGAAAATTCAAAACTGAGACTGTGTTGGGGTAACCACAGCTGCAAGTGGTAACTACAGCTGCTGTGGGGCTGGTGTGTTGCTGGCAGACTGCTAGTGTCAGAATAGCTGGACCAGTTCTGTGGCTACACACAGACATGCAGGATGTACACTGCATGCGGTTTGAAAGTGGCTCAGGCTAGGAGCTACAACAGCAAAGCAGCATGAGGCACCCAAGGTTACAGGGCAGGTGATGATACAACTCCTCACTGGTCTGGACTGTACCCCGGGATGTGACATCCATACGACACCAAATGGTAACTTTCCCACAATAACATACCACCTTTAAATGTCGCCTACTGAGCTCAGTGAAAATTACTCATGCATGTAAATTTATAAGCATCTGCAAGTTTGCTGGTTTGAGGCCTTTAATGCCAAGTCTTAGCATAATTCAAGAAGGTCCCTTGAGACACTGCAAACAGGAAAGCATTTTTAATGAAAATAACCTTCGATACAGACAGACCTTTCAGGGCGAGTATAAAGTTATATTTATCTAACAAATGCTACACGTTGTCAAGGAGAAACTTGACATTAACACATTGTAATTGGACATCATAATGGAGTGTACTGCAATGGGTGGGGCACCTGAAGCACAACACTGAATTCTGATTTAAAATTTAATTTAAAAATAAGCAGCAATTCATCCATCCAAATCATGGCTTAACGTCCTATGAGCCTCTCTCTTAAAGTTACTGGGAATATAGAACTGGAAATCCTTTTTGACCTTCAAGCTCTGGTATTAGGAAAACTAGCCAGTGATGGGTGCTTCAATCCCCATTTAAGGGTGAGTCACTAAGCAGCCTACCCTTGATTTAAGATTTACCAGAAAACCAGGTTGTCAAAATGAAACTTTGCTAAGAACTGGTCATTCTCATGATAAATCTTTAAAAATTGTAATATAATAAATTATATTTATTTGCTAACAAAATATGGATAGTGGAATGATTTCACCTGATACAAGCTGGGAATAAGGGATACTGCACCTCCCATGAGGCTTCTACAGAGCCCTGGCTGCATTTTAAAGATGCTTTTTCCCCCATATAATTCATAAACAAGCATTAACACCATCTATCCAATGGGTTCTCAAACTGGGGGTCCGGACCTGTCAGAGGGTCACGAGGGTACTACATGGGGGGTTGCAAGCTGTCAGTTTCCACCCCAAACCCAACTCTGTCTCCAGAAAAGTGTTTTTAATTTATAAGGGGGGTTCAGGTCGCACTCAGAGGCTTCCTATATGAAAGAAGTCACCAGTACAAAAGTTTGAGAACTACTGATCTATCCTTAATCACCCTTTGGTCACACCAATCTGCACTTCCATGTTCCATTAGGGGTGAATCAAGCATGGTAGGTTAAAGTGGGGCATGTCTTTTGTCTCTCTACATAAGAAAGATAGCGTAACACTGGGCAATATACATAGTTATGTTATGTCAGATATACAGTTCTATGAGTTTTGATATTTTGGACATAGTCACGCTAAGAACAGGAGGAGCAGGCCTAATGAGAGGGATAAACAGGAAAGAGGGGCTTCTGGGAAAGAGACAGGAATTTGGTGCCTAGGATTCTGTTCAAAGGTGCACAGTATCTCTGGATTTAGGATTGAGTTCACCTTTGAGGATAGGCCAGTGCACAGTTCCATATATAGGTGAGTTGCATGCTTAGTGAATAAAATAAGTCATGAGTTGTTTCTGAACTGCCTTGTGTCAAATTATTACACATACACCTGAAGAGGAGTGTATCCCTGTTGATGCTACAGAATGCCCCAAAGTAAATCCAAAGGTCAGGTGGATATCCTTTGTCCTTGAGTCTCACTGGCTAAGCACTGGTATTCATAGGTGCAGAGATGTGTTTGTGGCTGTGCAGCAGGTATAAAACTCCCTGTGAGCTGTGTCTGTCTCCTTCCCATAGCAAACACACACATAAAAGGACAGGGCTTTACCATTTAAGCATTAGCCAAACAGCCAAATTCCTGCCTTGAACTTGTGTGGATCATTTTACTGGCTTCACGTAAGACTCCATCACCTCTCAGGACACATATCGGACAGCACAATTAATTTGAAGGTTTACAGATGAGAAGATGACCTAACTCAAGCACTTACCCAAATGATACACTTAAGAAATGCTCTGCATGTGTGTGAGATGAGGTGAACCACCAACATGGGTGAGAACGGGTTAAGGTTAGTTAGGCACATTCACTCCACCTGGTCAGTAATTAGTTACTTGTCAGTCAGAGAGGATGGGACTGAAGACAGGTCAGGTGATAACTCAACAGACAGCCAGGCATTAGAGATAGGCCAAGAGAGGTCAGTCTGGAAAGAAGTCCAAAGGTGACCGGCTCCTGTGAAGGGGTGAAGCTCCACAGGCTGTTGGAAGCTGGAAGCCTCACAAAGATTTAGGTGGGGTAGGACAGTGCTTGAAACCAGATCTGGGGAAAGGCAGTTGAACCCCAGGAAAGAGGTAAGCACAAGGCCCAGAGGATACGTTGATTCTCTGGGATTTTGTACAACATCTGGATATTTTGTTACTCCAGCAGGGGTGTGGACGCAATGCTTCTCAGAGGGAGGGCTGAGTGGTGTGCAAAGAGACAACCTACAGAGGGCAATGCAGATTAAAACCCTTCAGCATCACACCCTGACACAAGGTGGCACTCTGGTGCTGAGTATGCATCATTGCTGTATGACACACAAAGTTTTAGAAATTTAATTCCAGGAAACACCAGTAACTTAATGACAAGACAAAATACTGATAATTAAATGATTTTAATAGTGTGTCAAGATGAGCGATAATAGTCTTGAGAAATGGACTGGGTAAATCATCATCCCTCAGGCTTTCTCCACACATTGCCATTCAGGCATGAAGAATGCAATATGCAAACTCCATATATTAAATATATTAGCCATATATTTAACTTAAACACAATATTAGTGCTCACCATATCACGGGTACTATCTTCAGCAACACATCCATTCTCATCATTCAGGATCAAATGGACTTGAGAGGAGGGTTGAAAAAAAACTACCAAACTTCTGTGCGTGGATTTTATTAACCCTGAATTTCCGAGTAGTGTGGGAAGTTTGTTTCTGCAGAAATGTTGCCTCTTTCTTTCTTATTATTTTCCCTTTATTGATACTTAATAATCAACTCTGAAGTTATTGACAGACTGGGGAATGATTGATGTGCAAATATCATAAATATGGCACAGTGAAATATGCATTGTTATAGGTTTCATGTCATGCAGTGTTGCAATTTGTAACTCTCATGGACCTGCGAGTACCTATAGTATCTTCCTATCTGATTTATTTACAAAGTATACAAGAGGGTCAACTTCAAGATTAAAGTGTTACACACATGCTGGATCAAATTCTGCTGTAAATTACAGGCATTCAGTCCCACTCAGTCAACAATATTGCACACATATATCTAAGGGCATAGTATAGCCCACTATGTACTTGTATTTACTTTACTTAAATGGAAGTAATTAGCCTTGGCCTTCATTTTAATAAATATCATGGTCTACATTGAATATTAAAAACTCTCTCTCATTGGTAGAGCAAGTGGATACAGTTGGAATTGTAGCGGTGGATGCTATGGATAATCAAGATCTTATATGCAAATGTCTTCCTCCCAAAATGCTTTACAAACGATAGCCCAGATCCTGTAAACACTTATGTACATGGATAACCTTACTTGTGTTATTAAAGTTATATAAGCGTGTTTGCAGGATCACAACATATCTAGGTAAAGGACCACAGAAAAGCAGCTAGACCTATGGTCAGAAGGTAGTAACTAGTGGTGCACAGCACACTTCACAATAGTGGGGGATGCAAAAATCTGGCTAAAGACATAAGAGCAAATCTCTGTTTCTTATACAAAAGTTTCATGGGATCCTTAATACCCAGGCAGAGCCATCAAGTCCTTGATTTTCTAGGCCTCAGCAGGAAGATTTTCCATAAAGTCCAATCCCGTTAATTCTTCCTATTATTTGCTTTTCATTAGTACCTAAACAGATTTGAGACCTCACTGTGATAGGCACTGCAAAGACGAAACAAGACGTGGTCCCTGCCCTGAGGACTTTTCAGTTTAAAAAAACGTAATACCCAAAGTGTGTTTTATTCAAGACAAGCATTCTAAGAATTCAGGCACTTCATGAAAAATCTGGAATTCGTCTAGGAGCTGAGCCAAAACCTACTGATCCAGCGAAAGGTTCTCATTCATTTCAGTGGGCTTTGGCTTGATATCAATGTTTTATATGTTTCACTTTGAGATAAAGCCCAATCTTGTGGTTAAGGGAGATACAACTAAATTAAATAATAAGACTATGGGACCAGGTAAATCTAGGTTCAATTACCAGCTCTGCTATGGATTTCCTGGAAGACCTTTGACAAGTCACTTAAGTTAGGATTTTCAAAGAAGCCTAAGGAAGTTAGGAGCCCAACTTGTGTTGAAATTGACTAGGAGTTGAGTGCTGAACTCCCTCAATTTCCTTTGAAAATCTTGGCATTAAATCTCTCTGTGCTCCAATATGCCAGATGTAAAAGGGGGATTTTACTCCCCCTCTCCTACGGTTTGGATCCTCCCCACATTAGATCTTATGTTCTTTGGGGTAACTCCTAGCACAGGAGGCCCCTGATGTCAACAGCTGCCTTTGAGTGTTATGGAATATTAACAAGACATAACTTACCAAAATTAGAAGTCCAATACTCCAGCCCTAACATCTAGTTCTAGTGTTATTTGCAACTTAGGCTATGTCTACATGTACAGCAGTGTCTGCAGTACAAGTACTACTCACGTAGCCACACGCCAGAGTGAAAGGTAGGCTGTGTCCAGACTTGTCACTGCGGTGTGTAGCTACATGTGTCTGTGAAAGGCTCTGGCAGGGGCAGGTAGCGGGGAAAGGCTTCATGAGGAGGTAGACAGCTACACACAATGCTGAAGTGTAGAAGTGGGAGGCACTGCTTGGGTGTGTAGAGAGTTATGCAGGGTGTATACCCTGGGGAATCAGGTGTGTAGGGCTCCACTCAACTCACTTAAGCCAGGCCTCACTGTCTACACTGCTATCTATACCTGTCCTAGCTGGGCATGCAGAACCTGTACTATACACACCACCGCAAGTGCAGATGTACCTTTACAGTCCTGTATTAATATGCCCTTTTCAAGATTCCAAGGTCATTCAAGAGCTCTGATATCTTATTATTACTTACTGCCTTTCTGGACTCAGACTGGTTGAGTGTGGGTGTCCTGCAGACACGAAATCTATTTTAAAAAGTAAACATACTTAATGGAGCTGAAATATGCAAATTGCTCCCAAACACAAATGTATTATAGCACTAAATGTAAAACGATTAATGTGTTGTGTGTGGTAATTGAATTACTTGAGTATAGACTATTTATTGCACAAATGTCAACTTAATTTATGCACAATAATTAATTTAATATGTCTCGAAAGTTGCTACTTGTTATTTCCATTTTCACAAAAGCCATTCTGCCACTTCCCACATTTGTGAAGATTACTTAACACTTTTTATAAAGTAGTAGCAACACAGTAGTCCATCGAACTCTGAGCACGTGCAGCAAGTGTCATGCATAAAACTATTTTAAATAATGTTGTCTTGTCCTGTCTAATTTAACAGCTTTGACTTCAGCACCACTTTTTGAACAAAACTTCTTTTCCTTATAAAAATATAGCTATTGTTTGCCATAAGGATTTCACTCTGATGTGCCCTGTACCTCAGTTTGAAGCATTACCTAATCTGTTGTAAAATTAATTCTAGATCATAGCATTTTGGTTATGTAACTCAAGAAGCTTTACCTACTGTTGTATAAGGTCATGTCACAGACATTTTCACATCAGAAAATTTAGCAAAATGGGTGGTTGCAGTGCAAGCCGATTATGCTTTAGCTCTAAGGACTGGAAAAGTGATAGGATCACTACAATAGTTTCTAGTATCATGATTTGATATTTTTCTATTGAACTATAACTTTTGAGGGTCAAGGTCAATTTGTTTCTTTTAAATCTGACAATGGAGGGAGTGGGAAAACAGTTCATCAGATGGTTTCCTTCATTGACATCCACTCCATCTGCTTATTAATTCTCATGGCAGGAAAAGTGTTGGTAGGATGGCTACTATTGCCAAGCATTGGTGGCATCAATGTATGGGCACACGAGAGGAAAGAGAGAGAGTTGTGATTCTAGGTGCAGAAAGAGCAGAAGCATGAAGTGTGTATCAAGGGCAAGATTTTCAACAGCATGTCATCGTCCATGTAGTATATTTTAAAAGTTTCATTATGTCAATAACTGGTTGGACATTACGTGTATGACAATTACAAATGAATATATGTTTTAACATATTTATTTTTAAATACATAAGAATGGCCATCCTGGGTTAGACCAAATGTCCCTCTAGCCCAGTATCCTGTCTTTTGACAGTGACCAATGCCAGGTGCTTCAGAGGGAATGAACAGAACAGGTAATCATCAAGTGATCCATCCCCTGTCGCCCATTCCAGGGTTCTGGCAAACAGGCTAGGGACACCATCCCTGTCCATCCAATAAGTTCCTGGACTGCACTGCAGACAACTTTTTATTTCAGAAAGTTGAAAAAGCTACTAGGGGGGAAGCTGTTCTAGACTTGATTTTAACAAATAGGGAGGAACTTGTTGAGAATTTGAAAGTAGAAGGAAGCTTGGATGAAAGTGATCATGAAATCATAGAATTTGCAATTCTAAGGAAGGGTAGAAGGGAGTACAGCAGAATAGAGACAATGGATTTCAGGAAGGCGGATTTTGGTAAGCTCAGAGAGCTGATAGGTAAGGTCCCATGGGAATCAAGACTGAGGGGAAAAACAACTGAGGAAAGTTGGCAGTTTTTCAAAGGGACGCTATTAAGGGCCCAAAAGCAAGTTATTCCGATGGTTAGGAAAGATAAAAAATGTGGCAGAAGACCACCTTGGCTTAACCACGAGATCTTGTGTGACCTACAAAATGAAAAGGCGTCATATAAAAAATGGAAACTAGGTCAGATTAAAAAAGGATGAATATAGGCAAATAACACAGGAATGCAGTGGCAAGATTAGAAAGGCAAAGGCACAAAATGAACTCAAACTAGCTATGGGAATAAAGGGAAACAAGAAGACTTTTTATCAATACATTAGAAACAAGAGGAAGACCAAGGACAGGGTAGGCCCACTGCTCAGTGAGGAGGGGGAAACAGTAACGGGAGACTTGGAAATGGCAGAGATGCTTAATGACTTCTTTGTTTCGGTCTTCACTGAGAAGTCTGAAGGAATGTCTAGTATAGTGAATGCTTACGGGAAGAGGGTAGGTTTAGAACAGAAAATAAAAAAAGAGCAAGTAAAAAATCACTTAGAAAAGTTAGATGCCTGCAAGTCACCA
The DNA here is from genome assembly GCF_025201925.1 of Gopherus flavomarginatus. Lineage (NCBI taxonomy): Eukaryota > Metazoa > Chordata > Testudines > Testudinidae > Gopherus > Gopherus flavomarginatus. The sequence goes on from NC_066625.1 coordinate 29,484,993, forward strand.
GGGCCTGACAAAATGCATCCTAGTATACTCAAGGAGTTAATAGAAGAGGTATCTGAGCCTCTAGCTATTATCTTTGGGAAATCATGGGAGACGGGGGAGATTCCAGAAGACTGGAAGGGGGCAAATATAGTGCCCATCTATAAAAAGGGAAATAAAAACAACCCAGGAAACTACAGACCAGTTAGTTTAACTTCTGTGCCAGGGAAGATAATGGAGCAGGTAATTAAAGAAATCATCTGCAAACACTTGGAAGGTGGTATGGTGATCGGGAATAGCCAGCATGGATTTGTAAAGAACAAATCGTGCCAAACTAATCTGATAGCATTCTTTGATAGGATAACGAGCCTTGTGGATAAGGGAGAAGCGGTGGATGTGATATACCTAGACTTTAGTAAGGCATTTGATATAGTCTCGCATGATATTCTTATAGATAAACTAGGAAAGTACAATTTAGATGGGGCTACTATAAGGTGGGTGCATAACTGGCTGGATAACCGTACTCAGAGAGTAGTTATTAATGGCTCCCAATCCTGCTGGAAAGGTATAACAAGTGGGGTTCCACAGGGGTCTGTTCTGGGACCGGTTCTGTTCAATATCTTCATCAACTATTTAGATGTTGGCATAGAAAGTACGCTTATTAAGTTTGCGGACGATACCAAACTGGGACGGATTGCAACTGCTTTGGAGGACAGGGTCAAAATTCAAAATGATCTGGACAAATTGGAGAGATGGTCTGAGGTAAACAGGATGAAGTTCAATAAAGATAAATGTAAAGTGCTCCACCTAGGAAGGAACAATCAGTTTCACACATACAGAATGGGAAGAGACTGTCTAGGAAGGAGTATGGCAGAAAGATCTAGGGGTCATAGTAGACCACAAGCTTAATATGAGTCAACACTGTGATACTGTTGCAAAAAAAGCAAACGTGATTCTGGGATGCATTAACAGGTGTGTTGTAAACAAGACACGAGAAGTCATTCTTCCGCTTTACTCTGCGCTGGTCAGGCCTCAGCTGGAGTATTGTGTCCAGTTCTGGGCACCGCATTTCAAGAAAGATGTGGAGAAATTGGAGAGGGTCCAGAGAAGAGCAACAAGAATGATTATAGGTCTTGAGAACATGACCTATGAAGGAAGGCTGAAGGAATTGGGTTTGTTTAGTCTGGAAAAGAGAAGACTGAGAGGGGACATGATAGCAGCTTTCAGGTATCTAAAAGGGTGTCATCAGGAGGAGGGAGAAAACTTGTTCACCTTAGCCTCCAATGATAGAACAAGAAGCAATGGGCTTAAACTGCAGCAAGGGAGATTTAGGTTGGACATTAGGGAAAAGTTCCTAACTGTCAGGGTAGTTAAACACTGGAATAGATTGCCTAGGGAAGTTGTGGAATCTCCATCTCTGGAGATATTTAAGAGTAGGTTAGATAAATGTCTATTAGGGATGGTCTAGACAATATTTGGTCCTGCCATGAGGGCGGGGACTGGACTCGATGAACCTCTCGAGGTCCCTTCCAGTCCTGGAGTCTATGAGTCTATCTTGGCTAATAGTTTTAATCTTTTGAATAAACACATGTTCAACCTTGTGGCACATATTGAACTATATATATTAAAATATCAAAGTTCTTCTGAAACTTTAAATATTTCCATCTGATCTGAATTGTGGAGGCCTGATTATCCTCTCTCCCCCACAATGTTTTATACTCTATATAACAGTTGAATTCAGTGGTGTTTCCCTTCACTTCCAGAACACTAGTGTAAGTGTGAAGAGAACTTGTGGTTTAGTTGTTTATAGTTTCTATGTAATTGCAATTTTGAAATATTTGAAATGTTACACATGCATCATATTCTGTACATCGCAAATTACATCAGGATTAAAATGTTGCAATACTTCTGCTGCCAATGTAAATGTGCCTTAAGCACATGTGAATACCTTAACTGGAAAACTGTAATCCTTCAGAAGGAGATGGGATGAAATTTGATAAATGGAAACTTGACTCTTAAGTATCCTGATGCCAAATGACAGTCCAAAATCCTCAGGAAGATCCTCTTGGTAATAGCAAGCTGGCAAAATACATCAGTACCAAAGTCAATAACGATAGAGTCTCCATGCACAGGATGATTAGGCTACTCAGAATGAGTTCAGCTCTACTCTTCGACTAGATATACTACTTTTTCCTCCATAATACACTCTTTAATTGGAGGATTGCCAAAGAGTGTTCCACTAAGGATGATGAATTGGTGTCGGCATTCTGGCAAGGCTCCCATGCTGCTCTCCAGAGACTATGGAAAGAGGGGTGTCCATATATAAGTAATTAACAGGACAAAGAAAGCAAATCAAATTGACACTTTTGCTGAAACATTATTGTCATTTCATTTATCGCTTACACCAAATGAATAAGAAACAGCACTTCTTGCTACCAAAAAAGCCACTTGTTCTTTTAGGTACACACCACATGCCTTCAGCCTGCTTCATGGTGCACTTTTCATTTTCTGGGACAGAAAATTAGCCTCTCTTAATCAGTAAAAGAATTGTGAAACGATTCCACATGATATGCAAAACAGATGAGGGGAAATCTATTTGTGCTCAAGTAGTGTCTGACCCCAGAGCCCCAGGAAGAAGCAGAACTGTATGGTTATAGGGGCCTAAGTTATAATTCAGCAGTCCTGTGTTCATTTCCCGGCTCTTCTACTAACACTGCTGTGTAATCTGGAGCAAGTCACTTCACCTCTTTCTCCTCCCACCCTTTTCTTGTCTTGCTTATATACTCCTCAGTGTTGGCTGGGGTTACTGTAATACAAATAAATTATAATAAAAACATGATGCTGCTAGAAACTTTGGCCAGTTCTACATTAGAAAGGATTTGCTGGTATAACTTTTCTGGTATAGATGTACCAGCAAACTCTCCTAGTGCAGATGCCTCTTATACCAGTTCCTCAAACAAAATAAAATATCAAAGACTCACACCCCTAACTGACACTATTATACTAGCCAGTCAGGGCTGGCCTTACCATGAGGCTAACCGAGGTGGCCGCCTCAGGTGCCAGACTCGGGGGGGGCACTATGTCCCAGAGTGTAGAAAATTGTGTCTGCTGCTGGTGCATATGTATTCTATCTGCTCTAGATGCACAGAGATGGTGGAGTGCTGTGCTGGAGGAAAGAGGGCACAAGAGACATAACGGGCAGGCAGGAGAAAAGATGAGAGGGAATAACAGAAAGTAGCAGGAGCTGCAGGAAGAGAGAGAAGGAGGAGCCTCTTATGTAAATCCCTAACACCCCCAGGAGCCTGGACTGATTAACACCAGCTTCTCAGGGAGCTTCCTGTTTCCTGCTGCTTCCCTAAATCCACTAGGGGAGAACAGGCAGTCAACTGAAGCAGGAGGAGCCAGTTAGGCCCTTGAGACGCTGATATCTTCCCTCACTCAGGCCCTGCTACCAGCCTGCTTATTTGTCCCCTTCAAATGAGTGTTGAGAGCCACTATAGCTGGCACAGAACAGCACTCATGAGGGAAAGAAGAAAACGCACCTCTGGGGCAGCATTCAAAAAAAGAAAGCAAGCAAAGGAAGCTTTTCGATCTAAGCAGGAAGGAGCTCTCCTGAGATACGTAGATACAAATGTTCACAGTGAGCCTTCTAGCTCCAGTGAGTATCTAAATGCTGAGGAGATGCCTGATCTTCCAATTACTCAGAGTGCAGGTGACCTGGTAGCTACTGCAGCATCGATAGCGCCATCTCAAATGGATGTAACCATGCACATTCCTGAAGAAAACTGTAGATCAGAAAAGTGTGTGGTCGAGGTGCAAGAAACAGCTGCTGCTGAGTTTAGTTCCTTAAGTTTAGATGATCCAGAACTGTGGACCCACTTGAGCAGTAGCCCGAGAGACTTCCTTTTACTGTGTGGGCCACAGCAAGTGAAAAATTTCATGTTCCCCAAAGACAATGAAAAGAGAAGTTTCAATCCAACACATTACTAGTGTGAAATCCCCAATGGTGACAAAGTGGAGAGGCCATGGCTTGAACACCCAGAATGCTGCATGCTGCTTTTGTTGCAAACTCTTCCAATCTAATGTTCCAGCTACATTGGGTTCTACAGGAACAAAGGACTGGAAAAATCTGGCTAGAAATCTGGCATGCCATGAGAAGGCAGCAAATCACCAGAAAGCATTCCATAGGTGGAAAGAGCTTGAGATGAGACTAAGGTTAAAGGCCGCCATAGATGATCAGCACCAAGAGAAAATTGCATCAGAGTCTCTTTACTGGCAAAATATTCTGAAAAGGCTCATTGCCATTGTGAGAATGCTTACTACCCAACAGCTAACACTGCGTGGCACTTCAGATCAGCCGCATGTGCCAAACAATGTAAACTTCCTTAATATTGTGGAACTGATGGCTGAATTTGATGCTGTACTTCAGGAACATCTAAGAAGACTCACCACCCAAGAAATGTACACACATCACTACCATGGAAAAATAATTCAAAATGAGATCATACAGTTACTGGCAACAAAAGTCAAACAGAAGATTGTGGCAGATCTGAAGTCAGCAAGATATTACTCTTATTCTGGACTGCACACCTGACATCAGCCATACAGAACAAATAACTTTAATGGTGCGTTTTGTAACAACAGAACCTAGTGAAAATGTCCCTGCAATGGTGACTGTCAGAGAGCATTTTCTAGAATGTATTGACATTGATGACATTACAGGAGCTGGTATGACAAATATGCTTCTTTAAAAGCCGAAGGATACGGGAATTGCGATAGCTGACATGAGAGGTCAGGGCTACAATAATGGTGCCAACATGAGAGGAAAGAACAGAGGAGTGCAGACACAAATCCGAGAGTTAAACCCTCAAGCTTTTTTTTTGTCCCATACAGTTCTCATTCATTGAACATGGTAGTCAGTGATGCAGCATCAGCTTCTAGTGAAGCTGCTGAATTTTTTAATGCAATTCAAAGCATCTATGTAGCTTTCTCCACATCAACTCATTGATGGCAAATTTTGAAGCAAGATCTGGGAACATCTTCTCTGACACTGAAACCACTGAGTGCTGCATGATGGGAAAGTCGAGTGGAGGCGATAAATCCTATCAAACACCAAATTGGGAAAATAGATGATGCCATAGTTGCCATTATGGAGGATAATGCTATGACAGGAACTGTTTCTGGAAGAACAGTGGTAGAGGGAAATGGAATCACCAGAAACATACATAACTTCAAATTTCTATGTGGCTTAGTGTTGTGGCATGACATACTCTTTGAAATAAATGTTGTAAGCAAGAGACTCCAAGGTGTTGACCTTGATATATCCGGAGCAATGGAACAACTAGACAAAGCAAAGTCATACCTCCAGTCTTACCAGTCAGATGAGTGATTTCAAAATGTTCTGAAGAGTGCATAGAAGTTGGCAGAGGAACTTCACACTGAAGCTATTTTCCCACCCATTCAAGAATACAAGAGCAGCAATGAGTCCTGTGGTACCTTATAGACTAACAGATGTATCGGAGCATGAGCTTTCATGGGTGAATACCCACTTCGTCGGATGCATGTCTATAAGGTGCCACAGGACTCTTCGCTGCTTTTACAGATCCAGACTAACACGGCTACCCCTCTGATACAAGAGTCACCGAAGGAAACATTTGGATTATGAGGCAGGGGATAATCCCACAAGAGACCCCAAACAACAATTCAAAGTTGAATTCTTTAACCAGGTGCTAGATTGTGCAATGCAGTCAGCTGAAGAACGTTTCATGCAGTTCAAGGAACATACCAGTATATTTGGGATGTTGTATGATATTCCCAAACTCCTCACTATACCTGAAGAAGACCTGCACCAGCAATGCAGGGCACTAGAGACAGGCTGACACATGATGACATGCGCAATATTGATGTGAGTGATTTAGGTGATGAACTGAAAGCCCTTTCAAGATACATTTCAGCAGGATCAACTCCAAAGGCTGTTCTGGAATATATGTGCACAAATAAGATGACCACCCTCCTTCCAAATGCTTTTGTTGCTCTGAGCATACTTCTAACACTTCCTGTAACAGATGCCAGCGAGAACGCAGCTTCTCCAAGCTGAAGTTAATAAAAACACATCTACGCTCCACAATGACACAAGACAGGCTGGTCGGCCTTGCAATCATCTCAGTAAAGCATGAGCTGACCTAGGCTGCGGACCTTCAGGAAGCAGTTCAAATCTTTGCAACCAAGGCGGCACAGAAAACATCACTTTGATTATTCAAACAGATAAAAATGCCAGTGTTTACTATGCAGACAAGAAAAGTTACATTTGCTGTTCAGGCATCTGAAAGTTAAGCGTTACTTAAAATTTTTGAACAAGGCATTTTAAGTTGTTAGTTCTCCTTTATTGGGGTAGGTAGCAGAGCAGTACCATGAGAGGACTAAAACAGGAAGAAGGCAGAATTTAGACCTTTCAAAGTTTTGGCCCATATGAGGTGACATGGAGGCATCATTTGAGCTCCCAGCCTCAGGTGCCAAAATATTGTGGGCCGGCCCTGCAGCCAGTGCAGGAGTCCTAAAAGTTGTGCTGGAACAGGGTAGGCAAGTGGGAGGCCCCAGGAGGGAGCTGGAGGAGGCCAGGCAGAGCAGGGGGTGACTCCCTGCACGTATTAAAATCTCACCACTATACAGAGTCTCTTGAAAAAGTAGCTCCCTAAAGTCTGAATAGGTAGAACTACAGATGCCAATCTCAGATTGGAGGAATCACCTCAATCATCTAGTAGTAGAGGGTACTTGACTGAAGTAAGAATTTCAGTTGAACATAAATATCTGGAAAATGATCTGAGTAAGCAAAGCTTTGTCAAGCAATGCTTGCTTGAATGGCAAAAGAGGCTAAGCAGTTCTAGTAAGCCAGAAAACCTCTTCATCATTTTAAACACACAAGAGGCTCTGAAGGTTGGATCCATTTTTTTAAAAAGGCTCTACTACACTGTCTGGAAAAGACTACTACTAATTATTAATAATAGAATTCCAAGCACCCATTCTAGTCCTATTAGGGAAAAATAAAGTGACTAGTGCCAGACACAGTAAAAATATTCTCCTAGAGAATTTGCAGTTGGATCCTGAGGTCTTCAACTATCTCAGATTCTTGGGTTCCCTCTTAAATGACTTAGGTTATCAACTCTTTGGGACAAAGACCATCTTTTCCTAATTTGCATGGATAGTGTGTGGATATAATGGGGCTCCAGTCCTTCACTAAGCTACATGCTACCACAGTGCAAATAAGTAGAAGTAATAATAATTATCCAACGTAGACCTGTTTGCTTCAGCAAATGGTTCTCTTCTCCCAGTATATTACAGTAGAATCTCTGAGTTACAAACACCTCAGGACTGGAGGTTGTTCATAACTCTGAAATGTTTGTCAGCTCTGAACAAAATGTTATGGTTTTTCTTTCAAGAATTTACAACTGAACATTGACTTAATACAGATTTAAAATTTTATTATGCAGAAGAAAAATGCTGCTTTTAACCATCTTAATTTAAATGAGACAAGCATAGAAACAGTTTATTTACCTAGTCAATTTTTAAAAAAACTTTCCTTTAATTTTTAGTAGCTTATGTTTAATACAATACTGTACTATATTTGCTTTTCCCCTCTCCTCTCTGCTGCTGCCTGATTGAGTACTTCCGTTCCAAATGAGATGTGTGGTTGACCAGTCAGTTTATAACTCTTGTGTTCATAACTCTGAAGTTCTACTGTACTCCAGTACTTTGTTCCACTGTCTATGCTCATGAATATCCAGATTCTTATATCCTCAGTCCTACTGAATAGTATCTATCACTAATTCTGATTTATTATGCATCCAGTAAAGTACCGATACTATTCAACATGAGTAAGAGTATCGCAGTGTGGCTTGTGCTATGGAATAAGTCTTCCAGAAAGTGTAGAGGTGCTACACTTCCTACATATACTCTTTGGTTTCTTGCGACACACTTCCTTCTGGGGCTAAAAAACAAAGAAGCCCAGGACAGGGCAGTCACAGGCTGCAGCTACAGAGAACAGTAGGTCCTGTTCATAAGAAAGGGTATATCTTGACACCACTCTGCTCCTCAGAAAGATACTTCAGGGCCATAAGCCTTTTCAGTCCAAGGGGCAAGTTCATGGGCATACATTTTATGTACAGTCACTGATGCCTTAAGTGCTCTAGAATGTGAAAAGGAATAGGTAGAGCCTGATTTAAAGATCTGGATTGCCCACATAGATCAGGGCATGCATTCCCCAGTCAGATATCTCAGGACAACCTGAATTGCCTTTCTCCAGAGACCAAATATTGGTCTAGGTTCTGAAAACAGAATATTGCTCTGGTTTCTTCAACCAGATGCATCAGAGAATCATTAGCTTTATCCACCCAGGCCAAGTCAGTGTTGCCTGAAGCTTATTACCCTCTGGTGACTGTTGGAATGAAGGAGGAGGAGTTGGAATCAGTCTAGTTCCTGTGAATGAATAAACCACCACCAAAAACTGCCATCACAATTAGCAGCCTTGTTAGCTGTCTCAGCAGAGAATACGCATGGTATTATCAGTAATTACTATGTGGAATGAAATTCTGTTTATGTTCAGGAGCCACTTAAGAATGCCCTTCGGGGAGGGGGGGGTCAGTAATTCCATTCAGCCAAAATTCTAGCAGAAAAGGTAATATGTGGCCTTCTGAGTGAAAATTTCCATCAGAAGGCTAGGGTGTAAATCTGGGTTTGAAACAACATATCTGAATCAGAGCACTCCTGAAGCCTCAGCAAGATGGGAATTCCTCTATGGTAATTCCCTCTATCATCACTTTGGGCTACTCTGCCTGTCAGATGCATAAATGTGAGCCACAAGGAGAAGAAATCTTTCTCCTATGACCAGACAGTAACTACTTCACTGCGTTTTGTTGTCCTCTTAATTCATAACAAGACAATATTTGTGCTCTGACTCACGCTGCCGGCACCTATCTTTCCTCATAAAATATATTCCATGAGTTTGTGCAGAAATGAGGGGAAAAAACTGATTCTGTCAGAAGACATTCTCTGAAACTTCAGTCAAAGTGATAACCTAACAGGACCCTAACTATCACCTCTTGATTTGTTTAAATGTCACCCAGCTTGGGGAAAAACAAATCTCCCCCAAATACTCACTGAACATTTATTGAAGCAAATGTCTTTTGGCAGTACTGTAGTTCCAGTCCACTAGTTATTGAAAACCTGACTTATAGGATCATTGGAGAGTATTAAACAACATCCTGCCATCTACCATTTACCTTCAAATTATCCAGGGGGTTTTCTTTTTTCTTTCTTTCTAGAGACAAATGAATGTTGGAACTGTCACACTCTGCTGAGCAGATCTGAGCTTTTATCAAAACTATCTAACGTGTGCATTTTTCACCATCCTGTGGGAAAACATGTCTGTCTGTACCTATGTCTGTTTTAAATAAGTTGCCATGGTTGATATCAAAGAAAGCACTGTACCCTCTAGACACAGTAAAATTTCCATATTGCTGGTATTTCAGGCAACATGCTAATCATATGTAAACAATGTCATTAAGAAATTACATTGATCAACAATTACTTTGAAGTGATACTTCAAGTATCTTACCTACTTCATAGATTTTTAAGGTCAGAAAGGACCATTATGATCATCTAGTCTGCATAACACAAACCAAAGAACCTCACCCAATAATTTCTGCATCAAACCCTAATTTTTTTCAAGCTATAGCATATCTTTTTAAAAGGTATCCAGTCTTTGTATTTCCTATTCTAAACACAAGGAAATGCCACTGTGATGTCTCAGATATCATACTAAAAAAAATGTATTTACTTGTTTGGTAACTGTTGTTCTTCGAGATGTAGCTGCAATTGTGTATTCCACTTAAGTGTGTTTGTGTCAATTGCACCTGAGCTAAAGACTTTTTTCCCCACAGAAGTACCTATTGGGGCAGCGTACATCCTAAATGCCTACCTGTGACCTTTTCTGAAGCTATAGAAGGGCAGTGCCACCCTGATCCCTCTCAATTCCTTTACACCAGAACAGATGACCTAAGACTCCAATGCAGAGGAGACAGAGGGTGGGTCATGGAATATATGCTTGCATTCACATCTTGAAGAACAATTACAGAACAGGTAAATAACCATTTTTTCTTCTTTGAGTGGTTGAAGACATGTGTTCTATTCAAGTGATTCACAGCCAGTACTGTTTGGAGCTAGGTTCAGAGTCTACTTGAACAACGATTGCAGTATCACTTTGCCAAGGTTTGCATCCCACCTGGAAGTCATTGTGACGTCATAATACTGAGTGAATATATGCACTGAGGACTATGTTACAGCTCAACAAAATCCAGTATGGGAACATCCTTCAGGACATTTGCTGGTGTAGCCTGGGCGCTCATAGAATGGGTTGAGGAGAGGTGTGGAATATTAGCTACTCCACATGGCTTTGTGATGCAGGAAGTAATCCAGCGAGAGACAGTTTGTGCTGATGCTGCCTGGCCTTTCATATGATCAGCATAAGATATGAAGAGATGAGAAGCGTGCCTAAGGTCCTATCGAAGTAGAAAGCCAATGTTCACCTGATATCTACGATATAGAGACATTCCCTGTCTCTTCTAGAAGGAGATGAGGAGATATTGTCTGGTTTAAATGAAAGGCTGACACAACTTTAGCTAAAAACTTATGATGTGAATGCAAGGCTACTTTGTCTTTGAAAAACACTGTGTAAGATGGGCTTGCCATTAACACTTGACATTCAATACTCTCTTGGTCAAAAACAAAGGCAATCTTTCAGCTTAAGTGAGGCCATGGAGTCAAATGGCAGGCCCATGATTGCTGCCAGGACAGTGGTGAGGTCCTGGGCAGGTACCAAGTTCTTAACAGTTGGGAAAAGATACACCATTTCCTTGAGAAATCTAACAGTCATGGGGTTGGATAATACTGGTCATCCCTGGACTGGACAGTGTATAACCAAGATCATTGTAAGGTGTACCCTCACACCTGAGGATTTTCGATACAGGAGATATTCTAAGGACAGATCTAAATAATGGGGCTAAGTCAACCTATGTTACACAACGTTGATGTACCTCAGGTCGACTTACTGCCATGCCTACACCGTGCTGGGTCGATGGGAGAAACTCTCGCATTGACTTAACTTGTGCTTCTCTTTCCAATGGCGTACCAGAGTTGACAGGAGAGCAATTGGCAGTCGATGTAGCGGGTCTTCACTAGACCTGCTAAATCAACCCCTGGTAGATTGATCGACACATGTCACTCTCTGAGTAAGTGGAGACAAGTCCTAAGATGCCTGTATCCTTGCTTTTCAAGGTTGCACCCCACTCTTAGAAGACCAGATGGAAAAAATGTTTTCACTTAGTCAAGATCTCTTGGATTGCTTGCTTTCTATTATGGAGCAGGATTTCTTGAATCACTAAGGAGAACACACTTTCCTCTTGGTCTAGCCACTCATAAGCCATGCTGTAAGATGGAGGCTGCCCAGTTTCAGATACAGTATTTGACCATGCTGCTGCTACAGTAAGTCTGGGAAAAGAGACAGAGGGCCAGACGGATGAACTGAGAGCCTGAAGAGGTCTGAAAACCAGCACTGTCTCAGCCAGGATGGGACAATGAAGATTAATTTGACATGTTCTTTTTTCAGGTTGTGAATGACCTGTGGAACTAGAGGGATCAGGGAAACATGTACCTTAGACCCCGTGTTGAGTCCAGCATAAAGGCATTGATAAGTGATCCCAGGCTGTGGCCTGGCTGAGAACAAAACTGGTGACATTTCTTATTGTCTCTAGTATCACACAGATTGACAGAGGGAATGCCCGAAGATGGACCTCAGTATGCTCTTCTGAAGAGACAACTCATGGCTGTGGAATCCTCGTCTGGTGAGGAAGTTGGATAACTGATTCTGGGTGCCACGTATGTGTGCAGCTACAGGTGTGATGTCTTCCGTGATGCAAAACTCCTCAAAGCTCAATACTTCTTGACATAGCTGTAGGGAGTCAGCTCTATTCCTGAAGAAGACTGCCACCACCACCATGCATTTGGTGAACTCACAAGGGACTGATGACAGTCCCAAGGGGAGTGTTGTATACTGATAATGGCAGCCCCTCTCCACAAATCTGAGGAATTTTCTGTGACTGGATACAACTGCCAAAGGAAAATATACATAGAATCATAGACTTTAGGATCAGAAGGGATCATTATGATCATCTAGTCCGAACTCCTGCACAGCGCAGGCCACAGAATCTCACTCACTCATTCCTGTAACAAACCCCTAACCTATATCTGAGCCACTGAAGTCCTCAAATCATGGTTTAAAGACTTCAAGGTGCAGAGAATCCTCCAGCAAGTGACCCGTGCCCCATGCTACAGAGGAAGGCAAAAAAAACCCAGGGCCTCTGCCAATCTGCCCTGGGGGAAAATTCTTTCCCAATCCAAAATATTGCAATCAGCTAAGCCCTGAGCATGTGGGCAAGACTCACCAGCCAGACACGCAGGAAAGAATTATCGTAGTAACTCAGATCGCACCCCATCTAATATCCCATCACAAGCCATTGCGCATATTTACCTCTAATAGTCAAAGATCAATTAATTGCCAAAATTAGGCTATCCCACCATACCATCCCCTCCATAAACTTATCAAGCTTAGTCTTGAAGTCAGATATGTCTTTTGCCTCCACTACTCCCCTTGGCAGACTGTTCCAGAACTTCACTCCTCTGATGGTTAGAAACCTTCGTCTAATTTCAAGTGTAAATTTCCTGATGGCCAGTTTATAGCCATTTGTTCTTGTGTCCACATTGGTACTGAGCTTAAATAATTCCTCTCCCTCCCTGGTATTTATCCCTCTGCTGTATTTATAGGGGGCAATCATATCTCCCCTCAGCCTTCTTTTGGCTAGGCTAAACAAGCCAAGCTCTTTGAGTCTCCTTTCATAAGGCAGGTTTTCCATTCCTCGGATCATCCTAGTAGCCCGTCTCTGAACCTGTTCCAGTTTGAATTCATCCTTCTTAAACATGGGAGACCAGAACTGCACACAGTATTCCAGATGAGGTCTCACCAATGCCTTGTATAACGGTACTAATACCTCCTTATCTCTACTGGAAATACCTTGCCTGATGCATCCCAAGACCGCATTAGCTTTTTTCACGGCCATATCACACTGGCGACTCCTAGTCATCCTGTGATCAACCAATACTCCAAGGTCCCTCTCCTCCTCTGTTACTTCCAACTGATGTGTCCCCAACTTATAAACAAAATTCTTGTTATTAAACCCTAAATGCATGATCTTTCACTTTTCATTATTAAATTTCATCCTATTACTATTACTCCGGGGTCATCTAGATCTTCCTGTATGATATCCCGGTCCTTCTCTGTATTGACAATACCTCCCAGCTTTGTGTCATCCACAAACTTTATTAGCACATTTCCACTTTTTGTGCCAAGGTCAGTAATAAAAAGATTAAATAATATTGGTCCCAAAACCGATCCCCGAGGAACTACACTAGTAACCTCCCTCCAGCCTGACAGTTCACCTTTCAGTACTACCCGTTGTAGTCTCCTCTTTAACCAGTTCCTTATCCACCTTTCAATTTTCATATTGATCCCTAACTTTTCCAATTTAGCTAATAATTCCCCATGTGGAACCGTATCAAATGCCTTACTGAAATTGAGGTAAATTAGATCCACTGCATTTCCTTTGTTTAAAAAATTGGTTACCTTCTCAAAGAAGGAGATCAGGTTGGTTTGGCACAATCTACCTTTTGTAAAACCATGTTGTATTTTGTCCCAATTACCATTGACCTCAATGTCCTTAACTATCAGAGGTCAAAAGCAGCAAGTCAATTGTTGAGATTTAGGGAGAAAAGGGGATTGTCCATAGGGTGACCATATGGAATCTCACTTGTTGGATTAATATATTCAGAGAATGCAGATCCAATATAAAAGTCTCAGTCCTCCCTTGGACTTGGGAGTCAGAAAACAGTAAAAATCCGGCCCTTAAAACTGCAATGGAACTTCTTCTATAGCTCCCAGAATGGGCAAATCCAAACTTCTTGTTGGAGCAAAGACTTATGAGACTGACCCCTGAAAAGGTATGGGGAAAAAGAGTGGAGAGGAATGATGGAATAGAATTGGAAGGAAGTACTTAGAACCCACTTGTCTGAGGCTAATTTTCGTCTCTAGTGTTTTGGATGTGAGATAATCTGTCCTCAAAAGGAAGGGAGAAAATGGGGAGATCACTGCTGATATATCACTGTCCTCAATGGAGAAGTCAAAAGTGTTGCTTCCCAAGGGCAGGTGGAGGGTGAAATGAGTGGTTAGAGTTGGAATTGAACGACACTCTCTTCTGAGGATTCTGTCTCATCCTGGATGTGTCACGTTGTTTCAGAGGCTAGAAGAGCTGTCTCTGGTAGTAATGAGAATATTGCTTGGGAGGTTTGTATTTGCTGGCACCTCTTAGGCAGCATAGGGTGGCGTGTGAATCTTTACAAGAGTGAAATACCTCATCAGTCTTTTCTGAAAACAAACACTGTTTATCAAAGGGTAAATCCTCAATAAACTGCTGAATATCCAGTGCTATTTCACAATTACATTTTCAGGATGCCCTTCTCATATGACTGTAGAAGACATTGCTTTGGAGGAAGCAATTGCAACACTGAGAACCAATTGGAGTGAGGTCTTTGTCACCAGTCTAACCTTTGTTAACAAGGCCTTGAATTCCTCCTTGATGTTGTCTGTGTAATAGAAAGAGAGCCTGAAACATAAGGCCTTGTATCCGAGGCCTGGTGTGAGGCCTAAGGCCTGAGCTAAAGTAGTGGTCAAGTTTGCTCCTATAAAGCAAAGAAGCAAAGTGAGCAAAAGTCAGGCTTTGCCTGCTTGCAAGCTCACAGAAGTTGACAAGAACAGGGCTGATATTGCAAGAACACACAAAAGGTGCTAGGCACAGAACACTTACACAAACACATTTCAGAAGGGTGGTACCAAAACACATCGATACCAACATATTTCATAAAGATAAAAGGAACATGCTCACCCATTCTGAAAATGGAAGGTCAAAATAAAAGTGTGATAAATAAACATGTACAAGGTGATAACTGGCTACGTCAGAGGGTGTTAACTAACTATTTCAGAGGGGAAGTATGTAACTTGTTTGCATTAATTAAATCTCAGAGGGAGTGTCTTTGGTCAGCCAAGGAGGGAATGGAAAGTCCCACCATTCACTGAGATGAATCCATTGTCACAGGTATACATGTCTTAGTATCCTTATAAAGTCTGCCAGATGCTATTACCGTGCTTTGTCGACAATAAACCTGGCCAGATGCCTTCGCTATAAACTGAGTCTGTAAATTTATTGGACAGTTCGACTGAGGTCTGCTGTCTCCATTATCTGTGCAGAGCTGAGACAGCACCCCGAAAGAACACACACACATGCAGCCAAACATCTCACCACACTCGTGATGCCGATCACTAATCTGGTAAGTAAGCGAGCTGCCCACTGTAGGAATTGCAATCTAACATGGCAGAAAAGTACATGCTAAAAATGCCCACAGGGTTTCATAAAATATGGACATGCTGGATTGCTAGCAAAAGAGGTCCATATGCATTTAAAAATATAGTGGGGAAAAAACATGGAATGGAAAAGCAGAGACTGTAGCTTTTAAATGTAAAATATTGCAAACTATAATCATGGCTGTTAAATGGTTAAGACATGCCAGAAAACAGGTGGGTCAAGTAACAAAAACAAAGAAATAGTCAAAAGAAGGAGGAGAAGCCACAAAGCCCTGGAATGCTCCCGCTCTCCTAACAGGGCGCAAGCCGTCCAGAGACAGCAAGCACAGAAACACAATAAAACTTTGAAAACAGTGGTAAGGAACCAACAAAAAATGTGCCATCCCTTGTTATAAATATTGGTGGTCAACAGTAGACTTCAGGTAGTTACCCTGTGCCTGAAGAATGGGAACAGAAATAAAAAAAGGTGGCTATGGCAGTGCAACCATTACCTTACAATAAAAGCCAGGTTCTGGTTAAACTTAAACTGAGACCTAGATTGCTGCTTGTCAGAATGGGAAAAGTAAGTGCACAGAAGGAAAAAGTAGCAAACAATACTTTCACTAAATTGGTCAATTAGATGAAGAAAAAAAAATGAAACAGTTCATAAAGTACATTAGAAGACAGGAACTGTGACTCAGTCGCAGGGGAGTAAATAAAAAATAATTTCAAAGTAAAAAAACAAAATTAAGCAAGTTAATACCTAAAATTAATGCATTAACAAACATGAGTTGCCCAAAACCAGTTAACTGCAGCATGGAAGGGCACTCCCACAATCCATTTGGCATGCACACAAAATCAAAATACATTGGGAGAACAAACTCAGGTTTTAGAAGAGCAGGTAACTACCCCCACTCTCCTCTCCAAACCAGGATGCAGGTTCCCAACTGCTTCAACACATGGCACCAAATTCCTTGCTCATAGCTAAAAATATAATCTTTTTCAAATATTTTACACACTGGTTAAGTTTTCCTCTATATCCTTTCTCAGTTTGCTAAACTCACTGCTGCTGCCTGTACTTTAAAATATCTTAATAGAGTTAATCTCTCTTGGCTTAGGTCTACCTCCCTTCCTAGGTAGTTCTTTTCCCCCTCCCCCCGCCTCTCCTCACTTCTGCTCCCTTTCTTTGTTTGAAAAGTTTAAAAAGTTATAGTTTTTCTATATTATGTATTGGGCAGTTTGACTGAGGTCTGCTGTCTCCGCTATCTGCACAGAGCTGAGACAGCACAGTGAAAGAACACACATACATGCAGCCAAACATCTGACCACAGTCTGGAATCTTATTAGTGAATTCAGCTATTGCCTTTCAGTTAAGAAAATCATACTTTATAAGGAGATCTTATTGTTTTGCTAGTCTCATCTGGAGTGAGGCAGTAGAATAAAGTTCCTTCCTAGACAGTTCAGTCCACTTTTTTTCCCTTTCTCTTCCAACAGATGTGGCACAAGAAGCTGGACATTCTCTTGCATCTGTATGAGAAATCATTCTTGGGGCTAGTCCACCTCAGGATAAGAGGCCTATCCTTGGATAGGCCTGGAGATCTAGATCTGTGCAAATAAAGGGCAAACCACAGATCCCAAGGATGACACTGTGAAAAAGCATAGGCCATAGGAAGCAGATACATCAAGGACCAAAATGGTCTTGTCCTTTTTATAATAGTGGACATGCTCTCGGTGTTGACGTTTTCCCTCTGTCAGGCATCTACAGGATTTATGAGACCTTTCATTGGGCAGAGGAGACAAGCTAGAAAGCTCCAAATCAGAATTGGAAGAGCCTTCTAAATAGTCAGTGGGCATCAGTGATGCCCACCGTTGTGGAGTCACCGGATAGCTCAATTTGTCCATAGGCTAATAGAAGCAGGGCAATATCTGTAATGGGGCTGGAGCCATTATCAGTACCAAAAAGTTTGAGGTAGAGTACCTCACAGAAAGGTTTCTTACATGGAAGGTTCCACCATCAGTGCTGAAGAGAATGACTGAGTCGCTGTGCACAACAAGGGACACTTCGGTACCACCATTGAGGACATGGATCATATCGGTACCTGTCCCACAGGCCTCTACACAGAGGAATGCGCTTGCTTTTTTTGTCAGTACTGAGGCTGCTGATTATAGGGGCCTGGAATGGTCATTGGCACCAATAGGGCACCAACTTCCTCTGCCAGCAGAGAAGTGGATACCAACAGGCAGCGGAAGTCTATCGCTGCCACATATGTTTATGGGGTCGTCGGTACCAAAAGTGATAGTGTCCATAAGTACCGAACTCAAAGGCCAGCTAACAGCCTGGGTTGGATTCAACAGTACAGTACCAAAGTGAGAGGATCCCGGTATTGGAGAAACATGGGTCAACAGCCCAGCTCTACTTTGGGGGCCTGAATCTCATGGGCATTTGTGAGCCTATCTTTGACAAATCTTGCTTCGATTTAGAGATACCCCAATCCTTTTTAGGTTGCTTATATGTGGGAACTCGGGAGACATGAATCAATCCCCACCCTTTCTTGGGGAAAAAATCAAATTCCAGGGATCTGACTGCTACCACTGTCAAGGCTAAAGATGTCTGGTCCCATGGCCCAAAGAGGTTCCCAGTACCAACTCAGGCCTCATAGTCTGTTTCATTAGGTGAAGAGCTCTAGAAATTGCCCTTCTCTTTTTTTAAGGAATGTGCTTCTAAGCACAGCAATCAGCATGTTGGGAGTCATGGTTCAGGATAGAGATCCCATACAGTGGGCAATGTTTGAAGCAAAGAGAATGCTGAATACCCCTTCATGCTGAGTATCACAAACTAATTACAAACAACAATAAACTACAGGCACTACTTGCTAAAAAAAGACTATTTACAAAGGTATTAAAATTGTGATGCAGAGGAAAAAAAATGAGGAGAGGATTTGCACATGAGAATCTCTGACTAAGGAGGAGGGTCAGCCTCTGAGAGGGGCTATGAAGAGGGTGTTTGCACATGCCACCATGACAAGTACTGCTATGGGAAAAAAGTCTCCATTTCCAGTGATCTTGGTGCACATGAGTGGAGTACACATCTGCAACCACTCAAAGAAGAACTATGGGTTAGTGACTAGTAACTATGGGTTACAGATCACTGCTTTATAGAGTCAGATTCACCAGTGTGAAGAGAACCTGCATTAGTTCTATGCACTACTTAACCCACTCCCCCGCCCCACAGAAGCCTCTTTAGAAGTCCTATGATTTTTTTGTAAAACTCTTGTGCTGACTTGAGGGGAATTAAATAGTACATAGATTTTCTATTGGCTCCTTATGCAGACCTGAATTTCTCAGTTATTGTATATACATTTAGCTTCTTTTCTCATGTCAGCAAACATTTAAAATATCCTTATTATTTTAAAAATATCTTGGTCTATTGGTGCTCTGTTTATAACACATGCAACCATAAAACACCTGTAAATGTGAATGTAGACTGGCAAGTCAATGAGTCATTACACATGGGTAAAATAATTAAAGAACACTTGCAGTTGGTTAGATGGTTATTGAAAGTTATGTGGATTGAGCTAACCCATTTTCTAAAAAAACATTAGGCCTCATCTCACATTGCTAGTAGTGCAAGTGTGCATGGGACTCTAACAAAAGCAACACTTTGCTACTCCTTATCCATGGGGACAGGGATGCAAGCATAGAGGCAATACTCTGAACCATGAATGTAATCAGATTTTCCAGAAATTTCACATATTTCTACCTTTTTCTTCTGATCCACTTCACAGGCACTCAGCAGCTCCCTCTATATTTCACAAAGTCCCCAAAGAGGCAAAGACAAGCAGTGGAACTTATTCAGTACATCCTTGGACAGCACCCCTGTGGGGAGGTTCTTCACTCTTATTCCTTTCAGTGGGACTAGCTTCGGCAATTCTTCAAGTTATATTCCACTCAAAAGAGGAACAGAGTTGGCAGTAACACTTCTAGTATCCCGAGCTCTTCCCACACACTCTAGTAATTTCTTACTTCCACTCACTGTAGAAGTGCTACTAGCAGTCCCCAAAATAGGGATGGGTCCAGAACAGCAGAAATTAATTAAATCTATGACTCCTTTGACAAGTTACAATCCTGAATATGATAGTTACCGTATATACTCATTCATAAGCCGAATATTTTTGGTAAAAAAGTGATGCATCAAAGAGCGGGGGTCGGCTTATAAATGGATCTGCACCAAAATTTGATGATTTTAAACTCTATGGCAGGGGTCAGCAATCTATGGCACTGTGGCATGCTGCTGCCAGCCTGATGTCTCCACTGCCAGCCCTGCTCAGCCTGCTGCTGGCCTGGATGGATGGAACCCTGAGCTGGCAGTGGGCTGAGTGGAGCCGGCGGCCGAGACCCCAGCTGGAAGGCGCCAGCAGACGGAACCCCAGACCCAGCTGAGCTGCTCAGCCTGCTGCCAGTCTGGGGTTCCATCCGCCGGCCCCTGTAAATGTAAAATGTATTATTGGCACGTGAAACCTTAAATTACCGCGAATAAATGAAGACTTGGCACACCACTTCTGAAAGGTTGCTGATCCCTGCTCTATGGAATCATTGAATTGAATATCTAATACATTGTCGTTTTGTTTACCTGGAGCATCTACAGGCATGGAGCCCCTCAGCTTCCTGTGGCCACGGTTCGCCATTCCTAGCCAAAACATCCCAACCCTCAAGCAGCTTACCCTGATGGGCCCAGGAGCCAAAGTCTTCAAACCCCTGAAATATAGGGTCAGCTTATGAAAGGGTCATGCAGTTTTTGCTATTTTTACTTATCTATTTTGGGGGGTGGCTTATAAACGAATGGGATAATGAACGAGTATATATGGTAGTTTCTTTCAGTTCCTTAGGATGCACCAAAATGGGTAGCTGCATTCACCAGTAATTTATATACAGTTTTACAGTATCTTGTATAAACTAAGTGCCTACTTGCAGCTATCTGTATGGGGTCATCTTTTCACCAAAAGTATCTGTCTGAAGTATAAAGAAATTATTATTAGTATGGACAAAGGTGCTGACTTTAAAACAATAATCAGTAATTGGAGTCTGGTTATTCCGTGAGCACACTAGAAACGTGCATCTCAGTCAATTCCCTTTTATTTGGTTAAAAGAAAAAAATCGTTGAACTTAAAATACGAATGCTATTAAGAGAGGCACAGTTTTGTCAGGCTGTTTTGAGCATGAATTGTGGTGACCATTATGCTTCGAATTTGAAAGGAAATCAAAGCCTTATTGCCAAAAAGGAAGGTGTTTGATAATCCTGTAGGTTTTGCAGACACAAACATTATTCAACCAGTCATTCAATTGGAATCTATGCAAATTGTTATCCAAGCATAGCTTCCATTTTATGATACTTCTGATAGCAGCTGCACAGAAATAAGAAAAAAAAAAACACCCCGAACAAACAAGCCAGCCAGCATATCATAAAGAAGGAGTCTTCCTCCCTGCATGAGGATGTCTGGTGACCTCAATGTGCACACTTAAGTACAGCATTGTTTGTTAAAGATGTTTGTTCAAAAATTTTCTGAAAACGTTTTTTCATCAGAAAACAGGGTTTAGTCGAAAAAAACATTTCAGTAGGAAGATCCTCTAATTTTCAGTGGATTTTTTGTTATTTTTCAGACTTTTTGAAATATGTTGGTTTGAAATTGGATTTTTCCCTGCTTTGCAACTCTTATCCAACTTTTACTAGTTAGAAAATAGTAAAAAAGTTGAAAGTGTTAATGCTTAAAAGTGAAAGTGTCACTGTTAAAACTGAAAAAATGTTTTCCTGGTCTCACACTTTCCCACCCTTTCAAAGTTGGAAAGGGTAAAAGTGTGGGAACACACGCTTTTCCCCACCTTATCAGGATATCTGGACAAGCTAATTTCAAAAGGGGGTATTTTCATTGGAAAAATTCCAGTTCTCTGGCTAACTTTTAAGCACAGACCATAAGACCCCCACCTCACAACTGATAAGCCAGGGGAAAGACAGGCTCTGTTACACAGATGTGGTTTTATACTCTCATGCCAGTTTCAGGAAAGTTCTGTATTAGACAAACAGCATTTGTGCCATGCAAGGCAAAGTTAGGTAGTGAGTGATAAATAAAACTTCCTCATACAAATGAATAGGCAGCACAGAGAGACAGAGTTTTGCTCATTCAGAAAGACATACTTGAGTCCCACCTAACCCCCACTTTCGGAACATTTTCTGTGTTTTTAATCTTGACTACAATCACTCTGGCTCTGCTGGGAATGACTTTGTGTGTTTTTAAATATGTCAGCAGAAAGGATTGTCCAGTATATGTAGCAGCTTTTTGTACATTTAGTGGGAGTCATGAGCACAACTTCCTCTACAGTGCACTGGAAATTCACCCTGTAAGTACGTAGAATATTTGGAATTCATAAATCAATCCTCTCCCCACTTTGACATAAGGACCGAAACAAAACAAATCATCTCCACTAACTGCAGGAAAGTCAAATGCCCTGCATTACATAAAGCAAATCAAGTTCTACTCTTGTCTTTCCTCCCAAACTGCAGCAATCACAGAAAGCTATGGCCATAAGAGGGCACCAGGAGAATTGTGTCATTTAGTTCACATCACTGGTGGTATGTACACTTCTGCTCCCCATTCCACTTCTTATGTTCTCCCTTTACCCATCTCTCGGTCTATTTAACAAATAACAATCATTTTTGATGAATAAACCAGAATTTAAAAGAAAAAAAATCCATTAAAAAGGCCTCCAAAATAGTTTAAAATAACTTGATCCGCAAGTGTGTGGAAAGAAGCTAAAAGGATCGCTTTGGCCTCCTCCCACTTATTAACACCACTTGCTTTCTGCACAAGGATTATCCTCCCTGAGGTCCTCCAACCTGCCTCTGATCACCATAGATTTAGGGAGCAGAAATTAATTGTGGAGTTGCAGGCTGGTTTTCTTTAGATCCCAAGCTGTTGGCCAGGGAGCAGACACCTTTGTGCATGGCCACTGAGGCCTAGTCCTAGAAAAGATTTGCTGGTGTCACAATAATGGCAAACCCTACTTGCTTATATCAGTTTCCTGAACTAAATAGACTATATTTGCAAAAGCACTTTGTTACCATACCTGGGCCTACACTAGGACTTTTTCAGGTATAGAAATGTGGTAAAAATAATCACACACATACACACACACAAACACACTCGCCCCAATTGATATTATTGTATTGGCAAAAGTTTAGACCTGACCTCAGAAATCTTTCCTCAAAAGTAAACGATACAAGGAAAGTCCCAGCCGAAGTTTAATATTTAGTAGGAGGAATTTCCATCTCAAGCAAACTCAGTCCCTTCAAGGAGGGCAACCAGCCAAACAGAAGCATCTCTTTAGCTCTTCTCATAATAGAAGAGCAAGGGGATACCCAATACAATTAAAAGGCAACACATTTAAGACTGATGATGAATATGTGACATTATCTGATTACAATATGACCACGTAGATCATTGCTGCTATCACTGTTATATAATCACAACAAATGTTGTACAAAATGTGTCAAGTAAGGTGTCAATGGAAAAGTTATGAATTGTTGAATATGATTATGCCATTTGTATGCATGTATCATTCTTGTATCTGAAGTTAAGAATATTAACTATGTACCTGTATTTCAAATGTTTGCTCCTGTGGTAACACCCACAAGGTATTTAGCCTGCTCATCTTGAAGGGACTAATCAAGTTAAATGGCCCATCAAGGAACACTTAACTCACAATGGACCATAGAAAATGCCTATTTACACTTAATGGACTTTCATGTGAACATTCTAACTAGAGTAATGGCTTCTGCTATGACTAAGCAAAGCATGCATGGACATGTGACTTGCTCATGTGACTCAAACCACCGTCTTTTTACTTGTAATTTTCCACAGTGAGAACAATGGGTTTCCCTTCACTTGGCAGAAGTTATAAAAGGCCCTGGAAACATCTCCATTTTGGCATCTTTCCAGCTCAAACCTCTGGACTATGATGAACTTGTTCTAATGGGAGCACTCTAACCAAGGGACTGACGACCTTCCAATGATTTGGAAGCAACCAGAGACTTAAACAAGCCAGCAGTTTATTCCATCACTGCGACAAGCATGATCCAAGAACTTTGCAAATGTTGTGTGTATTTGATTCCTTTAACCAAGTTTTAACTCTCACCTTTCTTTTCTTTTTCTTTTTTTTTTTTATAAATAAACCTTTAGATATTAGATACTAAAGGATTGGCAATAGCATGATTATTGGGTAAGATCTGAGTTATATATTAACCTCAGTATTTGGCTGTTCCTTTAGGATCAGAAGAATCCTTTGATTGACGAAATTGGTTTTAAAAGAACTACTCATCATTAAGTCTAGTGTCTGGGTTTGAATCCAGAACTGGAATACCTAAGGAAGCTGCTTTGCTGACTTTTTGTTAGCCAGTGTGGTGAATCAGAAGTTTAATTTTGTTGCTGGTTTGGTTTATCTCGTGGAAGAATAGCCACCAGTTTTGGTGTGTCTGACCTGTTTCTCAGCAGTTTGTCCTGAATTTGGTATTTTCAGTTGTGACCCACAAAGGCACAGTGGTGTAGTCTGGCTAGGATCTACAGAACCAGGTCAATTAAGCTTTGGATCAGAACCCCACACTACTAAAATTTGAAATTGAGAGTTTTAAAGGTTAAAGATCAGTGACCGTGAGCCAGAAGGTATCAGCAGAAACAATCAATCTGCAAGCCCTGAGAGAGAGCCTGTGGCTTGAACATGAACAAAGACTGGCAGAACTTCGAATGCAAGATAAGCAAGCCTTGGTCCAGCTGGAAAAAGGAGCCAAAGAGAGAGCCAAGTAAGCTAAAGACAGGGCTCACCAGATGCAACAAGAAACTGACAGACTTAAGCTCCAAATAATAAAAAAAAACATGGAAGAACAGCAGAATCTGTATCATCTCAGAAGTCCAGTTTATAATAATGTTGGTATGTTGTTTGATTATGACATGACATATATGTTTAATCAGGTTGATGTTATAATCCAGTCCCAAAGTGAGTAAGAATATGACTCTTCTGTGTTATCTGTGACTAACAAGGAGAATTGTGAAGGGAGGGTGTATGACTCTAAGCAGCTATCTGCATTTAATCAATTATGCTATGACCAAGGAGAGGGTATCTCTAAACATGGGAAGGTGGAAAATAGCTGTTTGTCTGTGCAAAAAAGCAGTTTATATGTGAATGATGTTTCTGAATGTCTATTTAATATCTCAGAAGTGAATTTAGAATTAAATGAAGCACAGAGAGAACTCATTGATCAGGAAAATATTTCTCTAGAGCAGATTAAAATTGATGATCAGGTTAAAGCCCTAATTGAGGAAGAAAATGGTAGATTTTTTGTGGGTGATGGATTGTTGGCAAGTAAAGCTTGTGAAAGTAAGCCTGAACAAGGTAGAAGTGATTTGCTTAAAGTAGTTCAGTGTAATAAGCCACTATCTGTGGAGAACAGCAGTTTATCTGTTGGTAGTGGCAACTTGCCTGTTACAGAAGCTGTCCCACTGTCCAAGTATATGTCTGAAAATCAGCCATGGGTACTGGGACAAAGGAAAGGATATCTCCAATTGTTTATCTGTTAAGAATAGCAGTGTGTCTGCTTCAAAAGTGTCTCTCTCTAGCTCTTTATCTGTGAAGCAGACAAAGTGCTTATCAGCTTATGCTACTTGAGAATTTGTCAATTGCCCAGAGTTGGTTTTGGATTTAACTAAAGCCCAGAAAGGAAATGTTCCTAAGTTTGTGTCTGCTAGGGAGAACAACATTGTAACTAGGTCACATCCAGTTAGTGTCATAACAAAGTTCCAGGGACCAGGTGATTCTGGTGCTTCTATTTTGCCTGTTGCTAGTGGGTTGAGGAGTATGACAACTCTGTTTAACCAGGGTAGATATCATGGCCAGGACACAAGAAAAGCATGAAGGTAACTTAACTGTGTTACCCACTGACAATGTGGAAACTTGTAATGAGGGAATGGTCCCTAAGCTTGTTTGCGTTGAGCCTGGTAACCTACATGTTGCTAGTAAGAAGAGTTGCAAAGGGGAGGAGAATGCTTTTAACCTTTTAACTATGGAGTCTAACAGCTTGCCTGAAAGGGGGTTGTGTAAAAATCCTCCTAATGGGCCAGAGATGATTCTGGGTGTCAGGGAAATTCAAGAGAAGTTGGTTGTGGCTCAGCAAAGCAACGCTTCTGTGCAGCAAGATAAAGGTGAATTGTTGCTTAAAGCAGCTCCTAAGGAAAAGAATCCTTATCGTAGTTTTTGCAAGCAGGGGTGTGGAAGTGAATTTGATGGATGTAGTTTCAGTTCCTAACTGCCAGTCTCTTTCAGATGTGTATGGATCCACTGACCCAGCTTTAGAAAGATCCAGTATGGATAACTAAGAGAAGGTGTCAGATGGAATGAAAATTGTCAGGGAATTTGAACAGCCCTATGATGACCAAGTGGCTGTGCTTGACCAGCTTGTTGGGGAGACAATGTTGTTGAAACATGAATGTCTCCATACTGACTCTTTGAGTAAACAGTCCATGTCTCAGGTTCAGAGGGAAGACTGAGTAGCTGAATCTACAGAACAGGAGAGCTGCGCAATTAATCTCTCGAGAATACAGGGGAAGGCAGGCAAATTTTCATCTCTAGACACTTTGGATATGACTTGTAGTCTCTTAGTGGACTTGACATCTGATTCCATGTGGAAGCAGAGGTTGGTAATGGAAGGATAAAAGAACCTTGAGTCTAACATGCTAGTGAAAATGAATGGTATCTCTTTAAGACAGAATCTAGCCTTGGGATTGGTAAAGGTTAAGGACCTGAAAACATAAACAGGCTAGTGTGTGTTGATGTCAATTACCTGACTGACAGTGGGGAGAAAGACTTGCTCATAGCTGTTAGCAGAGAGGACACAACTAGCCAGCCAATGGATTCTGTTACACAAGAGAGCTCAGATTTTGATCCTCCAGGACAGGGAGGAAGGGAAAAACTTCATCCTGCAAATGAAAGCCATGAGTTAACCCTAAACTACTAAAACCCCACAGGTATCGAACAAACTGACCTCATAAATGGTGTATCTAAATAAAAGGCATGGCATGACAAAAGTGATTGTAAATATGCACTTCTAATTAATTATATGTTAATATTAATGCTAATGTTAACTTTTGTATCTAGTTTGTTGCTAATACCAAAAACTGTAAAAATGTACAATGTGCCTGATCTTTTGGCAAAACGCTTGAACGTGTTAAGAGTGATATATCAGAACACACTTTATGTTAAATGGCTTGTGATAGTGATGTTGCACAGCTAGTGAAACTGTATATAGGAGAAAAGACATAACACACCTAATGTGCTGTATGAGAAGGGAAACGGAGGAACACCTTCATATTGCTTTCATGGCTAAATACCAAGATTCCTACACTATGGAGAACATTAATATCTACTTTGACTTGATGTTAATTGGGTTCCAAACATTTGCTAAAGCTTGTATGGATAAATTAGCTATTTTCTTTAGCTCTTGGTAAAATCACATGAGACATTCAGTAATTCTGCTGAAAGAGCAATCCAAGCTCTAATAATACAGGACCAAGAATGGAAAGTTCCTATGATGCATTCAGCAGTGTCTGTGACTCCCTTTCTTGCATCAATCTTGCATTGGGGGTGTGACATTATCTGATTAAAATATGACCATGTAGGCCACTCATCATTAAGTCTAGTGTCTGGGTGTTGAACCAAGACTTAAGGAGATTGCTTTGCTGACTTCCTGCTAGCCAGTGTGATGAGACAGAAGTTTACTTTGATTGCTGGTTTGGTATAGCTCATGAAAGAATAACCACCAGCTTTGGTGTGTGTCTGCCCTATATCTCAGCAGCTTGTTCTGAATTTGGTATTCTCAGTTGTGAACCATGAAGGCACGGTGACAGAAGAAATATTTTGTTTGTTTAATCACAACACACAATTAACCTGTGGAAATCACTGCCACAAGTTATTGTAATGGCAAAGGTGTTACAATGAAATGCATGTTATGAATTATTGGTTACCATGGAAGGCACTTACACTAGAAAAAGCTCAGTATAAACAGTCTGTTCAAAGGGTCTCCACAAGAGCTGGTTATAGCAAGTCATTATGGGTAACTGGACAGGTTATGCACTACATTTTTTTCTAGAAAGTAGATGAGCCATCTCCAGTGGACACTTGATATAGTCAGATCTATTTGAGGTCCCTCTGTGTAGCACAGCAGCTGCACACAAAGGGTGTTAATATCTAGGCCCACTTGAACTAGATAGACCATGGATAATTTTGGGACCCTGTGTGCTCTGTGTGCAAAACTTAGTGTCTTCCCTGGTAAAAATTACAAGGCGAAGCATGGAACAATGTGCTAAAAGCAAAGGGACACAGACCAAGGGTGAGAACAAAGGGAGTTGTTTCTTGGTAACAGGACTTGACTCAGTGATGTCTCAGCTGGGATTTCTGCAAGTGGAGTTGCTTGTGTGAATTTTTTGCCCACTTCTGTTCAAGGCAAGAAGGATATTGTGTAAATAAATTACACAACAAGGTGCTCTTAGTCTGTCTTCAATCTACCTTCAAAGGGAAAATGATGCCTTGCACCCCCCCAAATCAGTGACCACTCCATAAAGAGCCAATAATGTTAGCAAAGTAAAAAGCTGAGGGTAAGGATCAGAAGAAGAAGAAATACATTAATCTCCCAGCTGGCATACCAGTACAAGGGATATTAGTTCCCATGATTCAGCACAAAGACCAATCACTAATTGCTTGAGGATTGGAAGAAGCTTCTTGCATAGGCATTATGACCGAATGCACCCCTGTATTCACACTGCACACACTAGTGTAATAAACTTTGTACAAAGTATGCCCTTCTGAGGTATCATTTGAAAATGAGTAACTCATGGGTCAATAATATCATGATGAAATGTGTGTAGCAACATTGTATGTAACATTATAAAGTTATAAACATAAGCTGAAATGAAGTCTGAAATATATTTACCAGATAAGTCTGTGTAAACCAGTTTCTCAAAGACAAAGGACAAGCTGATGCCTCTACCCAAGTGTCATCGAATTTGATTGGCAATCACTGTCATTGGCCATTCTTTGGCAATGAAGTGGGGCAGAAACAGGTCAGTCTGCATTACAGCAAGCAACAGCATGCAACCTCTTTCACCACAAGACTCCATGTCTCCATCCTCAAAGCAGGAAGGAATTTTATCTAGGCATAACCCTCAGGAAAATACATTTCAAAGGGTTACTGGACTATAGATGTGAAGGGCAAAAATACCCCCGGTTATCTTTCTCTCTCTCTCTCACCTAAAATGACAAAAGAACAAGCATCTTGACTTTGGGAGGGATCCTGAAGTGAACATTTGGCCACCAATGTTTCTGGGAACACATGGTAAGGATTTTACCTTGAACCAAGTCTACTTTAAGTTTTATCACTAGAAAGCATTTTATCTTCATTCTCTTGTAACCGTTCCTGACTAATGCCTTGTACTTGTGCTCACTTAAAATCTCTCTCTTTGTAGTTAAATAAACTTGTTTTAGTCTTTAATAAAAACTAATCCAGTGCTGTGGTTAAACTGAATTGAGTAGGTAACTCATTAAAATAGCAAACTTCTGTACATTAATCTCTTACATAGGCAACAGATCTCCAATATCTGGACAGTTCAGGTGAGCGCTGGCTGGTGCAGAACACATGTTTTTTGGAAAATTGGGACTGGGAGCATGTTGAGGTCACCCTGCAAGTAGTAACCAAGGTTTCTGGAAGCTGGAATGTGGCTGGTATGCTGCTGACAG
This sequence comes from Gopherus flavomarginatus, assembly GCF_025201925.1. Classification (NCBI taxonomy): domain Eukaryota; kingdom Metazoa; phylum Chordata; order Testudines; family Testudinidae; genus Gopherus; species Gopherus flavomarginatus. The sequence continues at coordinate 29,514,298 of NC_066625.1, forward strand.
GCTGCTGGGGTCAGAGTTGATGGATCAGGCTTGTGGCTTAAACACAGACACTCAGGGTGTGACAAACACGCTGACAGGCTGATTGTGAGAGACCCAAGTTGCAATTTACAAGTTGCAAAGCATTGTGAGGCACCAACGTTGCAGGGCATGTGTGACAACACCACACTGGTCTGGATTGTACCCCAGAATGTCTTAGGCATGTTACTGAATAATTGTCCGTTATGGGGGCTTCATGATTTTTCTCTGAAGCATCTGGAACCAAGCACTACTGGAAACATGATACCAGGCTACATGGACCATTTGTCTGATCTGGTATGGTCACTCCTATTTTCCTGATGTCTGGAGGCATGAGGACATGGTTGGGAGTCTGGTAACCCTGGATTATGACCCTGCCTCTGCCACTGATTTATTGTAGAGCCTTGGGCAAGTTACTTCAAACTCTGTCTCAGCTTCCCCAGATGTAAAATGAGGGTAATAGTACATACTCACCTACCTCCCAGGGATGTTGTGAGGATTAATACACTGCTGACTGTATAGTACTTTGCACTCATAAGGCACTATGCAGCACTCAGTCATTAGAAGTGTATGCTTCTCCCTACTGATACAGGACCTCCAGAGAGATTTCACAGTGAAGCAGAAACAGTTAACTGTTTCATAAATGGCTGAGATTTCAGTGCTAATCTGTTAGTAGTCAATAACTGAGGCCAAGGAGTCATTAGATCAGATTTCTATCATATTGTACTATAAAAATACCTTTGCACAGCAGTGTAGAAAATACATGTGCCATTCAGAAGGGGTTAACAAAAGGCAAAAAGGTGTTTACTGTCAAAAAAAAGGACTGTGTTAATGAGGAAAACTCCTCTGCATGTATTTCTTGTTGGAGAAATCCAAATACTAGATCCTCCCATGAGTCATACCTTGGAATAGGAAAACCACCCACGAATCTGGAGCAACACTTACTAATGAGATGGAGTATAAACGCTTCTCAGAAGTTGTAAGCATTTACAAGTTTACTTCTGCTTAAATGATCAGTTCCACTAATGCCCTGTGAACAGTTCATAGGCTGGACAATGAAGCAAAGCCAAGTGCCTTCATACTATAGCTGAAACATGGGTGAACTTTGAAACTGGAAGAGAGCTACTATCCGGGTCATGAACTGAGACTGGATTCCTCTTTTTCTGAGTTTCAGGTCTGCTCCTCAACTCTGTGCCTCAATTCACCCATCTGTCAAATATACCTACCTCCTTAATAGGGTTGTGATGAAGGTGAATTGTCTAAAGCACTTTGAAATCTCCTGATGATAGGTTTGAAGTATTGTTTTTCAGTAACTGTGAATTATTCTTTATCTATTTATTAATAACCTTCACCACCTTCATAGCATTTACTGATTTAGTAATTTTGATTCCATAATCACCATTTCTCCCATGAGTGTAATGCAGCCACCTCTGGAGTGAAATATAACAACCATTACAACAATGCTAGGATGACCACACAATGGTTGTGGGACAGATAGTTTAGAAGAACATCATTTTGCCTAAGAGGTAAGTATCAATAGCCCCATTTTACAGATGAGGAAACTGAAGCATGGAGTGGTGACAAGGTCACTCAGCAGGCCAGTGGCAAAAGGTGGGAATAGAACCCAGGTCTCCTGTATCCCAGTGCAGTCCTCTATTCACTAGGCAATACTGCCTCTCCATAATGATGTATACAATTGCAAAATGTCATGCCACAATGTTTAGATATTATAAACCTGAGAGTTTACATTTCATCCGAAAGTGGACATCTCCCACAGCACAGCAAGGTGCTCTGATATCATGGTGATGAAAATGGTATAAAGAAGCTGAACAGAACTGAATAGTGCCTCCACTTTCAATACCAGGCTGGGGCATTAGCTCACTACTGAACGAAGCACATTTATGAAATTGCAATCACTACAGCCAGTAGCACCTCACTATTATCTGTTAAATTCAGTCTACGGGTTGACTGGGCTACCCCTGCTTAGCCTGGGAGAGCTAAAGAGATTGCAGCCTGTGGTGGGATAGTTCCAGGCCATTCCCACGGTTAAGGGTGTGGCTTGGGGAACCCTGATATTTCCAGCATCACTTTCTCTCTCTCCAGCTGGTGCTCCATAGCAACATGAACCATCTGGGGAGACAGCACAACCAGAAGTGAGAGGTCAGTGATGCAGCTCTAGATCATGTCCAGGAAAAGCTAATTCTGATAGCCCCTAATGGCCAAAGCACTACAGTATTTTATTCGATCTGGTATCACATGCATACTTTCCCATGCCACTAATCACATCTTTGTTTTTATTTCCTTTCTATACCTTTCAGCTCCCTTTTGTCTTCTATTCCCGCTCTCAACTTCATCACTTCTATAATGCTGTCCCCTACACTGGAGCAGTTTCCCTGCACCCATCTCTCCAGTATCCCCTTCTTGTCTCTTCCAGCAATGTCCTCAAGCAATCTCCTTTTTTATTCTCAAACATTCATCACCAACCAGCCTCAGCAGTTCAAGTACCATGCACCTGAAGAACACAATCAGCTTACCAAAGGACTGTGATGTCACAAGGTAATCTGTATACCAACACTAGTCCCACCCTGGAGCTCAAACATGAGATGGACACACTCAAGTACGTTAGTTGCAGAGTGGGCAGCCTGCTGTGATGAACACAGACAAAACACCTCTCTTATCCTTCCATCCCCTTTCCTCATGTAGAGCCCTATGCCCAGCCAGAGAAAACCTGTGCCAATAACAGCACTGTCAAAGCTCTTTTGTTTAATTTTTGTCATCTTCTTCAGCTTCACAGGGTTTTCCATAAGTTTCCTCTCGAGCAGTGACTGTTAAGACCTTGGGTGTGGCCCCATGAAAATCAGTAATTATCCTCCTAGAGCAGATTTCAGTGCTATTTACTAACAGGGAAAAGTGGTGCCCACTAACGAACATGCACAGCCTTCTCTCCTGCTAACTGCCGTTAGGATCCACATGATGGTCAAGATTGCAAAATGCCCTTTCTAAAATTAAGTTAAATTAAACCATGGTAAAGGAATTAACTTTCCTCTTATTTCAGGAGTGATCATTGGGATTTTTTGTATTTTACATACACACACTCCCAATGATTGCTCATGAAATAAATAATTTAAAACCTTTTTTTTTTTCTCCCTCATCCCCAGATCATGATGTAACCATTCTCTTAATTAATTTTGAATGGACAAGAAACTTGGAAGAGGAAAGTTCATGGCTTTACCATAATATATATATATATATATATATATATATATATATATATATATATATATATATATATATATAACGTCACTTTAGAGGAATGTGTAATTTGCTACATAGTAAATTGCTGAAACGTATGTTAGGTTGTCATTATTTATACAATATCTATATGCACATTTGCACCCTTGAGCTGTAAAATTCAATCATATTCTGTAAGAAAAAGTCATTCTATGATTAAAATAGGATCAATTATTTTAAAAAGAATGCTAAGGCTGTGGTTCTTTCAGGAAGGGCTGCCCGTGACTGGCAGTTTCGACCACCTCTGTATCTCTATGGAGACAGCCAACCCTTAAGGCAAAGATTGGTAAACAGGATATCTCAGAAAATACATCATTGTGTAAGACAAATTTTCCTTTTCTCTCTATGAAATCTCTTCACAATGGTAGTAATATTTGCAGACTGTGATCAGACACTCATTCTTTCACACAAAAGGAATTTATGAGCCTACTTGGCAAAACTAACGTTTATTTTCACTTTTCCCCCCAATTGTAATCACCAGCTGCAGTATTTTTTTTAAACTAATAATGGATCCAAATTCTCCTACCTACCGATAATTCAACATATTAAGCACAAGCCCATCAGGAAATGATCTCAATGAATAATAAGTCAAAATAAGGTAAGGTACTTCAGCTCATATTTGGCTGATGCTTTTAAGACTGGTCTTTTGGAAATAATAATGTTGTTTTGAAGATTCATCTACTCATAATAGACACTCCATGACAAATGATTTATTTCCAGACCAGCAATTTATGAAGAGCAGGTGGAAGATGGGATAAATTTAATGAAAGTTTCAAAACATAATAGGACTAAAGGCAATGCATCAATTTCTGAATCTCCAATCAAGAAGGTAATGTCCTTAATGGTTTTTAGAAATCTGCTTCTCAGAACTATCATGTTAAGTTATCCGACTCCAAGCAGATCCAATCATTTCTAGCCTCACTTTTCCAACAATGCCAAGTTATGAAATCTATTTATCTTTTTTGTGTAGAATACTCTAGCTACAGCCATAATACATCCTTGCTATCAGGGAAACAAAGTGAAATGGAGGCCTTATGATACATTTATTAACTGCTTAGTGTTTCTTTAATAGAGAAATATAAATGCTGCTTCTACAAAATGCCCAGGGATTCACTTGTGGCTGTAATTCAAGTGTACTAGGGCACTGAATACATTAAAACAGATATTTACTTTCACCAAGGGAAAAGTGTGCTCAAAACAATAATTTTTAGTTATTTCACAAAAAGAGATACTGACCAAATCCTGATTCACTGAGACTGTAATCCTTGTCTAGACTACACTATTCAGTTATATCACGCATATCTGAGAAATAATCATGTGAACGTAGTAGCTAAATATGCAAGCCCCAATCCTTCCAATTGTTCTGTATGGACATAGATTTCTGCCACATAGTCAGCTAGCAGCACTGGGGCCAGAAGTATATGAAGGAAAATATTGATGAAATAGCAGTAGAACTCTTTGCTTGACATTAAAATGTCCAGCAATGTTGCCTTGTGAATTAAAACCAGGGGGCAATTTTAGTGCTATTCACAACCTCTTTTATTCATTTATTAATTAGCCCTTAGCTGATTTACAAGAGTGAAAGTTGTGCTTTATTTCCATGATGTTTGTGGAAAGCCAAAGCATCACTAATAGTGACACAAAACATTTGCATAATCATTTTCCTCATGCTCGTTTTGAAAGGCTTTTCCTATTAGTCACATAATAGACTCAAACCACTATGAATGTTTGTGGTTAAATCACAAAAAGAAAAGGAAAGTTTAATGTTTGTAAAATATCATCCAGTCAAAGAACAGAAACAATGCTATGTGACTTGTGACCATTCAGATATAATGTGCAACAAATATGGAATACACAGGGAAAGCACACTGCAAACAACCCATATGCTAAAATTTCTTAAGATTAACTGAAGAACCTGATTGTGGATAATTTGCTAACAGAAGAAAATAGATCTAGTCAAGAAATATATTTTTCACAGCTCATAGTTCACACAGCACTGCTGAGAAGCTTTGCTGGCATTCAAGAATTAAATTTGCCTATCGACGTCCACTTTAGAAAAATAGAATGGCACTATTCTTTAGACACCTGACTGTCAGTTATTGTTCATGAAAGTGTAATCTCTCTCAGAATTTACCTTCAGTTGGAATTTTTCCTCTGAAGTGATACAGTATTATTTTGTGCCTGTCACTGTTCAGTTTGCGCAGTGTGGTAGTAGCTGTGTGGGTCCCAGGATATTAGAGAGAAAAGATGGCTGAGAGTGCAGAGATGTTCATGGACCACTCTAATTTGAATAGTCCCTTACAATATGCACTAACTACCTATGCTAAACAATCTTGCATTTTGCTGTGATACTGGGAGTACCTTTTCTAAAGCTGAGGAAGAACTCTGTGTGGCTCAAAAGCTTGTTTCTCTCACCAACAGAAGCTGGTCCAATAAAAAATATTAACTCACCATCCTCATCTAGTATCCTGGGACTGACACAGCTACAACAATGCATACAACATGGTTCAGTTGGTCAGTTAAACAGCTGAGAAAACATGTTGATCACTGTTAAAGTTGAATTCACTTAAGGATATATTGAAAAGCAGTTATTTGTAATTACTCTTTATTTCTATACCCATGTATATAGTAATTAAAAACACAATTATTATTTATTATTTGTATTACTGTAGCACCTAGGAGTTATGACCCAGAACCCCATTGTGCTAATTGTTGTACAAACTGAACAAAAACATGGACCTGCCTCAGAGAATTTACAGTCTGGGTATAAGACATGAGACAATGGGTGAATACAGACAGACCAATGAATGAGTACAAGGACACAATGAGACAGCATTGGTCACCATGATAGACAGTGGTCTCAGCACACCACTCTAGGGCTGGAGCACCCACAGAAAAAAAGTAGTGGGTGCTTGGCACCCAGTGGCAGCCAGCTCCCCACCCCCTTGAGTGTCTCCCATCCTCCAGCGTTCTCACCCATCAACTCCTCCCATTCCCTCTCAGTGCCTCCTGCCTGCCGTGATCAGCTGTTCCACGGTATTCAGGAGGTGCTGGGAGGGAGACAGAGGAGAGGGGATGTGGTGCACTCGGCAGAGGGGTCAGAACTTGGTGGGGTGTGGGGCAGAGTCGGGGCAGGAGGAGGCGGGGTGGGGCATTGGGGGAAGGGGTTGGAGTGGAGCCTGGAACAGAGCAGGAGTGAGGGCTGGGAGGAAAGAGGTGGGTGGGGGTGGGGTCAGACTGGTGGCGGAGAGAGAGGTTGAGCATCCCCAGTGCCTGGAAGAAGCTGGCATCTGTGCCTAACTGTTGTCAAGTTTTTTGTAGGCCTCAAGGGAAATGGAATCTTTAAGGAGGAATTTGAAGGATAATGAGGTAACTCCGTGGATATTTATGGGGAGTTCCTCTCAAGCGTGAGGGGAAGAATGGGAGAAAGCACAAAGATGACTAAAAATGAAACAAATGTGTGATGGAGGCTGGTATTATTGGCTCATCAGAGGCAGGAATCAACATATCTATAGTCAATGAGAAATGATAAGCAGCATGGGGATAGGCCTTGAGAGTGACGGTGAGCAACTTTTGTTTGATGTGCTACACAAGGGGGCCCCAGTGAAGAGGTGCAAAGAGGGATGTGGGTGACATAGTTAAAGCAATCGTCTAGGAAAATTATCTTTGCAGCAGCATATTGAATGGATATGAGTGGGACAAGACAGCATTTGTCAAGGCCAGATGGAAGGATGTTGTGAGACATGAGATGAGAGCCTGGACAAGAGTTTTAGCTGTGTGAATGGCTAGGAAACACTGTATCTTAGAGATGCTATGCACAGAGAATCTATAAGATTTAGACATAGCTTGCATGAGAAGACCTAGAGAGAAATCTGAGATGAAGATGATACCCAGGTTATGGACCTCACTGACAAGCAGGTTGTAGTGTTGTCCACAATGATTGAGAAAAGAGGGGACGGGAAGGCTTTAGAGTAAGATTTAGAGATCTGTTTTAGCCAAGTTGAGATTGACTTGATGGCTAGATCTCCATGAACAGATGTCAGAGTTTGGACAAAAGAAGATGGATTTGGAGTAGAGTGATAGATCTGGGACTTATCAGCCTAGGATGGTAGTTGAATTTATGTGTGTGGATGAGATTACCGAGATATAAGGTGGAGAAGGAGATAAGAAGGGGGACCAATGACAGATCACTGTGGAACCCCCCTTCCCCAGAAACGTGGAGAATGTGTGTTCTTCAGAAAATCCTCCTCATCCTAATGAGGGGTTAGAAAGATAGGAAGAGAATCAGGAGAGGGCAGAGTCCCAGAAGCCAAGGGAGATAGAATCATAGATATGTGGGGCTGGAAAGGACCTCAGACATCATCTATTCCAGAGGTTCTCAAAGTGTGGTCCGTGGACCACCAGTGCTTCATGAGCTCCATTCAGGTGGTCCGTGGATAGTTCCCTCTAAGGTGTGTGCCTGGGCAGCCACACACGAGAGAATGAAGGGCCACCCACCTAATTAGTGGAGTCGTGCAGGGGTGGCTCCTCTAATTAGGTGCCTGGACCCTGGAGAAGATGCACATGTAAGGTGAGGTGGTGGCCTTGGTGGGAGTAGAGGGTAGGTAGGAGGGGGCAATGGGGTGAGAAGAAGGGGTGGGGGGAATTTGGAGTGTGCAGGACTGCGGCGGCCAGAGAAAGAGGCGACTTTCCCCAGCTCCAGGGCTGCGGCTGTTGGGGAGAGACGGTCCTCCTTCCCAGCCTCAGCTTTGTGGCTGCTCTGGTGGGGAAGAGACCCTCCTCCTTCCCAGCCACAGCTTGGGGACTGACATGGTGGGGGAGAGAGGGCACATCCATTGCATTAGAAAGGTATGACTACTGATATTAAAATATGAGTTTTGTGCTTTTATCCGTAGAACAAAAAAACATTAATTATTATTAAGGTTTTTTTATATAGTGCTTTTATACAAAGCGCTTTACAATAGTTAGCTAATGGTACAAACAACATTTGGAAACATCATTAAGTGGTCTGCTGAGACCCTCAGCAATTTTCAAGTAGTCCGCGAAAAAAAAAATGTTTGAGAACCACTGATCAAGTCCATTCCCCATGCTGAGGCAGGACCAAGTATACCTAGATCATCCCTGACAGGCATTTGTTTAATCTGTTCTTAAAAACCTTCAGTGACAGCTGACAAAGTTCGGGGCAATTGCACCTATATTTCCCCATAATGGTTCAGCAAGGGAACCCACCCTGGGCTCCCAGCCCTTCATCTGTTAGTTCCCTTGGGTGGAGACCTGTCTCTCTCTCCCTCCTGATTGGGTTGTTTGTAGGCTACACAATTCCCTGTCAATGCTGTTATTCCTCAGCAAGGAAGACCACCTAAACTGGCCTATATCCGCTCTTTGCTTACTCTATGAGGGCTATAAACTGTAATTCCCAGAGTTATAAATTACCACACAGTTCTTTCTAAGCAAGTACGTTCATTCTGAACACCGACAAAATATATTAAAATCAATAAAAATATCTACACACACTAATAAACTTACCAGAAACTACCCCAGCTTCAGCAAGGGCTCTGGCCAACAAACAGTCCTTCAAACCCCACCAATGGATTTTTTCTGTGCTCACAAGTTCATAACAGCTGCTAGTTGAGAATAAGCACACCTGTGAATCATTTTGTTATCCAGTTTGGACCTCTCATCTGGTCCTCATGCACTAGTTGATTAGCAGACAATGGGTAAAGCCCTGCGAGGACACAAAATTTATATTCGCGGATGCAGATATTCACAGTTATAAATTAGTGTCCATGGAGCTGCAGGTCTCTACTAGGAACTGCAGTGGCAAAAACAGCAACCTGTTAGGCTGCTGCTCCCAGGATCCAGCACCCTGCACCAGCAGCTCCTCCAGCATGATGTGCTGCCCCCAGCCCTGCCCACTGTGGTGGGCACCAGGCTCACCGGCAGCTGTTCCTGGTTGCACTAGTGCATGCAATCAGCTCGCATGCTCCCAGACAGGAGTCTCTTCCATGCAGCAGTCTACGTCTCCTGTCCAGGAGCATGCAAGTCGATTGCACACACTAGTGCAACCAGCTGCCGGTGAGCCTGGTGCCCACCCCAATGCATGGGGCAGTACAGCCAGGCCAGAGGAGCTGCCAGTGTGGGGCGCTGACTCTTGGGAGCAGCGGCCGAAGATGTTGCTGCTTTTGCCACTGCAGTTCCTAGTAGAGCCCTGTTGCTCTGCAGATATCAATTTATACCCATGGATATACGCACCCATGGATATAAATTTTGTATCCGCGCAAGGCTCTAACAATGAGTTTCTCCTCAGGGCACTGCTTCAAAAGGAAGGGTCCAGAGGTGAGAAGTTGTTTTCCTCTTCTTCCAAGTATTGTCTAGGAATCCCACTTGATTTTGTGGGTCTAGAACATGGTTCAGAGAGTCCTTTGAAGCTCATAACACTTCCCAAGGTTTATATTAGTCTCATCTCCTAGTGAAGTTACATACAATCCAATTAAAACACAAACATTTGCATTTTTAATACGAGCTCCTAAAATACTCAAATTTAATTCAACAATGTTTGCCCAGGACATTGCAGGAAATTGCCATATGTGTCACAACATAGATTCCACAACCTTCCTTGATAATCGACCCCAGTACTTAATTATCCCAAAGTTAGTAAGTTTTTCCCAATATCTAACCTAAATTTCCCCTGGTGCAGATTAAGACAATTACTTCTTGCCATCCCTTAATTGGACATGGAGAACAATTGATCATTGTCCTCTTATAATAGCCCCTTAACATATTTGAAGATTGTCATCAAGTTCATCTTCAGTATTCCTTACTCAAAACTTAACATACCCAGGTTTTTTTTTAGCTTATCGTCATACATCATGCCTTCTAAGCCTTTATCATGTTTGTTCCTCTCCTCTGGACTCTCTCCAATGTGTCCACATCCTTCTAAAATGGGGAACCCAAAACCAGACACAATTCTCTAGCTGAGGCCCCCCGCCGCTGAGTAGAGCAGAATAATTACCTCGCATGTCTTACATACATACATAATAAAATCTGCCTACGATACACCATAATCCCCAGTTCCTTTTCTGTAGCACTATGGACTAGCTATTTCTTCCCCATTCCATACTTGTGATTTGATTTTTCCTTTCTCAGGATAGTACTTTGCACTTATCTTTATTGAATTTCATTTTGTTGATTTCAGACTAATTCTCCAATTTGTCAAGAATAATTTTGAAGTCTGATCCTGTCTTCCAAACTGCTTGCAACCTCTCCTAGCTTGGTATCATCTGCAAATTTTATTGTCATACTCTCTCTTCCATTACCCAAGGGAAAAGGAAGATGGGGTAGTAGTTGGAGATGCAAATGAGTGCGGGAGTTTAAGATGGGGGATACTAAAGTATGCTTGTATTGTGAGGGGAAAGAGTCAAAGGAGAAAGAGCAGCTAAGAGTCCTGTGGCACCTTATAGACTAACAGACGTATTGGAGCATGAGCTTTCGTGGGTGGATGCATCTGACAAAGTGGGTATTCACCCACGAAAGCTCATGCTCCAATAAGTCTGTTAGTCTATAAGGTGCCACAGGACTCTTAGCTGCTTTTACAGATCCAGACTAACACGGCTACCCCTCTGATAAAGGAGAGAGAGAGGTTGAGGAGCAGAGTAAGGGAGGGGATGGGAGTGGGTGCGATGGAGATCAGGAGATGGGATGGGGTCACTGGGGCAAGTGGAAAGGTGAGAGGAGGAAAGCAAACAAGAAACTTCTACATCTGTGACAGAAGAGGAGGATGATCAGTTGTATGATGGGAAAGGAGAAGGGAAGACAAGTCAAGGAGAGAGTGAATACATGAAAAAATAAATCATAAAGAAATGCACTTAGAGAATTATAACCAACGTGTTATAATCTCCTATGGGTGTTACTGCTATAGCTGGGAAGCCATCTACACCACTGAGGAGAATATGACCTGAATCTTGTAAGTCTGATTTACTGTAAAACTCAAATAATCCTTGTTTAGGATAACTGAAATATCTAGATCTCAGAAATCCCAAAGTTAAAAGCTTATTCTTTTAGTTGGAATTGTTAAGGTGTCTGATTATGGAGTATGACTGAGCAGAAAAACTAAATATTTATATAATAACTTGGCCAAATGATAACAGTGGTGGAGAAATGGGGTAACAATCGAGAGGTGTATTAATTTAATAAGCATCAGTGCTGGAGATGAATAATTTTAAATAGATCAACTAGGGGGTAATGGGGTGGCACGAAGAAATGGAAAAATTAGGCTCAGTATAATAAGAAAATTCCTGACTATGAGATCATTTAGACTGTGGAATAATTTCCCAAGGAAAATAATCTAAGCACTCTGGAGAATTATCATTATTGTTTACTCCAGTAGGAAAGAAATTTTTTTTAAATACAAGGTCAATATGCGATATAACTGATGGAATGTTGTGGTTCTTACAAAACTGAGAAGATATGATAGTCCATAGTAATGATCTACCAGGTAAACTTCATGTTTTAAAAATTTGGCAAGATCTACTTACTCCAACAATATGTTTGCATTTTAAAAGAAAAAAAATGTAAACAGTTTTGGGGCAGTATGCATAAAATCCTATTTGGAAAGTATGTTTACGAGACATATCCTGACAGATGCCATTAAGAAATAAGGTTTACACGTGTAAACCTTGTGCTCTGTACATACTTTCTCATGAACTTCATTGTCAAGCAAAAATACATTCTACAGCTATACAGAAAATTATTACTATAGTGTCCCTGTGGATTCTCAAGGCATTGAAATTCATTCCAAAAAATACCTAGATACTGCACTATAACTTACTTTACATCAAGATACACCACTGACCCTATTTTCCAAGTAGCCACCTTAAAATGATCAGAGAACTAAATGACCAATTAGATACCAATAAACTGAAGCCACATTTCTCACCCCAACTTTTCCTGAACAAAATGTTGAACATAATTTTGGCATTTTTATGCTCCTTTTTGATCTCTCTAAGGAATAAAATCAGCAAGAGATTGGTATGACGAACAATTGGAAAATGACTTTGTTTCCTGGAGATAATACCCTTTTACAAATGGTTAGAAACCTATAAGAATCTCTCCCCTCTACATATGGGACTCCTGGGCTGTTCAGATGATGCTGATAGAAACTGCAGTCATGCAGAAACTCTGCATCTGTCTCAGAACTCAGGTGGATTCAATCAAAGCAGCTATTTAAGTCTACAGCGATAGTAATCTAGTTCATCAACATCAGAATTATTTTCTGGTAGCTCTTACATATATGGGACCAGAAACTCAACTGCAGAAAAGGAGCACACAGCACAAATCAGTGTGTTTATAGGCAAAGATGGAGCAACAGTCACCTGTGTGCTCCTTGGTCTTGGGGCTGCTATCTGCAAGGCCAATTCACCAACCTAAGTTAGTGCCCTCACTCCTCTAACTCACGCTGTCTGCTAATAGCTCCAAGGCGATGAAGCCATGCATCAGTACAGCATAGACTCGCCATGTCCTCTGTCTCCAAGACACAGTCTCTATACCAGTGACAGGGAAGTGCGGAGGCACAGGAACTTTTGTCAGCTTTTTGCCTAACAGCAGATCTTCCTTGCACTGGGATGAGGCTTCTGGGAAGTTGGCTCTTCAGCTGGAACTGACGGGCAGAGTAATATGGCTGCACCACACTGGAGGATACATCCAATAATTCTGAAAGGTCCATTGTTATTCATTTACGAAGAAGTTCTCCTGGCATGTGTAATCCTACGTCACAGCTGGAACAGCTGACATAAGGCCAAATCCTCAGGTGAAGTCCATTGGACTTCAGTTGAAACTACAGCTATTTACATCAGCAGAGGTCTGGCCCATTATATTTAATGTATCTGATTGCTGGAATTCTTCTTTTCCTCCCTTCAAGCAATGCCAAAGGAGACTTCCTTTGGTTTGCTATCCATTGGCAGTCCCTTTTGGATGAGGGACTTCCCACCTCCATCAGAGATGCACTGATCTACACCAGTTGAGGATCCAGCCCCAAGTGTTATTCTCTGTTACTATGGTTAGCTGTTTGGCTTTGCTTCCTTGAAACAATAAAAAACCCCTCAGTTACAAAAGCACATATTCTGCTTCATCATGTAATGCTCTGCCTTCTGGCAACATTATTTTACAGAATATCCTGGTGTAAAATGGCAATGTGATTCACATTCGAAGGACAACGTCAGGACAATAGATATTACTAGGAGTGTCTATAATCCAAATTATCTGGTCTGTTATATTTTAGAGCCATATGACAGTGATCAGCAGTTACCAGTTGAAATGGTTGAGCAATAATTATTTAATTCTTGGACCCCTGATGAGGGGGCCAACAGTGCACCAGCAATGATAAGGCTTTTAATGCATGCTAATTTGCAAGGCATGATACATTTATTAATCCCTCATCTGAGTAAATTGTAAGGAAGACAGCAGGAGGAATAATTAATTTACATTAATAGCTCTCAGTGTGGCTTGCTAGAGTGCCTGAGTCAAAAAAAAAATAAAAAAACTGAAGAGCTAGAAATAAGAGTTCACGCTGCAACAACTATTTGCATTCTGATTCTCTAAAAACCTGTAAGTGCATAATTAGATACCAGGCAGTTGGTACATCTAATAGAGAACAAGATGTGCCAACAGCAAACTGTAGTCACACAGCAATTTGCAAGAGAGTAGCAAAAACTGCTTTTCTCAAGCGTTTAGTTTACAATTAGAGCATCTTTCAGAGCGAATCCTCATTATGCTGCCTGATGGCAACTGATGGATCATTCTCATAAAAAGTCTTTTGAAGAAAAAATAGTGATGGATTCATTGTATCACATTGTAATGGACATGTAAAATTGTATAGTGTATTGTGAAATAATGAAATGTAATGAACTTTTAACCCCATAAACATTCTGCTCCTGATAACATCTCTCTAGATGACAAGAAAGGTGAAGAGTTCCTCCATGAAAAGATAGCTAACATTCACAGCAACTACCCCTTTCCTAACTATCACATCTCTAACTCCCATCTCTTTCGGCCAGTTTCCCCTGTTTTAGGCAAAGATGCCTTGCTTTGGGGATAGCTCGCCTGGGGTAGAACCCCAGTATGTAGGATCTTTTGGTGGTACAGAGCAAATACAATGGCTGGTATACCATGCCCTCTCTTTGCTGCTGATGTAGGTCTCCTATCTGGAGTTTCCCTGTGCTCCAGCAGCCCTTGGCTAACCAAAAAAAAGTGGTTGGTGCAGTGTAGATTTGCTCAAGATTGGGGTGTGCCTATAAAGGTGACTTAAAACCATCTTTGCACCTCCCCTCCCCAATCTTCTCTGTCTTCAGGACACTTTCTAGTTGTGACCTTTAATGGAATGTGAAAAATAATTCTCGTATGTTGAAGTCAATGAAAATTAAATAAACAAGCCTACTAATCTCTTAAAGGTACGGTTACTCCTGCCTTAATATATCAAGGGAAGCTACTTGTATAAAACAATATATAGGTATATATTTCTAGAGTAAAGATCTATTTTGTTGAGAAGCATTTACCTGTACAATACTTGCAGATAAAAGGTGCTATAGAAAATTAAGTTATTCTGTGCCAGTGCTAGTTCAGGGTAGGGGGCTGGAGGGCTTTGTAGGATGTACATGCATTCTCTCTCACACACACATGACTTAGTTAGATGAACATAAAAAGAGTAATGATTATAGATGTCTCAGTTTTTGGTGACCAACCTAAAGGGGCCTGATTTTCAGAGGGCAGTTGCTTAGCACTTTCTGAAATTCAGGCCCCTAATGGTGCTCATCTGGGACACCCATATATTTAGACACCCAAAATGACCAATCACATATGGCAGTCTTGAACTGAGATTTTGTTTGACCACCATAGACAATAAAAGTCAATTTTTATCCATAATGAAATAATACAAGGAAGAAATTTCAACATTTCTAAAAATCTGCAACTTGTTTATCTGTTGTAGTGAACTGAGCAGCTCTGTATTACAACTCTGCAGAAAATCAGTAAAATGAAAGCACAGACTCAACAAAAGAGATAATTTTGTTGGTGAGGGCCCAATCCTGAAAAGGTGCCAAGCATTCTGAAATGGGATCCTTAAAAAGCACACAGCACGTACATAATATCTGACCAAAGTTTGCAAGCAAGCAAACTACTAAGTGCTTACCACAGTGTTTTGATGCAGATTTTATACAGTGATTGGAGAATATGTTCCTGATATAAAATTATTAAAATGCTTCTATAAGAGATGGAAATCATATTTGTGTTAAGGTTGTATCTTTTCAGTGAATATACCTGCAAATTCCATTAAAAAGCTGTTTTGCAAATTGAAATAGGTCTCATTTATTCACAAGTCATACACATTATAATAATGAAATCAGCCCACGTTTGCACATAGGAATATGATGAGAAAGTACATCACAGTAATGTTCTCTTCTCTGTATCTCCTACACACACGTAGATTATTTAATTCATTGTATTTATGGAATGAACTTGATTAAAACCAAAACTTATTTAACAAATTTAATAAGATTCCTGAAAGTTTTCCCTAGAGAAGCTTTAAGAGAAATATTTTAATTTTTTTTTTTATTGAGAAGCTTTCTTTTTCCTGTGGAAATGTTTGCACTATCCAAAATAAAATAAAAAATCTTTCAAATTGACATTTCAAAACAAAATAAAAATATCCACTTTGTTTTAACATAAAATACACAAAATGTCATTTCATTGTAGGTTGTATGTTGGTTTGTTTTTGTTGCAAAAACTAAACAAAACCAAAACATAACAAAAAAACCTCCACACCCACAGCATGATTTGACAGTTTAAGTTGAAAAAAACAAATTGGTAGTTTAAAAAATTCCTGTGGGAAAACCAACATTTTTCATTGGAACTTACATTTTTACATTAAAATGCTGGTTTTGGTGAAACCATATTTATCAGCAGGAAAATACTCGAAGAATTTCTAACATCTTTACTTAACATTTATTAGCTACTAATTGTAGGCCACATTGTACCACTACTGTTTACACTTAGTAGCATCTTACCCTACACGTAGTCCCATCAGTAGGATCTCACTGATATCACTAGGACTGTTTGTGAAGCAAGTTACTAGTCAATGTGATTAAGAATGAATGAACCTTAAAATAAGTGAGATCAATTTGGGTCTATGCAATGAATTATATGAAATCATAGTAGTGATCTTATTTTCAGATTGTGAATCCCTCTAAAGTGAGTAGTTACACAAGTTACATTTGGCTGTATTCTCTTTCTCTTACTCAAAGTCAATAGTACCTTACACTACAAAATAGGGCCATTGATGTCAATAGGATGCCTTATGGAATAAGGCACTACTCAATAGGTATGTTTGCACTAGAGAGTATGGCTCCTCTCAAGGTATATCTTGTTCTGCTCAGTCAAAGTAAAAGTCATTGTAATGTATCCTCAGTAGGAAAAAAAATGCATAGCTGGGTCCAGGTCAGTTAACACGCTCTGACCTAATTGTGACCCTTTTTTTCTACTGAAGACAAGTCCAGTGGGAGTAAGGGCATTACAATCTAGTCCAGAGGGATGATCATCTTCAATTCCCGTCCATCAGCTCCCCAGCGATGAAGGGCCAAATGAAATTTCTCCATCACTTTATACCTTGTAATTAGCTCCACAGCTTTGTTTATCTTTCAGCTATTTTGTTCTATGGCATTCTTCACCCTGTTTATCCAGTGCATCCTTGGCCGTCTTCTATTTCTAGTTCCTTGCACTCTGGTATATATTGCTATGCATGGTATCCTTTCAGCATCCATTTCTGACATACGTCCAAACCACTGAAGTCATTGTTCTGAAGCTTCTATAACAATGTTATTCCTTGCCTTAGTTGTTTTCTTATCTCTTCATTTTTTATTATCTGTAGTCTAGAAGTTCTCCGTCTTCCCCTCAGCCAGATCATTTCTGCACTCAAAAGCTTTCATTCATAAACTTTCCTCATATTCCAGCATTCCAACCTGTACAGCAGTATTGGCATGACAGTTGTCTCACATATGCTGATTTCTGGCTTTATTTAATTGTTTTTAGCCTAACAGACCTTGCAGATTTTTCCAAATATTTCAGTGGCTCATCCAATTCTTTTTGTGTCATCTTCGCAATTCTCATTCTTTGATACTAGTCCTCCAAGGGACATAATTTTTTCAACTTATTCTACTTCTTTGTCTCAAAGCCTGATCTTTACCTCTTTCTCTTGTCTTCCAATTGCCACAATTTTTCTCCTCTCCATGCTGATCTTCAAATCAGAATTTGTGTCTTTCCTGGTCTACCTTGTCAATTATTTTCTGTAAATCCTCCTTGGTCAATGCTGTGAGGTCAATATGATTGGTCAATCTAAGGTTATGCATTGTCCTAACACGACTTCTCCTATTTCATCTCAGTGCAACAGCTATTACTGCTTCCAGTATGAAGTATTTACTCTCATCGTACTTATCGCCTTTTATCTATCAGCTTGATAATACTAGGGGGGGAGGGAATGCCATATATAATCTTATAAATTTCAACGAGCCTTGATGCCAAATGCTATCAAAAGCCTTTTTGAAGTCTATAAAGTTGTTAACAGGTTTGGTGGTGTTCTATGTGCTTCTCAGATATCTGTTATATCACAAATAACTGATCTGTTCTTCTTCATTCTGGTCAAAGTCCAGCCTGTTCCTCTGCAAGTACTGCTTCCACGTAACTCTTCATTCTCTTCTGCAATGTCTTGGTGAATAGTTTTCCTAGCATGCTCCATAAGCTGATTCCTCTACAGTTCTTGCAGTCACTTCTCTTTTATTCATTGGTACTATTAGTACTTTGTTTCATTCCACTTGGCACTTGCTTGCAGGGCCGGCTCCAGCTTCTTTGCCACCCCAAGCAGCAAAGTTAAAGAAAAAAATACAAAGCTCGATCGGCGGCAGTTCGGCGACAGCTCTGCTGCGCTGCTTCATTCTTCTGCTGCAATTCAGCGGGGGGATTGAGGGAATTGCCGCCGAAGACCTGGATGTGCCGCCCCTTCCCATTGGCCACCCCAAGCACCTGCTTCCTTGGCTGATGCCTGGAGTTGGCCCTGCTTGCTTGTAAATCTTACCAAATAGCTTATGCATGGGCTTTACCATGTATTCCTTACCAGCTTGCAGCAGCTCTGCAGTTATGTTGTCACTTCCTGGTGCCTCTCTCTTTTTCAAATTTTCTATCAAGATCTTTATTTCTCGGAATTCCAGCACCTGCTTTCCCCATTTTTGCTAGGAAGCTTCTCTAGGACCATTTCAACTACTATCTTCTGAACATTGTACAGCTCTTCAAAATATTTTTTCCATTGCTCACGCTATTTTTTGTCCTCAATTATTTGTCTGTGCTTGTTTTTCTCTGCAGACATCTTCAATTCCCACTCAGTTCTCTTATCCTGTGACACAAGCCCTGTGTGGTACTAATCTTTGCTTATTCTTCTGCTTCCTTATGTTATTCGCTTATCCAGTTGTTTCTGTCCCTCTTTGTTTTCTGTTTTATCTCTCTGGTCAGTCTATTTTACTCAGCTTTTTGACTTTCATCCTCCTTTTTATTCTCCTTCAGCTTCCTGTATTTGTCACTCTGTTGCAACAGTTCATCTGTTATGCACCTGAGTTTCTTTAGTTTTGGCCTTGAAGACCAAAAGTTGTTCAGTTGACCTTGTATTCCCATTTTTACACTGTTTCATACCTCTTCAACATTCATTTCTTCTTTCATCTGAGACATGATTTTTTCCCCACATAGTTTCTTTGTATTCTCTTTCCTGATATCTGGCTCTTTCAATTTGTCCACTTCATACATTTTAATTCTTGGCACGTTTTCAATTCCTCTCAACCTCAATGGGCTTTATCAATACTAATTATCTTGATTTAAAATTTTATATACACATACACAAGCACAATCCCCCACAATATTTAGATGGTAGTTTGAATATATTACAATAATGCTCATTCTGCACCCTTTGTTTTGTGGCATTGTGTTTTAGTACATGATGTATCCTGATTTTGAAGGCATAATTTGCAGCAAGGATGTTCAAGGGACAGCAAACAAAACTTATTAATGATCTCAAGAGAAGACAAATAAAATCCTTATGGGCATAGAAGGTCCAGTTCAATCACGATTCCTAATCTTTTCTTAAACTGTTTTTTCCCGTGCTACATGCTTTTTTTCAGGGTTTGATTTCATTACCTGCCAGTCACCTCTTTGTCTTCAGGACACTTCCCACTTGATATGATCTTTCTCAGAATGGAAAAAAATAATTCTCATACATTAACATTCTGTCTCTAAAGGTATAGGAAAGATCTCATTAGCTCTAATTACTCATACAATGACGAGTGGAGATTTAGAAACATGGGAGAGCATGTCACAAGCCTTATGTTCATTAAGTTTGATTTAATTGTGGAATTTATTGAATTTTGTTTTTTATTTTTATTTTCAGTAATCAGCTAGGACTTAAGTTAAGTTGGCTCTTATGGAAAGGGAGCACTAGGCTACATGAAGTGGAATTATTCCATACATTCAGTCAGTTACTAAGGACCGCAACATAGGGATTCATTCAGAATGTGTTAAATGCATACAACTGTGATGAAGTTTTTATACAATGGCTCACAGTCTACAGTTTAATCTCTATGGAAATTACTTTGTATTTGAACTCTATATTTACTATGATAGGTATTCATCTCTCCATCCATGCATTTATTTTAGTCCCTTCTAATATGTCCATCACAAGAATAAGCATGATGCATTGATATAGACACTACACATATGTAGGGTAACCCATATATTTTATACAGACTCTCAAGGTGAATAGAAACTTTCTTCTAATTCTCTCTCTCTCCTTGTCAAAAGTGAATACACCATAACATTTGTGAAAGGTGCCAGAGTGCTTAAGGATAAAAAAACTTCCCCTATGGTCAGGTTATTAGGTAACTGTGCATTATGAGGTTTCTTGCAAACCTTTCTATAAAGCACTGGCCCTGGAGACTTTAATCCAAGAAGTGTTACAGAATGAATGTGGTAATACAATGTTCTCTCCTGGTGCCTTACTATGTCTCTGAACCTTGGCTTAGAAGGAGAACGTCTTGTCAGAGGATTGTTCAGTCTCCATAAGAAACCATCCTTTGTTATGTGCTTGTTCTGTATTTTTACAGCATCTAGCACAATGTGGTCCTGGTCCACAGCTGCTGCTCCTAAGGACTAACAAAATACAAATAATAAATAAAAACTGACACAAATGGTACCAAAGAGTGACTATCATAGTGGTGTTTTCTTTTATATTGGATATTTATCCACTAGAAGTTGGATTGTGAGCATAACATTCTTTCCAATAGGCCATCAAGCAGTATTTTTCCTTTTAGTCCTTCAAAAAAGAAGTGAGAAAACAAAAATCAACAAAACACTATAAACATAGGTGCCATTTTTGCTTCTTAAACAGAATTTTTTATTTGTATTCCTTCTGTGTTCTTTTTCTCCAAAGACTCAAAATACATAGTCTCTTCATCCGTAAACTCTCTTAATACCTCACTGTGTGAAAAATCCAGAGGAAACAAACAAACAAAACAAACAGAAGTTTTCTGGCAAGTGGAAGTTACCTTTAGAACTGTAACTCTCCTTTCTGCCTGGTGCAATAGGCAGAAGTAGTCAGCTGCATGTGAAATATGAAACTTTTTACAAAACTTTATCTTTAAGATTTAACAAGGATATAAAAAGTGAATAAAACCCCACAGAACCCGAGAGTTATTTTTATCTTCAAGATACTCAATGCATGAACATGTCTTAATATGCACAAGAGAACTACATCCTATGGTACTGAATATAGTTTAATGAAGTGGGAGACATCTATTTTACTTATTTTTTTAATTTACAAAATGTACTAGTCAGAAAACTCTAAGCACATACATGATGTTTTTTTTTTAAAGTAACGTTAGTACAGCAATAGTTTCAGTATGGCTATGGTAATAAAAAGAGTGAATTATAGAAGGTTGCAGGAAGCAGTGGACAGGAGAAAAGGTTGTTACTATGCTATAGTGATACTGCTATATCTGAAAACCATAGTAACTCAGTACCTAATCGAATATTACTATTAATAAATAGAGCTGGTAAAAATGGGATTGTTTTCACAAAACTATTTCAGGAAAATATGACTATTTTGGCAAAAATCAATCCATCAATATAATACGGTGAGGGCTGTTCTATAAATAAATCATCATAATGCAACATATAATGTTGTTAAACTGTTCTACTTATTCAGGCTTACAGCAGCATCAATTGAATATTCAAATCATACAGAGGAAGTTATTTTGTGAAATTTTAAACTTTAAATTAAATTTCTACAAAATTAGTTGTGTAGAATTGAGACTGCCCAGGAGACCAGGGATCTCAAACTCAAACCACCATGAGGGCCACATGAGGACTAGTACGTTGGCCCAAGGGTTGCATCACTGACACCTTTTCATACAACGATACAAAAGTATACTAAAAAATCTTTAAAAAGGAAGAGTAATATAGTGTGCTATTAAAAGTCACTGTATTAATTTTTTTTAAAATTAATGCAAAGAGGGGTTTTAATAAAATATAAGCACTCAGTAATGCACCTCACTCAAACGACAAAACATGCCTTTACTTTTAGAATTACTTCAGTTAAAGCCCCCGCTTCTGCCCCTGTCCCTGCCCTCACTTCATCCTTTCCATAAGATCCTGCCCCTGCCTCACCTCTTCCCACCCCTTCCTCACCCCCATTCCAAACCCTTCCCCAAAGTCCCTGCCCCAACTGCGCCACCTCCCTGCCCCTATTCCAAACCCTTCCCCAAATCCCCGCCCTGGCCCCGCATCTTCTCCACCTCCTCCCCGAGCGCACCGCGTACCTGCTCCTCCCCCCTCCCTCCTGGAAAGCCCTAAGCACTGCCAAACTACTATTTGGCAGCAGGAAGCGCTGAGAGATAGGCGGAGGAGCAGGAATGCGGTGCGCTGAGGGTGGAAGAGGGATGCACGTAGTGAGGGGATCTTGGCTGCTGGTGGAGTCGGTGCCTACGGCAGGCTGTAGGAAATAACTCCACAGGCCGATGTGGCCCCGGGCTGCGTGTTTGAGACTCCCTGCTATAGACAATGTTAGAAGGTCAAGGTGAAATAATTGCAGTGATTCAGTTTGGTTCCTAATGGATGCCATGTGTTCCTAATGAGCAACACATTTTATTGTATGCAGTATAGTTGTAGCTGTTTCAGTCCCAGGATATTACAGAGGCAAGGTGGGTGAGGTAATATTTTTATTGGACCAACTTCTGGTGGTGAAAGACACAAGCTTTCAAGCTTTCTGAGACCTGAAGAAGAAGAGCTCCAGTGGGCTCAAATGCTGGTCTCTCTCACCAACAGAAGTTGGTCCAATAAAAGATAATACCTCACCCACTTTGTCTCTCTAACACGTTTTATGGGTGATCTCGCATTGAGAGTATGCATATTTTGCCCAGATCCTCAGCTTGTGTAAATAAAAGCAGCTTCATTAGCTTCAATGGACTTGTTTCCATTTAAAGTAACTGATATTTCAGCCATATCTTTAAAACTACTCTCTCCAGACAGGGATCAAGGCAGATTTGTGGGACAGTGTATCAAAAAATAGAAGTGACTGGAACAGTCATGTAACCCAAACGTGTTGTTGTGTTGAAGCAGAAAAGTTAGGAGTGATGAAGAGTGATCTGGGATGAAAAATTCTGCTTTAAATCAGACAGAGCAGGAATTTGAACCTGGGTTGCTTACCTCCCAGGCCAATGCCTAAACTACTCCCTTGCTCCCCACACCTTCCTGAATGAAAAAGCTCAGGTTTTGATCAAAACCAAGACATTATGACACAATTCCACTTTCATTAATGTGTTCAAATGATTGTTCCAACGAGGAATGTAAACATATTTGAAACCTCAAAAGTTGCTGAAAAACAGAGTTATCATCCACCGGTCAGCTCTAGTGGAGACAACACTGGGGGCACATGGGGTGTACCTATCCCATGGGTGGTGGGAAGTGTTGTGCTGTCAGTTTTGCAACTGTCACTAGGGCTTTATTCCTGAACCACTTAAGTCAATGGGAGCAGGTTCATGCCCTATTTTTTCTTTTAGGATATAAGCGGAGATAATAGCGAGAGAGCAGGAGGATGGGTGGAGACTGGACAGGGAGAAAGGCAATGGGGAGCATATGACAGATCATACAGGAAGGTAAGGGAAGCAAAGAAGGATACTCTAGGGAGGGAGAGATGCAAAATACTTCTGAGTCGATATATGGCTATTCCAGGGACAGGGGCTGTGCTGAATATGGCACGAGCCTGCAGCTTTTATTTTTTTAAACCAAGTTTTATTGCATTTAGAGTCAGATCGGTTTCAAGTTGTAAAAGGTTTTATGCAACATCTGTATCCAAGTGGAAAGGCCCTGTGGCCTAAATGTAACACTTTTACTGATTCTCCCATACTCATACTAAAAGTGGAGTTTAGAGGTACTAGGCTGGATACTCAGTTGATGTAAATGGGCAGAGATCCACTGAACTAAAAGAATTTGCAGTAGCTGAGGATCTGACTCCATAAAGTTTCCTCTGAGGCAGATTATATTGAGCCGTACTCAGTTTGGGAACAGTCTCTTACAGGAACAGTCCCACTGATTACTCCTCCAAGTAATTGCTTACCAGAGTGATAAGGGGTTCAAAGTCCAGCTCATAGTTTGCAGAGGGACGTTAACATAATGTAACATTTGTTCTTTTGCAAGATGACCATCTTTGTAACCAAAAATCCATTCTTTGGTTTACAGCTCATGCTCCGATTCATAGATTTTAAGGCCAAAAAGGACTTATGATCATCTAGTTTGGCCTTCTGCATAACACAAGTCAGAGAATCTCACCCATTTATTTCTGCATCAAGCTCATAACTTCTGATTGAGCTATCGCATGTCTTTTAAAATGATACCCAGTCTGTACTGAAGACTTGAAGTGATGAAGAATCCACCACATCCCTAAGATGACGGTGGCTCTTAAACATGAGTCTCTTATTTCTAGTCTGACTTTGCCAGTGTAAAGCTTCCAATCTCTGGATCTTGTTATGCTTTTTCCTCTTAAATTAAAAGCCATCAAGTATCAGAAATCTCCATCCCATGCAAATACTAGTAGATCCCTGATCACATCACCTCTTACTCTTCTCTTGGATAGTAAACTAAATAAATTGAGCTTTTTAAATCTCTCATTATGAGACAAGTGATTCCAGACCTCAGCTCTTCCCTGTGGTTCGTTTGTGAACCCTTTCCAATTTGCCAACATCCTTTTTGAAGTGTGGACACTAGAACCGGACACAGTACTACAGTTATGGTCCCACTAATGCTGTATACAAAGGAAAATGGGCTGATCTGTAACTTTTTTTTCTTATAGAAAATGTTACATTACTACATATTGCTGCAGTTATTTTTATGAAAAGGAATCTCGGTTTATGATAAGAACGAACACTAAAGGAACATGATTTAAATACATTGTGATGAGGGTTGGGGAAACAGGAAAAAAATTAAAATGAAGACTTGAAAAAAAACCAGAATTTATTTTACAGTATATTCAAAGTGTAGAACAATGCCAGATGCCAGGCCATATTGACATTTTACAGATGGAAAAATTGAGTATGATGAGATTCTTCATAAGAAAACAATTATAATTCCAAAATCCATTACAGTTGAGAGGTTATAATTACTTTGTACTGCTCACCTAGACATTAAAGATTAAATGCAGAGATGAGGATATCAGCTAATTTTGCAAGAAAAGATTGAACAAAAGAATTTCAGATGTATCCAAATCACTGTTGTTTTTTACCCACAGAGACTGCTAAAAACCTACCCTGACTACAAACAAATAACCTTAGTATTTGGTTGAAAGTGATTGTGTATTCTCATTTGAATGCAACAGCCCATTACTCCATTTTTTCTGGTTGCCTCCAGAGATAACCTCCCTCCCCATATGACACAGAAAGTTGACCTCATCTAAGGCACTCAAGCAAGGCACCATGATTGAACCTGATTGGTCTGTATGAAGGGTCACAGCTCACTGAATGTGCTCCCTGCCTCCATGTGCGGGAGCCCAGAATTGCAGACCGCGAGGTCATGCTTTAAAAACTATTTGTTCTCTGAAGCTTTCCCTGAAGGGGATAGATAAATTGCTGAGACCGAGATGAGAGTCTTCAGATGATTTTGGGGATTTGGGGGAATCATTCCTGGTTTAGTTGGATGTAATTATGGGATATGATAATATTGGTAAAGGCTCACAAAGCTGGGACTGTACTAATTACTCAAAGTGGGGGAAAATGGGCTACACTTTTGGGCTGGAATTACAAGTCTGGTACTTATTAGGACAAAGAAGATATTCACTTTTCTACATGGGTGACCACATTACACTCCAAGTACAGTAGAAGACATTCAGTTTTCAAGAGAACCTAGGGTCAAATAGCTTTGGCTAAATATTTGTTTCTGGAAAAAACTTGTATGTCAATCTTATGCACGGTATTAGAAGTCAGTTATTGGACTCCTAAAAAGTAGATGGGTAAATAGATGTAAATACGATGCTTAAAAATAAACAAAATCCTAATTTGTTAATCTGTAAACCAATGTGTAAAAGGGCAGCTTCCTCCAGAGAGTCCTCTTATGGCCTGAACTCACTTTGCAGGTCCCCTGCCATCAATCTTTCCCCTGTTTGAGGCTCCCCAGCGAAACTCACAATAGATCAGTCTTGCAGGCCTTTCCGGCATTGGGTTTATTTATTTTCCAAAACAGCAAACAACAAGATTAGGCAATTACCCTGTTGGCCTTAGTTTCTGCCTTCAGGATATTGCCTCCAAAGCTACTGACAGTCCAGTAGTTCTTTTATCTGCAGTTCCTTCAAATCTCTTCCCACTCCCACCACTTCTATTTCCTAATATTATTTATTGGGAATCAGCTGATCTCTGTTCAGGTGTGCCTCCTTTGTAATTAGGGTTGGCTGGCCTCAGGCCTCTAGCCCTTCGAGGACAAGCCACCTTGTTATACAGTGAAACCTGGATTTCTGAAATAATGAAACCTGAAATTAGAACTTTCCCATGTAATCAGTCTTGGTATCTAAGACACTGTTTCAATCAAGCTGCACTGAACAAAAACCTATATAAACTGATACGTTTGTCCAAATACTGACAACTTCACATGCAGAATACAGTTCACTGACAGAACAATTGACATAGTGAAAACACCACGTTAGGGTTTTAAGACCTGACCCAAAGCCCATTGAAGGCAACCTTTAATGCCAATAGCCTTTGGACCGGGCCCGTAAAAAGAGAGAAAATAAAAAAAAATCAAAATATAGATTGGATAATCATGTAACCTCCAGATAATCATGTAACCTCCAGAAAGATGTCACCTGTACACCTTAATTATAATACAAAAGAGGGGTATGAATACACCAAAAGAAAACTTATGCCAAAATTCATAAAGGTATTTAGGCTCCTAGAGGCCTTTGAAATCTACGCCTTAAAGTCAGCATTTGCCAGGGGCCAGATTTTCCACTAATATCCCAGACTAAAAGCTAAATTACAAGATCAATTATTGTCAAAGACATATTCTTTGTCCTTGAATATCAATAATGGAAAACATGTTTTTTCCACAATTTTTTCCCATGCATATAACAAATTACTGTAAATGTTTTTAGTTTTAGTTCTCAATTTTTTTCCTTCAAGAAAACATTAGTTTTTTGTATTATTTTGCAATAGAAATATGTAATTTCACCATAGAAAGCAGTTTCTACATAAAAAGATGGCAAAATTATCACCCAGACCTAAATCATAGTTCTTCTGATGGGCAGAAATTATGTCTTTTTCACTATTAAAATTTATATTTGCTGATAGAAATAACAGAATTTCACCACAGATCATAGGACTAATTTCTTTGCCAATTTACAGCAGAAGACAATTTGGGCCTATGATTGCTAATATTGTATTTGAAAATATATTTTCGTTTCACTTGTGAATTTCTTTTTAAGGAAATAATATGCAGTTTTTCAGATAACCAAAACAGGCACTATTATTGGCAGAATGACTGGTGAGACTAAGGAGTGAATTGGTCTACAAGATTAACTTCTCTCTCTTTGTTCAAGGTGATCCCAACATTTCCCCTAGACTCATATTGATCATCTGCTTGCCCCTTTTATTGTCAGACTGATTATCATGTTCACACAGCTTCCAGAAAGCAGGTTGGCAAAAGACATCTTAGCTAAAATAAATAAGAAAACGCCAAGAACCCACCTTCTCTATGTTAGTGCTATGTGATTACTGGGTTACACCATACTTCTACAAATAAAGGATTTTACAGCCTGTTGTAAATCCATGTTATTTCATTTCCTCCAAAGAGAATTCTGCTCTCAGAAGAAACTGAATGTATTGTCACCAGCTGGGTTTACTGAAATGCAGTTAAAAAGAGTAAAAAGTTTTAAAAAGTTCAAAAGAGCAGATATAATCATAAATGTCAAGGCAGATGAACTTGTTCTCCACCCTGTAAAAAACTCTGTGATAACTTCTGAAGCCATTCCATTTTCTTTTTCATAATACTGCAAAGCAAACTAAAATGTTTGATATTCAAGTTCAAATTCCATGTTCTTCTTTAGACGGCTATTCCTCCCCACCTCCTTGTTTTCTCTTTTCTCATTATTTGGCTTAAATGGTATGTCCAACTGGGATGAAGACAGCTGTGTTTTGAGTGGTTCCACTTGCCTTCAATTTATAGTTCTGTCCTTATGCTCAATCCACTCTTGTATTAATAGTTCCACCACAAATACTGTGAAAGCTGAATGGTACCACTCCTCATTTTTATTAGGCCAGGTCTACACTATCAAGCAACACAGTTATACCAACCTAACCTACAATGTAGACAGTGCTTCATCGATGGGAGGGCTTCTCTCGTAGACATAGCTATCGCCTCTCGCAGAGGAGGGTTAACTATGCCAATGGGAGAAGCTCTCCTGCCAGTGTAGTAACATCTTCACTGAAGCACTACTGCAGCGCAGTTGCACCAATGCAGCTGTGCCATTCCAGCGTTTTAAGTGTAGACTTGCTCTTTTTTTTGTCCTTTTTCTATCCATTCTTCTGTAATATAATTGGCTTTGTGCATGCATGCATTTTACACAGATAATATACACACTCTCATACTATATGTATACTAGGAATCTCAATGCAGTAATTGCTTTCTAGTATAAATCCTAGACTGACTGGCCTTATTACTGTCTGTCCTGCAGATAGGATTACTGCACTTTCCTATTTTGACTAGTTGAATGGAAAAATAAATAATTTTCTGAAGGAAACGATATTTTGCAATGAGCTGCATTGTTAACCTAGCACTGACTTAGAATTTCAGAAAAATAGAAAAGGGGCTTTGTGTTGTTGCACATTTTTCTGCAGTGCATGTGTGTGTGTACGCGCACGCTTGTGTGCATATGTATCTCCACACATACATATATCTATCTTTAATAGTAGACCATCATGTTAAAAATGACAAGTTCTCTAAAAAGATTACCCACCCACGTTACTAACTAACACTTAGATTAAAACCAAAAGGAGTATTTCACCATTTCTAATACTTATCTAGAGTTTTTTGCATTTCATTCAGTCTGGAGAATGAAAAAAAGACTAGTCAATGTCACTTTCTGGGACAAATTCAGATGTGTGTCACTCTAGAGAGAACAGAAGGAAAGCCTTAGTCTAATTAAACGATCAGTGCTCATGTTACACCAGCTTAGACTCCTTCTGTACTCTCCCCTCCTGAATTACATGTGACTTAAATAGCCTGCTTACACAGCAACTCTAAATTTGGCCAATTTGTTCTGAGTGAGTGAAAGGAACAAACAGGGCCGGCTCCAGGCCCCAGTGCACCAAGCGCGTGCTTGGGGCGGCATGCCGCGAGGGGTGCTCTGCTGATTGCCGGGAGGCTGGCAGGCGGCTCCAGTGGACCTCCCGCAGACGTCCCTGTGGAGGATCCGCTGGTCCCGCGGCTCCAGTGGAGCATCCACGCCTGCGGAAAATCCATTGGAGCCGCGGGACCAGCGAGTGGCAGAGTGCCCCCCATGGCGTGCCGCTGTGCTTGGGGCAGCGAAATGGCTAGAGTCGGCCCTGGGAACAAATCTACTTGAGCCCAAAGGACTATCTTCCATCATCCTCTTCATTATCTCTGAATCTAGCCCTCTGTTTCTCATGCACTAGAATAACGTTGCAATATTTAAATCCAAGGAGAAAAGTATTTTCATTTTAAAAGAATAGAAACATTTCATTAATAACAGATTTAAAAAACAAAAAAAACAACAAAATAAACCCTGCATTTGGAGTGTAAACTATCTGGCCATGACTCTTTAAATGTTTCATGAATATATTCTGTGATCAAACTGTTTCACACAGAATCCTGTGTAACTAGAAGAATCAACATTGCTCATAACATCACTTGGACTGAATCACAAAATGCTAACCACCATGGAAGCACGACATTTGTGTTGACTTTTATGTTTTAAATACTGAAATAAGATTAAACGTTTTGTGAAGTGGCACTAGAAATCTCTTCCAAAAACAAAGGAAAGCAAAGTTTGGGAATTGGACTCAAAGAATTTGCCCATACCTTTTTGGGGAAGGATGGAGGGTGAAAGAATAGCAAAAATTTCTACTGATCTGTTTCTACATTAAAATTCACATCCACAGCAGGATGTAGGGTACCTCCTCCCCCTGCATTTAAGTCTCAAAATTCCATTCCAATGATAGATTTCCCCATTTCCAGCTTTCCTTTTCTGGTATTTTTAATGAGTTCACGAATCTCCATGACGAAACTAGATGGTATAGTATACTCTAACCACAGTTTCTTGCTTTCAGTTTTATTTTTGATGATGAATTACTTTGCTTGAGTGTCAATATGAACATTTGCCTTAGTTTATTTGAAGGAGCATTTGAACTTTTGTATTCAAATATTTGTCCCTTTTTTTAATACAAAGTTTTTTTTAATCATTTGACATTTTATAGGCAAATATATAAAAAAAGCCTTTCAAAACAAAAGAGCAAAAATACCCTTAAGCAATTCAAGTTATTCATATCTATTTTGGTATGAAACTATTCAATTTCTGAACTGCTTAAGATCATTAAAATATAACACCTGATTAATTATTACAACAAAAATAAACTCTAGCTAGATTTCCTTCTAGCCAAATCCATGATAGCACTTCAGTCAGGTCAGAGTCAGCATTTAAGACCTTGATCATGCAACCTCTTCTGTATGGGGAGGAACCTTTTTCATTGTTGTGCCCTCTTGAATTAACATGGTTTCTTCATGGGTATAAGGATCTGCCTGTATCGAGAAGCTTTCAGGATCAGGCCTTAAGTGAGGCGTCTTGTTGGAAAGAAGCATTATCCTGTTGCAGGGTAGGAATATATGGAGTTCCCACCATTCGCATTAGAGTATTGTTCTCTTCTGTCATTCCAGGAGCAGCTACAGAGCACCTGAAGCAGTGTTTTTACCCTATCACAGATATTTTCACCTTTCTCTGCACTAACAGGTATTGCCCTCCACCAGAGTCACTGCACATTGTCTACATACAGTCATTGTACTTGTTTAATTAGAAAATGCAAGGTTGCATTGGTTTAGTTCAAGTGGTGCAGCTTTCTGTGGCTTACAGAGCTCTGCCTTGCCCTGTTAAATGCATTCAAGTGTGGACATAATTGAGGAGACTGGTCTCTGTAATATACAGTCAATCTCTTTTTGGCTGTGTGTCTCAGGTGGAGCTAGATGAGGTGGTTTCTGGATAAATGATTGGAGGAGAGGAGTAAACAACTGTCCCACACTACAAGCAGGGTCTAGGGTTGAGGGAGGATAGAATTAAGGGGAGACAGAAAAGCAGGAGACAAAATTCAAATCTCCTTGCTGTCATACACAGTCTTCCACAAACCCATCTGAAACTTCTCAGCTTTCCTCAGCTATCAAACTCATTTTTCTGGTTCTAGTGATTACACTATGTGACATCTCTATTGCATTGTGTGATATATTTCACCCCTTCATGACACATGGCCCATAGACATTTGCATTTTTAGGGCCTGCTCCTGCTCCATTTCAAGTGAATGGAGTTTTGCTATTGACATCAACAGCAGCACGATGAAAGCCCTAATCTGAGCATTTAAATGGCTTTTACAAAAACCTCTTCACTCTCCAACTATGAGGTAGGTCTTGTTTCCATTTTACATTTGGGGAGCACTGAGGAAGGATCAGTTGGCAACAGCCAAATGGGACAAATGCCCAGTTTTGCCAAAAAAGATTGGTACAATCCCTAGCAGGACGTGGAGGAACATGCAGGCGGGGTCCTGTGCAGAAGGAGGGAGGTCTTGGGCATGTGGCTTGGGCTAGCCCTGCATGGGCCTGGGGGGTGAGCAGCTCGGGCCAGCCTGGGGGGCAGAGTGACTTGGTTTGGACCCAAGTGGGGTGGGGGCTTGAGCCAGCCCCATGTGGGGGGTGGGAGGAGGGGAGAGAAGGGGACCTAGGTCTAACTCTAGTTGGTGTTCCCTTTTGGGAAAAAATGGTCACCCTATATTTAATTGATTTTTAATTCATGTCTTCAGATGCAAATACAGACCAATCTTGGTGTTTGCGTTTCTAAGAAAAGTCATGGGGTTGATTTTAATTTTCAAAAATGTGTGAGGACATTTTTAACCATTTAGTGGGGTATTTAAAAATATTAAAATCAAATGGTAAATGGACCTGCTGTTAAGTAAATGCCTCCTTTTTTTCATTACAGCCTTAAAGGCTTGATCCTGCAAGGTGCTGTGTTCCTCCTGAAAAGCATGCTAAGCAGGAGGGGAGGGTGCTCAACCCTCATTCACATTAAGCAGTCAACAGTTTGTAGGATCAAGTTTTTGGAGGCAGGTATCCTAGTAGATGGAGCAATAAACTAACTCAGGAGAACTTCATTCCTGGCTCTGCCAATGGTCTACTTTATGATCCTTAGTAAATTCACTTCACTTCCTTCCCTGTGCCTAAGTTTGGACATCCTAAAATGGGGATAATGATACTTCTTTTGTAAAACACACTGAGATCCACTGATGAAAGTGCTATTTAAGAGCTATATTTACATAAGTATTTTCATCATTAAATTAGCAGTGGCAGCAATTTCTAAAAAACTTTCAAATGTAGTATCTCATTTGCTGGGATTTGCATTAGCACTTTGATCGCGTGCCCATCAAACTGTGAATTTCTTTAGAGGGAACAGAGAACAGCTTGTCTCCACAGTCTATTATAATTACCACCAAACTGCACAAGAAACTTGGCAATTTTGAATTTCATAACACCCATGACTGACATTCCTAATTAATACTATTGTTTTTCTCTTCTGGCTGAATTTCCTGAATGCCAACATGCATAGCATACACTAAAAACAGACATTAAAGAAAACAACATCAATGTTAATCTCTAGCACAAATATAACAAATGCCTCAGTGAAGTGTATAGAGTAGGGATGCATCCCTATAAATAATGGATCATTGCAGCCTGATCATCTTTATCCTCCTACACTAATAAGATGATAATCTTTCTTCTCCTGTGTCCTTGCTTTTAAATTTCAGTGCTGCATTGGCTAGAGTGCATCTCCAGCTCTTTTGATTGCCTTCCTTTTAAATTTATATATGAAAGAAACTTCCAAAAGAGGAATTTTAAAGAGGTACTGTGGAATATAATGCAAAACGTTCTGCTAAGAATCAGTTCCCGATTAATTTCTCCTTTTCCTCTCAGTCCTTTTCCTGTGAATCTGAGAAAGGTCAGACTCATATGCTTAAGTACTTGGTTCATGTTGGTTCACTTAGTCATCAACTTGTTCAGACTTTGGCCTAGAATTCAGGATGGAAACCATCATGGCAGCAGACTCGTTGGTTCCAGCTCAGCAAAGCATTTAAACATGGTGAAATCTATCCCTGCTCAGCAAGGCACTTACACCCACGCCTAATTTTAAACACATGCCTGGAGTGAAGTATGTGCTTTGCTGAATACAGACCGGCTGCTAACTCAGGGCCTTGTTGAAATATCAATGGCTTGCAGAGAACAAGGCAGTATTTAAATGAGAAATGGGAGGTCAGTTTCGACAAAACGAGAATCAACCTGAATTTTTGCCCAAACTCAAACAGAGGATATGTTTAGACAAGCAGTTAATTTGTGGCAAGATGGGGAGTAAATCTACCCCACACTATCCAATATCCATGTGGACCCGGCTACCACACACTGAAGTTCTGCAGTGTTTATTGACCTAGTCCTCTTTCAAAGTGGGATAGTTCAAAGCACATTAGGGCACTTTTTGTGTATGGCAGCAGGGTGACAGTTGGTGTGCCACACACTAGTACGAAGCAGATTTGCAGACCAGCAGTTACAAACTGTTTGTCTAGACAAGCCCAGAGTCACATTTTTGGATTTGAAAAAAAGGTCTTCATTTCTACACGGTTAAGACTGGACTGGGATTCAGTAGATTGAGGTTCAATTCCCTGCTCTGACTTACAGCATGACAAGCCACTTACTCTCTATTTGCCTAAGCTACTCATCTATAAAACAATTGGTTTCAATGGAGTTACACTGGCATGAAACTGGAGTAATGCAGGGGAGAATCGAGCCCATGCATTCTACACTTAGGGCAAAGCAACAGTTGCCTCTGCAAAGATTCCTGATCTAGAAGAGCTATTCTGATAATTTATCAGCTATCAGTAGCACATAGAAACAGGATGTGACTCAAGGCTGGGTTTCTTTTCTCATTTTATTGAGTTGGAAAAAGCTCCAATAGTAGAGCCACTGCTGCTGCTGATTTCCTGATGTAAGAAGTTTGCATAAAGCATTTTTGCATACTTATTTGAGCAGAAGTTCCAGATTTCTGGATTACACACTCAGTGATTAAATCCAATTCTAGACTACAATGTGTTTGGTTCAACAGCCCATCTGACTAGGGACCTAGCAGTGAGTGCACTCATTCAGGACTGAGAGGGTGTGTGCGAAAACTTCTTCATTCTCTCTCTCCGCTATTTCTAACTCTGTAGACTGCATTTCAATTTCTCACTTACATAAGGACCAACAACAACAACAAGAATTAGAATAATATGGCTTTGGAATGACATTCAGTGACAGACAGACAAACTGCTGGGTCCTATTCTGCTGTTCCGTGAATCTAATGTATACATAATTAATTGCGAAACAGGCTCCTCTTCTTCCCCCCCCCTCCAGCACACATACATCACATTATAGCATTAAAAACCATCAAACATATTTAATCTGTGCCACTATTTCAGATCTCTCTCCTTGTATCTCAAACATTATGGCCACCCACAGACTTCTGAGTGTTTCCCTCTTTTCACAAAGTCAGTCATTTTCCCTCTAAATCCTGAGTTCAAAGACCCAAAGCCCATACGCATCATTAGCCTCTTTTGGCTGTAACATTATTTGCATCAGAGTGCAAAGAGCCTGAAAGAGACTACAGGCCCCTAGTGGCCACATGTTTGATGGTGTGTAGTTTGGGAGTAAAGTTTTATTAGAGGAACTTCTTTTACAAATCCTGCTCAGTCCTATGGTTTCATATCACTAGATTCTTAGAGAAAATGACATTGTTTGAACATTTTCTTGTAGAGCTGTGACAAGCCAGAATATGTGGCAATTATGATGGTGAGTGTCCTATTATTCCTTTTACCACTTGACATTTTCTACCCTTCTATTTCTTTCTTGACATTACCATATCCACAGCCTCCTTTCTGCAGATTCCTCTGCAAAACTCAGTGAAGCTGACATCAGTCTCCCTCTTTTCTTCTTCTTTTTGGACACAGTAAGAGCTAAGGCAGATATACTTACAGGAGGTACAGAGGCAGAGTGCCCCTTTTACCCTCTTTTGTAACTAGGTCAACTGAAGTGGCAGAAGTGATGGTGAGCACAGGAATGTATGCTTTCTTAGCATGCTGGAGGGAAAGAAAATTGCAATTCACTATAGTTCAACATTGGTGCAGGTGGCAAAGAGAGAGAAACCCAGACAATTTACCGCACCTCATTAGGATTAGTTTACAGCAGAACTGAGAGGCACTTTAAATCCCAAATTGCAACAAAATCAAAATTACAAATCATAATAAAAAAGCTAGTACTTGTACCCTCAAAATAACCCCCATGGGTGAAACTGTGATCAGAAATAGCAGTTGCTTCTCTGTCCCTTCCACTCTTCATCTGTCTACCTTTTCTCTTTTTCTCCCCATCTCCATCCTGACTCTCTCTATTTTCAACTCCTCTCACCTTTTATAAAAGCATGTTTTTGAGTTTATCCAAAGGACAGCCATTTTTGGTCCTACATTCACTCGTCTCTCTTCCAACTGTGTTTGCTTCCGTGTTTCTGTGTTACAAGATGACAGAATTTGACTGTAAAAAAGATACCCTGCAGAATGATGTGAAATCCTCACCTAGTTATAGGTAGCACATGAGAACAATTGGCAAAACTGAGGAAAAAGTAGATTCAATTGAATAAGGGATGACTTCAGAGAACTGAGTATTGTAGTGAAGACTGGGACAATGCAAATATGGATCTTCAAGAACATTCTTCACTGCCACGTGAAAATAAACATGAGTGAAGAGAGAAAGCAACTGATTGAGAGAACTGCTGGAAGGGCCATTTGTGTGAAGAGAAGACTTGGAAATTTACCGAGCACTGAGGCTCTTTTTGTGATAAAATGACTGGATTAGAAGGGGCTCCAGTTAAAACCATTCTAATCCAGTTTCAGCACACTTAATAGGATGGGGGCATCAAAAGAGCTTTCACTTAAATAATCTGACAATCATCTCCAACATACAAAACAAGACAGGTGATGGAGTTGTTCCACAACGGAAGAGAAACTATAAGAAAAGGAATATTCACCTACCAAAGGGTCCGTAAGAAATAAGAAGGGTTTGAAATCAGAATTGTGTAGCAGGTGGCCATAAAAAAAGACCTGAGAGAGATAATGGACAGCCTCAGACATGAAATTTGCAACACAATAAGACTTCTACAAAGGGCAACATGATTTTGAGCTGGAGAAACACAGACACCGTGGAGCAAGGAAGAGTGCCCTCATAACAAAACCCAGCTCCTTGTGATGTGAGAAATCATTGCACAGGTAGCCACATCCTTATCTCAGTGCATGGGCATGAATTTATAGTAAGGCCAGTAAAGTTACTGCAAGGCTGATCTGTTTGCATAAGACATTCCACTCTAGTGATGGCTGCACAATATCTTTTTCCTTGTTGGCTCAGTCTATTTCTCACCAAAACCACCTGAGAAATAAGAAACAAAAATAAATAAGACTTGGACAATATAGTCCTCTCAGATGACCATTGTGCTTAATTGTAAATATACAGCACAGATAGCATGGTGATAGGGACACTAAAAATGGGTAATACAGATTAACATTTTAAAACAATGAAAAATAGATTAATCAAAACTGTTCACAGGAAATCCCTCTAACTGTTAATGTACAATGTCATTCTAGAAATGCAGTACAATTACTTACAGTTCTTTAGCAGGCACATGTTGAACTTAGTATTTGTATTAAAAAAACAAAACAGTTCCACTGGGCCATTTTCAGGATGCAGCTTTGCTAAGCTCTATCTATATACTGTACTTGCTTACCCACTGCAGTTTGCAAAGCTTTTTCAGTTCACTTATTACACTGTTTCTTCCATTTCGACATGCTTGTGGCAATTCAATTTCCATTTGACTGTGCTACAGCTGCAGCAATATGTGCAATCAGCCTGGTATCTCTTCTGCTATATTTTATAACTCAGTAATATGATCTCTCTCAATACACCCTGTTCATCTCAGTCTTGTTCACCCTTGTTGGCTCAGTCTATTTCTCAAAAGATAATTCATGACACAAACTATAGAGCTGTTTGCTTTATCAGTTTAGCTTCAAATTAGTTATTTTAAGAATCTTCTCTCCGCCGTGTACATAAAAAATAATGAACCATGGAAAACAATGTATACATTATATCCAAACATGGCAAAGCACTGCAATAAATCTGAGTTTTCTTCACAGTGTGACAGAAAAACTCAAACTAATACTATGAGAATGATTTAATAAGCCAAAAAAAATGAATCCATTGTAGACGTAGGTGTTTATTATTCACTTCTGGATAAATATACCTTTCAGACTTGAGAGCAATGATCTTTCTTTTTTTGTCTTTAGGTTCAATGTTCTCATGTGAGTGTCAGTTATGATAATACAGGCTGATGGTCAGGTCTGAAATGTCATCAAATTCAATAACATTCACTGCAGAATGATCCATCTGTGTGATGTGACAGTTAAACACTGTCTGTTCTCATAATAGCGGTACTTAATGGAAAATCTAGGCTTTTAAAGAATTATTCATTTAATATGGTCTGTTTGAAAGCATCAGTTTCTAGAAAACCCACAGCAAGACAATTGTGCTTAGAGGGATTATGCCCGCAGCATCAAACAGCTATTGAAAACTGTGCCGTCCCCAACAATAATCACGAGTGCAGTAAGACCAGGGGTCTCTTCCACAGTGGGAAATTTTCAGGCCAAAGGGAGCGCTTCCCATTCAGTCTTCTGACTGTACAATCATCCAGCAGAAATATAGATAAGAAATTCATCACCACACAAACTGGGAGACATGATTTGGCCATCACCTCTACATTTCATCTGATGTCCTAGAGAAAGCGAAGTTACAGGAAGTCACCAATGGTGGTGGTTCTCCTAGATGAATAGTTTGCCTTCTCACTAAGATTGGCCAGAGTTGTCTTGCATGTGTTTGTGTGTTTATGGATTTGATCTTGAGAACTGTTGCAAATTCATAATTCCCACTGACTTCAATTGTGCCTGCAGGTCCTCAGCAGTTCTCAGAGCCATAGCTTGCACTGCATGTAAAAATTAGGGGCAGATAAGCCAAGATCAGCATAGCTCCTACAAACCAAATGGAGGCTACAGCTAACCAGGCCAACCTGCTACCCACAGACCATATTCAAGTTTTGGCTACAGAAATGAAGACGGATTTTGAATCTGATTTATGGATGTTTGTCACCTCTGAAAATTAGACCATTTTTAGTAAAAGGCCTAAATATAGATTTAAGAGATTAACTCTGAGCTCCTAGGTCTGCGTATTTTGTCCTTCCATTTTTCTCATCTTTTACATAATAAATAGTAATGATAAAAAGGGTTTTTTTCACAGAATTTAGAAACATTTAAACTCTGAACATAGAAATTAATCCTTTGCTCATGCAGTCCAGTAAATAATCACAAATGGTTGTTAATCTAGTCACTTTACTAATGGATTGTGTCCATTTTGGGAAAACACTGCAAATAATTATAATGTACAATTCATCACCTCTCCTCCTCATCTATTCTCAGCCTCTTCTCTTTTTTTATCCTTCTCCCTCTGACTGCCAGCTGCTGTTACAAATGTCACTTTCTGCCAGATGTGTTTATAAAGGGCCACAATTAGCATTAATCCACAGATGAGACAACACTGGAGGTGACTGTAAAAATCCAGAGTTTGGAAATGTATAAGAGACCTAATGAGAGACTTGTATAAGAGACACTTTTGCTCATGAACAATAGGCTTTACCATGAAATGACCCACTTCTTGCAAGTGAGCATTTGATCTGCCTGATTCTGTCTAAATGAAGCAAAAAGCAAACCAAATAGCTACTGTTCAAGCTGACAAGGTATTAGAACATGGTAATGAGGAATCTAGAGTTCAATCCTGCAGCAAGATGAACAGTTATGAGAGGGATGTGTGTACCTGCTAGGTTTCTCACACACAATCAGCAATTGCTCAGGCAGCACCTGCTCCACATATTAACAGTGCATTATGCACGATTTGATAAATCAGCACCTCTGCCCACACTTTCTTGTTCGTGGCATTTAAATGGGGATATTGGTGGAGAGCAAGAGCCATTCTACAGGCTTCAGCAGGAAGGATAGTGTAGTTAAATTCCTGACTCTGCCACAGACTTCCTGTGTGACCTTGGACAAGTCGCTTAATTTCACTGCGTTTTTTCATTAGTGCGAGAGCCACTCAGGTACTACAGTGATGGGGAATATTGATGCACCTAGAAGATCAATAGAAACATTAAAAAGAAAGTACCACTTCAGGCACACTGGAAAACAGTCTCAAAAACTGCTTAGATCCTTGAATTAACTCTAACTTGACAGCATCCCACAGTAATGGTGCACAACACTCCAGGGACACAACTTTTCAAGAATGTTATTTTTTTTGTTTTATTTTGCTTTGTGCTCATTTACATTATGGGGACAATTAACATACATGCATTATGCTTGGTTGGCTGGATTTAAATATGGGAATTTCTAATTTCAGTGTGTGGGAGAAAAATAATGGCACAGTATATGAAAACTAAGCCCAGAAAATGCAGGACTTGGCTCTGATCTCTCTTAGTTTTAAGCTGGTGTGATTTCATGGACCTTTATGGACTTACTGCTGAATTCCGGCTATGTGAGATGAGAATCAAACAAGCAAAGATTTTGTACCATGACTTTAGAATACTGTGATAGTTCTAATAAAGGACTGAGATTTAAAATGGCTCCTCCCAACATCTGAAAATACAGAGATAATTAAACTTGATTTTTCAAGTGTTCTGCCTTCATAATGAAGTCTAATGAATTCAGCATTAAGCACTTAACAACAGGTGTGTTTACATTAGGAGGCCAGGCTCTGTAGATCCAAACAGCAGCTGCAAAGCCAAGCCTTCCTAAGGTGCACTAAACAGGAAAAAGCCTCAAAGGAACTGAATCCTGCAACAGTTTCCCTGTTAAACTAGCACCGCTTATACTCAGTATCTGTCTAGGTACTGATATGGTCCCCATTACCATGGTACCTGGGCACCTCCCAAGCATTAATGGATTTATTCTCAACATACATGTGAGGGAGGAAAGTGCTTTATCTCCATACCAGAGATGGAGAACTCATGCACAGATTAAATAACTAGCCCAAGGTCACATAGCGAGCCTGTAGCAGAACCACTAATTGAAGCAATGCCCATACCAATGCCATAACCATACAGACTTCCTCTCAACTATATTAAGGAAAAACCTGATTGTTAGCTGTGCGAAACACCATTGTGTATTTTCTCTACATCTTCTGCTTTCCCATTGCCTGGTGAAGCCTTCACAAAATATGATCTGAGTTGAATAGGAGAGTCGGAACATGGGACTCTCTTCTAGGACTCTCAGAGCATGGGACTTTATCATATTGCGAGATGAAGACTGAAGTGAGGAAACAGTCCACAGTGCTTCAAAGGTAGCTGTCTCTGCAGAGAAGGGAGAAGCTATGAAGTGATCCTGCAGAGGGAAAACAGAGTCTCTGCAGCTGGTGGCAATGGCAGCGAACTCTTCTCTCACCAGCTGTGGCATTATTTTTTCCTGAGTGGGAGAACAGGATCCTATCACTCTTGCCCATACTTCTGCTATATGGGAAGGGATGAGGTGGGGCAAGATGTCAGCACTAGCGTCTGTCTCACCCACTCCTCCCATTAATCCAGGATTTAGGGGGTTGCTAAGTTCATAGTCATGGTCACTATTTTGGCCAGTGCACTGTGGAGTGAACTGTGGATCTTCAGATCTAAAAGCATGAGCTGCTACAGCTTGAGCTAAAGATCCAAGGCTGTCTAGATGATGTTGTGACAGATCCATACACTCTGCAGATCAGTCACAAACGGGACCTGTAACATACTCACCAGCAGGTTACATATACTTGATCCTCCTAGGTTGGCTCCCAAGGCCCTTGGCACTGCTGGTCCAGTTCCAGTACAGCTGAAGGGCCTTGTTCTTGTCATCTGGGCTACTTTCTACTGCATTCCTTAGGAGCCCTTTCCCCTAGCTATGACATCTTACAGTGAGCTTGCTCTGAGTTCCTAAGTGACTCCGACCCTCAAGTTAAAAATGAGCACACCTTCCCTTCCATCTCTCACAACCACAGCCTATATATGGTTACACTGCACTGGTTGTATTAATCCATCTCAATACATAGCATATACCAGTAATTAGAGCCTCATTCAGTTCATTTATACCTAATTTACTTCATGTTATGCCTATTTCACACATTATTTACTTTATTAAGTTGATTTTTGTAACATTCCCTTATAAACAAAGTCACTTGTGAAAACTCATTGAGACAGGAATAGCTTTCACTTAACACTATGCTGAAAGATTATGTTCCTAAAAGTGACGGCCTACAGAGTTGGCTGGAAACATGCATTCTACAGGCACAGCGACCTCCATTAATCAGGTACCATTTACGAACAGATACTAAACCGGAGTATCTGAAATGTTGCAATATTACCCTTTACTTAGAATATGAGACTCTATGTAGGTTAAACCCACATGGTTCTGCCAGTGCATCTCAATCCTGAACTACAACACTTCTGCTGGCCAACTCTTGGGCCCCTTATGAGGTAATATTGCCAACTGTACTAACTTAGTATAATGGTTTGTTATCTGAATAAATGAAGACCAGGATGAAGTCATCAAATATCCTAGTTAAAACTGGTACTGAGGCCTCCAGAGGTGGAAGGACTCAAAGATACAGTCTTAATCAATCAGAGGGTTTCCTTAGGAAAACACTTGTTTATCTGGGGATGGAGCAGTAGTGGTGGGCTCCAAAACAGAGCATGTATCCATACACAGTACCGATAACACACTGTAGCTAACATCTTGTTCTCCAAAATCTTAGTTTTCAGTATAAGTAAAGGAAGTCTCTATATGTTATTGTGAAGAAAACCGTAAAAAAAATGGGACAAGAATGTAACCAGAGTTGCTTATGGCTTTCATGTCATTTGGAAAAAATGTGACATGCTCTTGAGTTCGCTGAGGTAACTACCTGGCAAGGTAAAATCCTAGTGAAGACAAGGTGGTTTGTTGTTTTCACACTTGTTAGCTGGTCTAGTTACAGACTATGGGACTGCCTAGGATTTACCTTGTGTTAGCTAACTTGAGCTAAGCAGGGCTGGCTCTAGGCACCAGCATTCCAAGCATGTGCTTGGGCGGCACTTTTCAAAGGGCGGCACTCGCTTTTTTTTTGCTTTTTTTTAATTTCAGCGGTGGCACTCCAAGCTCCCCCCTCCTTTTTTTTTTCCTTGGGGTGGCAAAAAACCTGCGCCGGCCCTGGAGCTAAGAGCATAACTTTTGAGAGAACATGAAAAAATAGCTCTCAGAAGTGTAAGGATGTATCATTCATTTCATCTAAGTGTTAATCCAGATCCCCAGTGATGGTAACTGACAAAGTAGGCATCTT
Organism: Gopherus flavomarginatus; assembly: GCF_025201925.1. Classification (NCBI taxonomy): domain Eukaryota; kingdom Metazoa; phylum Chordata; order Testudines; family Testudinidae; genus Gopherus; species Gopherus flavomarginatus. The sequence continues at coordinate 29,556,922 of NC_066625.1, forward strand.
TTTGGTGCCACATATGGATGATGTTTGAAGATACCAACACTCTGACACTCCAAAGAAAGAAGGCCAAGCCTAAGGAGTCGAGCAGAGGCAATGGTCATACTGCAGCTCCACTAACAGGGGTCAAGCTCAAGCAGCCATTGAAACTCAGAGTCATGTGATCATATTATAAACATGTGCACCATTTATAGTGAGTAGCCTCTCATTTTGGTGACTCACATACACAGAGCTTATTTTGTGGGTTGCCTTCAGGAGAATATCACCACCTCTCCAGTCTCAGCATGGGAACAAAGGCATTCTCATTAGAACTTATTCCCCCTTCAATGTGACTAACAACCTTCAGGACATGTTACAAACTAAGACTCTTTCGGGGGTGGGGGCGGGGTGTTTAGTGGTCATAATCTCAGTTTTGCTGGTATGAGGAGGCTTTAGCATCATCATTGGGTCAACTTGAATGATTCTCTTACATGGTTTTTGATATTTAAGTGTCCATATGCTTGGAAATAAGTAGAGGTGAATTGTTGCACCTGAAGTATATTAATAAAGGGACCAACTAGGTTACAGTGTGTTCAGGAAACTAAAATATACTGAAAATATATTATTGATTGAATAAATATGCTCCAAGTCAGACACCACTTCATACACATCTGGTTTACTAAATTTGTTTTCATTATGCACTATATCAGTATAAAACTAGCACACCGTACTACACACCTAATTTAATTTTCTTAAGAGTTCTCATTTAACATTTGAAGGAAACTTGCCCCCTCCTCATACCCCCTCCCCAAAGGAATCCTATTCAGATTGTATGAGCACTGTACGCTGTATTAGCATTGTGTTTTCATTGTTCAATTGTTCTGGCATGTTCTACTTACAGATTCAGTTTCTGAAGGTAAGATGGCTGAGTATGATTAATCAGAAGCTATTTGTTGCAGTAGCCAATGGAAGAAACAGTGCTAAGCATTTTTCAAAAATGAATAATATCCCAGGTAGTTGGCACCTGCATGTGAAGTGAAGCATTACAAACAAATGAGGAGTAATAGAGCTTACTGTGCATAAAATGTTATTGTTTTATTAAAAAAAGTGCAGAATAAGCAAGCTTGAAGTAATCACCCTGAGCACTTCAACCACCTAAACAACCTTTAAACTTCCTAAAGTTCTACAAAGGAACATGACTGATTAACTTCCACAGAAGTTATAAAGGAGAATGAGATTTATATATAGTTTGAAAATATATTAGGATTTTATTCTTTCCCTAATTTTGTAAACTCAGTATAGTGTAGTATCACCTGTTACTGTAACAAAGATTGACTTCATTACTTTAACGGTCTGGATCTTGCAAATGTGTTTCCCTGACTTCATCAGTACTTGAAGATATATTCTTCAGGGGTTTAGGGATTTCCCAAATTAATGTCCAGAGACTTGTTCTTATTTTTTAAATGCCAAATCATTTCATCCTTTAAGTAGCTCCATAAAGTATATTTCAATATCTATCTTGATAACAACCTTAGAGTTCATAAAGTTCTCTCCTTGGAATCTGAAATAATTGTCATAAATTAGGACTTTTAAAAGAAGTGGAGTCTGATTTCTATTAGAAGTTATACTTTTGCCTTTAATCAATTTTTCTCTTTTGAAAGAATTTGTGTGAATGAATATACACTCTAGCATACATGCACAGCATCTGGGTCAAGCACTATTACTAGTAGTGAATAATATTGTGGTCTCAGAATACCACATGTTCGTCTAGTGTGAATTTTAAACCGCTTCTTTAATTTAATAGCTAAGCATCCACTATGGGTTTGTATACCCAGCAAAAACTTTCAATTAGAATTGCATTCTGTGATCCATTACGGAGGTGTAAAATAACCTCATGTAACACTTGATTGCTTTAAAAAAATGAAACAAACTTTATATTAACATCTAAATATTTCTTTCATTTCCACCATCTGGAAAGGATCTTTAAGATAAAATCATTGTGGTATTAGTGCATAAGTAGAAAAGGACAACCAGATGAGTCCTTTTATTGGGCAAAAAAACCAGATACGATCATAGTAATTCCCAGAGTAAAAAAGGTGTCATGTTAGATTAAATAGTTTGTGGATTCTCTCTACAGTCCATTTCAGTGGAATGACTAATCTATTTAATACACAAGAGACTAGAGAGGGGGAGGAGACGGGGCCTCTAGAGCTCCCAGTAACGCCTAACTTTTCAAACTGATGAATTTGGCTTTAGTTGTGAGGCTACCTTTAACCTCTGTCAATATGTGGTTTCTGGGTAGAAATATAACTTCTACACAACAGTTAATTTCTCTTTAGGCAGAGATACCAAGATGATAATGGCCAATTTATTCCATCAATACTAGGTCCATTCCCAGACAGATGTTAGACTTTGACATTACACATGAGGCTGAGTTCATCAGGGGATGATCTCCAATAGTGAAGAACAAACATCCTTTGCCAATATGGCTGGATGAATCAGTGGCCTTCAGTAGAATTAAAAGTAAGACGCTGGCCTCTTTGTGAAACCTGGACAGAGTCACTAAGGTTGTATTAAGTTGTCTTCTGTGATTCCTTTCAGAGAGATCTCAAAAAACCAAGTTAAACAGATGCACTTCTTTCCCATGAAGCACCTTGTACAGAATGGCACAAGGCTCAATCTTGTCACTGCCTATTGACTATCTACATCAGAACACTAAGTCTGATGATGAGATGGTATGTATTTAAATGCCATCACAATATGCTCATAAAAATCATTTCCTTCACATCAAGAGAAGACAACTTTATCACTCTGTCACTCCAGTGTTTGGGTAAAATAAGTATTTTGTTGAAAATCAGTTGTCTCAAGCTTAACCTGGACAAGAGTAAACACAAGCTGTTAGGAAGAGGGACACTCTTTAAAGAACTAAGAGAAACCCTGACCATTTCTCTATAGCCAGATTCAAACAGATGGTCCTCCTTGACCCAGAGCAGTGCAGCAAGACCTGCAGGAGATGTTAAAAGAAATCCAGGGTTGGCAAAACCATGTGGACACAAAGCCATCCTGGAAAACCCTGTACCCCTAGTTTTTAATCTTTAAAGCCATCTGGCTGCTCGGAAGACTGCTGCACTCTCTCTCCTCCTCCATGCATCCCTTTTGAGAATACAATGCTCAACTGGCACATTGCTGTTGATGGAGAAACTCTTAAAAGTTGTGAAGTTGTGGGTTGTGTGTCTTTGGTGGCAGTTCCTCAGTTTTGGAATTCCCCACATAATGGAAAGTAAATACTCCTGATTTACACCAGTGTATTTAGAGAAGGATCATGCCCTGGGTGCTTAGGCATTAGGACAATGGAATCACTAGACATAGCTAGGTTAAGTGGACAAACATTTTGGAGAAACTCATTCTTCTCCTTGGAATGTTGAGGCCAAGTTTACTTGACACCCACTTAAATAGAGCTGAAGTCACAGAGCTACAATCCTATGAAACTCTGAGAAGGTACCCTTGCCAGTTCTTTCACTTTTGTAAATAACATACCAGAAAAAGAAAACAAAACAAAGAAAACCTCCTTTCACATTTCCCCACCACAAAGTGAAAGACCTGAAATGTGCGCAGACTGAATGCTAGCAGAGTTAAACACTTATGTCACTGTAAAAGTGACTTACATTAAAATGTAGCTATCTTACTTATAAATTTAAAGCAGATTTTTAAAAAAGGTCTTTTTAAAAACAATTCACGACCATTTTGCTGTGGGAAGATTTGGATGTTTATCATGTTGACATTTGGGGCTTGATTTGCATTCAGCATACTCAAAATGCTCTAACTAAAAGGAGAGAAAGGCTTTTGTTCTAGAACACAAAAGTATCAGACTGTACACACACTCATACAATGATGTATTGAGAAAGAAACATTCTGCATGATTGTTTATTCAAGCAGGTAGCAGCATGTCATGGTATAATTCCCCACTCTGAAACTTAGCGTCCAACAGATAAGGTACCAGCATGAATTCCTCTAAGCTCCATTACCAGCTTAGAACCTGTAGCGCTGCCACCAGCCAGGAATTCCAGTGCCTGGTACACTTTGGTCCCCCCAAAACCTTGCCCAGGGACCCCCAAAACCCAGACCCTCTGGATCTTAACACAAGGAAAGTAAACGCCTTTCCCTCACCGTTGCCTCTCCCAGGCTTCCCCTCCCTGGGTTACCCTGGAAGATCGCTGTGATTCAAACTCCTTGAATCTTAAAACAGAGAGGAAAATGCCCCTCCTTCTCTCTTCCCCTCCCAGATTCTCCCTGAGAGAGACAATAATCCTAACACAGAGAGAAATTAGCCTCTCTCTCCCCCTTCCCTCCTTTCTCCCCACCAGTTCCCTGGTGAATCCAGACCCTGTCCCCTGGGGTCTCACACCAGAATAAAAAAAACAATCAGGTTCTTAAACAAGAAACTTTTAATTAAAGAGAGAAAAACAGTAAAAATTATCTTTGTAAATTTAAAATGGAATAGGTACAGGGTCTTTCAGCTATAGACACTGGGAATACCCTCCCAGCCTAAGTATTCAAGTACAAATTAAAATCCTTTCAGTAAAATATAAATTTGAACTCCTTCCAGTCAAATACACATTTGAACTCCTCCCAGCCAAATACACATTTGCAAATAAAGAAAACAACCATAAGCCTAACTCGCTTTATCTACCTAGTACTTACTATTCTAAACTTATAAGAGCCTGTATCGGAGAGATTGGAGAGAAACCTGGTTGCACATCTGGTCCCTCTGAGCCCCCAGAGTGAACAACCAAAATCTAACAGCACACACACAAACTTCCCTCCCTCAAGATTTGAAAGTATCCTGTCCCCTGATTGGTCCTCCGGTGAGGTGACAGCCAGGCTTACAGATCTTGTTAACCCTTTACAAGCAAAAGAGATATGAAGTACTTCTGTTCTATTAACTCTTACTTATCTGTTTATGACACAGCTCTAAATACATTTTCCTGCAATATTACCCTGGGGATTAAACATCCCTTTTCACACTTAAAAATCATTCCTAAAACTAAAGAATGATTGATTTCTTTTTCATCATTATTAATTACCCCATGTTTAATTGAAGGAAGTTGCTTCTTATTTTTCAGCCTCTGCGTTTACAAAAAGTGGCACCATTCTACTCCCAACCTCTTTTCCACAAAATACTTGTGAACATTTTGGTGTCAGGATGATGAAGTATCTCCTTTTCGCCTTCTCTCTTTATAAAGTAAGCAACCTCAAATGCACCACACTACATATCTGCCTCTGGCGAAGGAGAAAAGCAAGTTTTAAGTTTTAAGTAAGGGACTATCTAAGAATGACAGGGTCATCAAAAATCAACATTTTAGGTTAAGAAGCATAGCCAAGTTTTCCACAGGTTGTGTTAAAAATGGTGTCTAGAGAGTTTCTACTTAGGTACAAAAAAGCAGGTGTCCCCTGAGCCACATACCATCAAATTGATGTTTGAGAGAAAATCCCAATAAAAATCAAGTGAGAAAAATGGAGAACAACGAGAGAGAGAGAGAGAGATTTAGAACACCTCTCTTTTATTTTCAGATGTCCACTTTCTTAAAAGTAACTGGGCAGCATCTTCCAATGAGGTAACAGCAGAAATATAGTGGCAATATGTTTAGCACATCTATGCCTTCCTTTTCAACAGCAATAAACATTTCTTTTCATGAGTTTGCAAATAATGTAATCAATGTGAATACTGCCATTCCATAAAAAGTTTTTCTTTTTTCATGCATCACATTCATAGCATCTGCTATAATGGCATATTCTGTGGCACTATAATGCTGTGTGTCAGAACATTATATATTACAAACTGCATTGCTATGGTGCAATATAAAAGTATGAAGCACCTGTCAGTTTGTAACTAAAAAGTGTTTTGGCAATAATTATGTGAATTAAACTGGAAAAATAATGGCAGAAAAGTGTCTGCTGTTCAGAAGCATGCAAAAAACAAACAAACAAACACACACACACTATAATCATGGGAATCTGGAAGATCTTAAAAACAAACTGACCAAATATATTATTAGTGTTATAAATGCATTTTTCTGAACTACCTGGTTATATATATTCATTTAACATCAAAGAGAATAATATGCAAAATATCTACATGCATCAAATGTATTTAAACTCTTTGGGTCTCAGCCTACTGGATAATCTCTCTACAGTGGCTTTATCCTCTTACTTGAAAGAGTAAAGTTTTACTTTTGTAAATAAGAACTGAAGTTGGCCCATAATGCAGTAAGTGTCTAACAGATTTTTTTAAAATGTTTTCCTGGGTCATTTTAGTAGCTTTTTCAAGCACACACAAATCTTCATAGAATAAGGACAGTTTTTTAATTCTCCCACTCACTAATCCTAATGGCACCTCTCTTTCTACTCTTCCATTACATTTTAGTGCTGGTGAGATATTGAATTAACCATTCTGGAGACTGAAACCCTCAGTTTTACATAAGAAGAAAAGGTAGTGTGAATGTGAAGTTCCCCTTCCCTGGCTCAAGCCTGCTTTAGGATGACCACTTCTAGAGGCAAATAGGTAGCTCCTGGTGAGTGAACTGACACCATTAACTCCTTCCCTGCCGGCCAGAACGTTTTATTTTTCACTCATTTTTTTCCTCCTTTATTTTATTTGAACATCCTGACTCACAAATGGGAGAAGGTTGAATTGGGAGGTGAAAAGTCTGGCATCTCAAAGGACCAAAAGCACAGAAATACTATTTAAAAAAATAGATCAGCTTTTTATTGTTTTTTTTCCCCTTTATATCTGGACATCTTCTGGTACTTTCCTCATCATGGGGAGAGCTATGCCTGCTCATGGTGACTGTAATTGGTTGCACAAGGATGAAGATGGCTTTCCATCCCATTATGCACCTGCACAAAGGCTAATCAGAATCTGGTCCACTGTGCTTAGCCTTGCACACCTCACTCCTCATGTAGTGCAAACCAACAAAGTCTGGCTCCCAATTTCAGTACCGCCAACCCTCAGCATAGAAAGTCATGGATCAGACCCCCAAAGTCATGAGGATTGACTTCAAAATAATAAAACTACGATGCTCTTCATTTGCGTTCTGGTGCTTGAGCCTTTTTGCTCACATTTTCAAAGTTTCTCTGCAACCCTCAGGATAGAAGCCAAGCCTCTCATGTAAATCACATGATTCCAGGAGCTGGGGTTTAAAATAAAAAACACAGAGCTCTTAAGCATGATGATAAACATCACAAGAACTGGCCACACTGATGTCTCCTTTATTAGTTGCACCCAAAGACACTTCTCCACACTCCTCCTAATGAACTGAAATTTTGTGGGGTGAGAACATCCAAAAGTGAACAGAAACATTTTTTTTTCACATGAAACTTTATAAAAGAAAAATAGGTAAATAAATAAAAAGTCCTCACTAATAATGCACAGATCCCTGCAAATGATACGTGTCTATCTTACTATTTACGGTGCAATAGTACTTCAGGGTCCTCATTAGGGATCAAGACACCTTGTGTTAAGCACTGTACGAACATATAACTAAGATGCCCTGAAGTGCTTACAAGCTAAGTATGAGACAACTAGCTGATGCAACAAACAGATTGGAAGCACAAGGTAACAATCAGACAATTACAAACAGCAGGATGAGCAATGGTCACAGCATTCCAGCTCTCATTCCGAACCAGGGGCTTGTCTGCAGTCTGGACCATGGAGTGTAAATTATAGAGAACTCTAAAGTCTTACACTCAAACTTCCCTATATAGACCTTGCTAGCATGAACTACAAGGTATCTACTTTGCTTTAACATAGTCTTATTTGAAAGAGTACTACATCAAAGTGAACTAGGTACCTTTTAGTTTGCACCAGTGGGGTCTATACAGGCCAGTCACTGTGCAGCACTTTAGAGTTCTCTGCAGTTCACGCTCCTGCAGTCTGGACTGCAGTGCTGTGTAGACAAGCCATAAGATTTATTCCTCCACTTCTTCACAATTAATACAGATAGTTTACCAAACATTCAACAGTTCCTTGGATGCAAGAAGCCTCCCCACGGAAAGAAGGCCCTTCTGTAAGTCGTCTTTTTTTATTTTTTTAAATCAAGTCTGTAAGTTTCAATCACCAAGGACAAACATTGAGCTTGAACAGGATAAACAGACCTATGATAGCTTCTTATTATAATAATAAAGTTGTCAGTGGATTTTAAATTAAAGAAACCAATGTCCCCTTTGAAAACTCTCTCATTTCTGCAGTCTCGGATCGCCCTCCCACTGCATAAGTACCCTCCTTCTATATAGAATTCCCCTCTGTAATTAAAACCATGCTTCACTCAATCAAATTCCTTTCACTGAGACCCACATTTTAAATCCTCAGCTGGGTTAGAAATCACATCTTTTCAAAAGGCAAAAATTGTATCCTGTCCATGAACTATTTTCTTTTCTGAATTTCTAATATACATTACATAAATAGCATTCTTCTCAGACATAGTTTTATCTTAATTAGCTTAAAGAAAAAGATTAAACCAAACCAAAAAAAACAAAAACAAAAACAACAATACACACACGGACTTCAATAGTTCAAAATTCTACCTTTTGAAAAGCCATGATTGTTTCCTGACCGTGAACTTTTGCCTTATGAATTGCTAATTCAGTTAACAGGTTCATTCTGCTCTGAAATTTGCATCGTGAAAATTACCAGCTTTACAAGGTCCTCTGTGTACCACGCAGTTTGCATGTTTTGTTATGAAGGTTGTGTCTCACACAGGGAAACAGTAGGTTGGTTCTGAAAAGGTAAGAATGTAAGAAATGGTTGTTTAAAAAGAAAAGATTTGCAGTTAATTTTTATTCGTATTGTTTGCCAGTATACAAGATAGGCATAGGTCAGTCTGAGCTACTACTTCTGCCTTTGAGAATAGCAGCAACTTGATTTGATGTTCTGGATCTTTCCTAAGAAATTTCGTACTTTCCCTTGTAGCAAGGATGAGTGATTTATCATACAATGAGTGCAGAGGGCGAGTACACAAAAAGTCTGATCCAAAACCAAATAAACATCAATGGGAGTTTTTCCTGTGAGTCTTCAGACCAGGCTCTCCAAAAAGAAAAAATGTGTGCATGCACAAGTAAATATATAAATTTAGATTTTAAGATCTTTGGGCCAGGGATGATCATTTTGTTCTTCTTGTACAATGCCTAGCACAATGGGATCTTTGTCCAGAACTGGGGCTGTTGGGAGTTACCACAATTCAAAATAATACATAACAACTTCTTCTCCCTCTTAAAACATGTACTTGTGCTACACCCTGGAGCAGTCAGAACATGGATTGAGACCCCCTGATCTCCCTGCTGTTTTGAGGAGGGATTAAACTACCCAGGAATCTATTCCTAATGCAGTGCATGCTGCCCTTGTGCCACTGTAAGTACACAGCAGGGAACTTCTGGGGGATGGAATCCAGGTTGTTTCCACTCCCCACTCTTTCCTGCCCCTTCTGTGAGCAGGGGACATAGTGTCAGCCAACATATGAACTAACTACAACATACTGTTTCAGTCACACAGTCTTAAGGACAATTTGGGATACAAAGCTGGTTTTTTCAGTTTACTTTCATAATACGGCTGAAGCAAACTCTCTTTGGATCAAATATAACTGATAATTTTGATATTTCCAAGCAACGTCCTCCTGCTTAAAGGAGCACAAACCCCTTAAACCTCAAAGTACCCTTGATCAAACATCATGCTCTCCTCTTATAAACAGTAGGAGTTACAAAGCAGTAGACAACTAACACCCTGATTCAGCGAACTTCTTACGCACATGCCTTATTTAAGCATGTAAATAGTCCCACTGGCTTCAGGACCTTGCTGAATCAGACCCTAAGCAATTAGTGGAAAGGATGCTCCCATAAACTGGAAACAGGGAAAATGGGTCCTTTCCTTTTCTGTCATATATCCAAATAAAATATCAGATTTACTTGTGAAGTAGGCTCACCTAGACTTCTATAAAATCTTTCAGAATATCGAGCTCCCAATACCTTTCAAACTAAAAATCCAAATACCACCAATGGGTAAAATAATACTATATGGAATCTTAGTTTTAGGGGCACAGGAGTCCCAGAAAGCACCTCTCTGCACTAGAAAGAGGGTTGTCTAAGGTAATATACAAGACTGTATAATGATATGGTCTTGTTTGGAGTTGTCATAGTTAAACTTCACAGCTGTCTTCCTTTATTCATTTGAGAATGAATTTCCTATAGCTTGGTGGGAAAATGGCAATTTATGAAAGAAAAAAGAAAAAAGGAATGACCTCCTTGGAGAGCAAATTGAGTATCCTACTCTACATAATTATCTTCTGTAAAATCCGAATTCATCTGCTTGTATGTTTGCATTCACTGAAGGATGTGACGCTATATGACTGTAAGCAGGGACAGACACATTCACACTTCCATAAACTTCAATCATAGCAGCTGATGGTGATGAATGTTTGTTTCATTTCAATTCCCCATCCTGAATGTTAGCAATTCCACAATACTGCTAAACCTTTAAAAATGAATCAACTTTGATCTTTGGATTCCAAATACATTATTTTATGTACGTCAGATACAGAGCTGCTGACAAAAAGCAAGCAATAAAAAACAAACTGAAACAAAATTCTCCATGTACTGTAGTGCTAATTCTTTGAGCCTAGAATTGAATCTCTCGTTGCTATTCTGATATAACATGGCACAGCCATCATTGGTATATTTCATTGTTTGTTCTCTGTATAGCCACAAAATTCTTACCCTGTGTTATCAAAACAATCTTGTTACAGAATAATTTCAATGAGTCGATACACACCAGCAGTTTGAAACAGCAGGGATTCGAAGCCTGAGGAGAACAAACTCTTAGCACTTTATCTTCCTTGATTTACTGGAACACATAACTGATGGATAAACAGGATACAAATCTCATGAAAAAGCAGCAAGACCCTTTTCTAGAGACCCAGGGTGCATACAAAACACAGCCTCTGATGGCTTTCAAAATGGAAGGTCTTTGAACTGAAGGAGAATCTCATCTTAAGACTGACTATGTGAAAAGCGTGTTCCAGTAATGTTAGTGGCACTTGCAGTTTATCCTAAAGCTCAAATACTTTCAAGTTCTGCTTAAATGCCTAACATTAAAATGTACCACAAAGCACTTCAAAAAGATATGTATAATCCACACCAATGCTAAACAACCCTGCTCTATAAAAAGACACATTCAAGTTCTGTAAAGTAGTTCTGTTAGGAATATTTTGTTGGGTTAGGGAGAAGATATTTATCATGTTTGCTGGCTACATTCATGTTATTCATTTGTTATAGTATGGCAGGGTTTATATTATAGGCAAGGCTAGAATCATCCCCTATTAAGATTACCCAACATACAGAAGTACATTGCAACTTAAAACCAGTAGGAACAAGAAGCAAATGAATGAAGTAAATGACACAGAAATATTAAACCCTTCTCCTCTCCAACTGGCTTTTGGGTCTTAAAGGAGCATCCAACACATTCTTCTCAAACAAAAGTTAGTTGCGAAAAATGCTGGGGGGGGGGGAAATCTTCTCTGATTTCATTTATTCAAGGGTCTTGAACAAACTAACACACCAACCAAAAGAGTCACACAGGGAGTCAAAAAGAAACAAAGCAAGAATGGGAGAAGTAAAGGAATGAAGTATGAATGACCATATTCACCCTCTCCCTATTATTTCTGCTTCAATCTATCAAAATATTCTTGACAACATAATGGTCCCCTAGGAGAATGTGCTACCTGAAGGGGTAGCAGATTCATCGATCAGCAGTGGGACAGGGAATTTGCCTGGAACAGCAAATCAGGAGTCACTAAAGCTAGGTCACTCTGGACAAAGTCAAGATCAAATGATAGGACTTTACTGTATTTGACTTCAGCCAGGGTTTCTCAAATGTGTTCATAATGTGGGCTGCATCTTAACAGAGAGATTGTCTTTAGATATTTCCCTTTTAAAAAGAGTGAAGAGACACTGGTATGCTGCCTAATGTCATTGAGTCATAGACTTTGAGGTCAGAAGGGACCAATATATTCATCTAGTCTGACCTTCTGCACAATGCAGGCCGCAGAATCTCACCCACCCACTCCTGCAACAAACCCCTAACCTATGTCTGAGCCACTGAAGTCCTCAAATCATGGTTTAAAGACTTCAAAGTGCAGAGAATCCTCCAGCAAGTGACTTGTGCCTCATGCTGCAGAGGAAGGTGAAAAACCCCCACGGCCTCTGCCAGTCTGCCCTGGAGAAAAATTCCTTCCCAACCTCAAATATGGCAATCAGCTGAACCCTGAGCATGTGGGCAAGACTCACTAGCCAGACACCCAAGAAACAATTCTCTGTAGTAACTCAGATCCCACCCCATCTAATATCCCATCACAGGCCACTGGGCATATTTACCGCTAATAGTCAAAGATCAATTAATTGCCAAAATTAGGCTAGCCCATCATATCATCCCCTCCATAATCTTATCAAGCTTAATCTTGAAGACAGATATGTCTTTTGCCCCAAAACCTATCCCTGAGGAACTCCACTAGTAATCTCCCTCCAGCCTGACAGTTCACCTTTCAGTATGACCCATTGTATTCTCCCCTTTAACCAGTTCCTTATCCACCTTTCAATTTTCATATTGATCCCCATCTTTTCCAATTTAGCTACTAATTTTCCATGTGGAACCATATCAAACGCCTTACTGAAATCAAGGTAAATTAGATCCACTGCGTTTCCTTTATCTAAAAAAATCTGTTACCTTCTCAAAGAAGGAGATCAGGTTGATTTGGCATAATCTACCTTTTGTAAAACTATGTTGTATTTTGTCTCAATTACCATTGACCTCAATGTCCTAAACTACTTTCTCCTTCAAAATTTTCCAAGTCCTTGCATACTGTCAAACTAACACCTATAGTCACCCGGATCACATTTTTAACCCCCTTTCTTAAAAATAGAAACTATGTTAGCAATTCTCCATTCATACGGTACAACCCCTGAGTTTAGAGATTCATTAAAAATTCTTGCTAATGGGCCTGCAATTTCCTATGCCAGTTCATTTAATATTATTGGATGAAGATTATCTGGGCCCCCTGATTTAGTCCCGTTAAGCTGTTCCAGTTTGGCTTCTACCTCGGAGGTGGCAATATTTACCTCCATATCCTCATTCCCATTTGTCATCCTGCCATTAACCCTAAGCTCCTCATTAAAGAGTGAGGCAAAGTATTTGTTTAGATATTGAGCCATGCGAAGATTATCCTTAACCTCTACTCTATCCTCAGTATTTAGCTCTTCCACTTCTTTTTTTGTTTTGCTATTTATATGGCTATAGAACCTTTTACTATTGGTTTTAATTCCCTTTGCAAGGTCCAACTCTACATGGCTTTATCCCTACATGTTCTGACCTAATAAGGCAGCTTTCCTTGCTGATTCCTCTCATCTTCCACTCCTTGTAGGCCTTCTGCTTTTTTTTAAATACCTCTCTGAGATGCTTGCTCATCCAGCTTGGTCTACAACTCCCGCCTATGAATTTTTTTCCCTTTTCTTGGGATGCAGGCTTCTGATAGTTTCTGCTTTGACTTGAAGTAATTCCAGGCCTTCTCCGCCTTTAGATCCACAAGTTCTTCAGACCAATCCACTTCCCTAACTAACTTCCTTATTTTTTTAAAGTTAGCCCTTTTGAAATAGTCACAGATCTATTTTTGTTTATCCTTCCATTTAGTTTGAACTGAATTAGCTCATGATCGCTTGAACCAAGATTGTCTCCTACAACTATTTCTTCTAGGAGGTCTTCACTACTCACCAAAAACAAATCTAAAATGGCATCCCCTCTTGTTGGTTCAGCAACTACTTGGTGAAGGAATCCAGGAAAATCTGAGCCCTATTATTATAACTAGCACTTGTCCTCCAGTCTATATCTGGGAAGTTAAAGTCACCCATGATCACACAATTCCCATTAGTATTTACTTCATTAAATACATTAGAGAGGTCTCTATCCATATCCAAATGAGATCCCGGTAGTCTATAGCACACCCCAAGGACTATCCCAAGGGTGGCTCTAGTAGTTTTCTTCCCCAATGTGATTTTTGCCCAGACAGACTCTGTCTTATCCATTCCATCCCTTCTTATTTCTTTATAGTCTACCTCATCATTGATATATGCTACTCCACCATGATGCGATTCTCCAGCCTACTCTCTGTTCCCTCTGGCTGCAAGTCCTCTCAATTCCTATTCTCCCTTGCAATCCTCTGCAACCCATTGCATATCCTCCTGGGGCTCATATTTGGTGTTATCTCCATTGAGTCCTCCCATCTTCCTATAGAACTAGCTGCTCTTCTCTTCTTCATTGCCCTCCCACCTTCAGTAACCGCGTGCTGTGCCCCTTCTTCATTTTCCAACTCTGCAAACCTGTTCCTGAGCTCTATTTCTCCTTCACTAGCCTGTCTTTTCCTCTGCTTGATTCTCTTGGTCACATGCTTCCACTGTCCACTTTCCTCACCCAGCAGTCTCCCCTCAGAGTTCTTTGGTCCTGCTTCCATCTGCTTCCCCAACTCCACATGTCTTTGCTCCATCTTCCCTTCTAAACTCAACCAGAGTTCCACCTGCATCTCCAATCCTTGGATCTTTTCTTCCATCAGCTGTTTCAGGTGACACTTCATGCAGATGAAACTCTTTTCAGGTACCCCATCCAGGATCATGTACATATCACAGCTTCCACATCCAGTCATCTTCATTATGTCTTTCACTGCTTGCGTCACTACCACTGCTGCCTCTGTATCTGTCATAGACTTCCCACCTAAGTCTTGTTAGTCCAGGAAACACAAACCAAACCAAAACACCACCACCCACAGCAAAACAAACTCCCAGTGATCACCACAGCACTGCCAGAACACCACACATTCCCTTCACTAGCCTGTCTGTTCCTCTGCTTTGTTCTCCTACTCTTCTCCCCGAACTCCCCTTGCAAACTCCCACTCAAACTCCTCTGTTTACAGCTTTGTTTGCTAGCCCTTGTGCCACTGCAGCATCCTGTGATGCAGAAGGGACCAGGAATACTCCATCTGGCCCCAATTATAGTTGCAAGAATGAAGGGACTTGTTTCTCAGTAGTGAGGGACAAGAGATTTTCACTGAGAGCCTAAGCAGTCAGACCCAGTTCAGCAGAAACCAAAAGAACCTACCAAGGTTTGATAGAACAGAAAGCAGGAGACTCTCTGTTTATGATCAAGCTGAAAACAATATGTGGTGAGTAAAAGTCTGTCATTTTTCTGGCTTATCTTGTTTTATTGGGCTGGAAGGAGCCAGAAATTATATATTTACTTTCAGGTGAGACTTTTGGGACACTAAAGAAACGTGGTCCATCCCAACAAAGTAATTGGGGCAGAATCTGAGGCCCTAAGAAACCTGGGAATTCACAAACTTTCTTTAGGACCAGATAAAAGCCCAGTTTGCCATCCAAAGAGGCCTCTAAAAAACTGCAGCATGATCATCAGATGTTTGTGCCATCCATTTATAATCACATACCATCCATGCTGAATCTACAGTAATCGCTAATATGGAAAATTAACATTAGGGATATGGTTAATGTATTTTTAGTTGTCTTTATTGTGCTGAATATTTTCCCCTTTTGAAAATCTCACATAATCTGCTCTTGCTAACCATTTTATCCCTTTCCCTGGCTTCCCATCTGTCCATTCTGTTTCTGTCAGCTGGACACAAGTAGGACAGCCAGCTCCACGTGTTCACCAGACAGTCATCTGCTGCCACATCCTGTTGCCTCTGGGTTAGGGAACCCCTGAATTAAATAAACTGTAGTCATTACTTGTCCAGCAGGGTATGTACCTGAATTTCTTCCTGCAGTGTACACAAACAGTGATTCCAAAAGAAACAGAAGATTGTAATTAGATTTCATCTTGTACTTTATTCTACTTACCTCTTGATTTGTTGAGCAAAGTTACAAAATGAATAGTAATACCTCTCCAACATGCCCTTACCCCAAAGTCAAAACACCTTACCTTCCCCAAACTCAGGAACAACTTTTCAGATTGGCCATTGAGACATTCATTGATGCTCCTGACAAAAGCTTCCCGCTGGACTTACTTACTTAATAACAATATGGCAGCTGCTCCCTGGTGTGATGGCTTAGTCAAGATATCAGGTGGAAATAAAATTCACTGTGAATTAGTTGTAGACTAGTTCAGAACCTGTTATTGTTGCAGAGATAACAAGGGGATTTGCAGAAAACACTCATATCACATTACGATTAGTGAGCACAACTTCACCCCTTGACGCCTGAATGTCTAGAGCTCCCACTAAAAGAGCAAGTACATATGCATTGGCACATCACATTGGAAAATCCAGGCTCCTGGGGCCAGGTAGTTAAAAGTGGCTGGATAGGTGTTCAGACTAAGTAGGATTATTTCTGCTGTGATTAGCCTGGATTCTTAAGGCTATGAGTGTTTATACCTTCCCCTATGAGAAATCTAATGCAATAGGGTTCCCCCACCCTTCTTAGAGGGAAAAAGAGAACAACCACCATGGAAAATTGCCTTCTGTTGTCTTAAGGAGACATGACCTTGCCAATGTATATTTCTGTCCCTCTCTTCTTCAGGATAAGGACAAGAGTTCCAAGAAAGCAGAACCTTGGAATGAAAACCATAAGCCTTGAATAAAGGCCACGTACCCC
Organism: Gopherus flavomarginatus; assembly: GCF_025201925.1. Classification (NCBI taxonomy): domain Eukaryota; kingdom Metazoa; phylum Chordata; order Testudines; family Testudinidae; genus Gopherus; species Gopherus flavomarginatus. The sequence goes on from NC_066625.1 coordinate 29,573,587, forward strand.
AATGCAGGAAATGATTCAGTGATATGACATTTGAATAACATCGCCATTTTCCCTGATTAAAAAAAAATAGTACTTATGTATTTGAGCATCAGTCAAGTCACAGTCTAGGCATTTTTGGCACTGACGAAATGCAGATTGTCTGCATGTCAATGACTAAATCACCTGCATAATGAGATGAAAGCAAGTTTGAGGCTAGAAACACGTATTTACATGAAAAACAAATGTTTGAGGAGGAAACGTTTCCTTTAAAAAAAAAAAATTCTGCTGAAGCATCTGGTCTTCAGTGAGGTCAGTGAGCTGGTATGGCCAAGATCTAAAGAGGCCAAATGACTTATCCAGTGTCACACTGTGGCTCAGCCAGGATTAGAATTGAAAAACTTCCCATCTCTTTGTCTATTGGGTCTAACCACTGGATCACAAATGGTCCCTGTATATAGGCTACTAGCATCATAATTTGTGCAGTGTGCAGCTGCCAGATTTCTTCTTCTTTGGCTCCCCTGTCTGAATGAACAAGCTGGGGTAAAGAGCAACTGTTCAAGGAATAACATCTACAAATATCTACACTAGCGTCTGCCTTCATTCTTGTAAGCTGTCGCCCAAAGGGTTTCCTTTTTACCTTTGGAAAATGATCAAAATCTTTTCCTCTACTTGTGGGAAAAGGAAACCAAAATGCCAGATCAATCAGGTGGCACGAGGAAAAGCCACACAATTTGCACCCTCTATCACACCTCTTATTCCAGCCATACTTTAGAAGGACAAGCTGTAAACCAGCTATACAATCTGCTCCAAACAGAATAGAAATCAGACTGTACATAATGCAGACTTCCCCATCCCAGGGGTTTCCGTTTTCTTAGTCACATAAATAATATATGAAATAAATAAATAAATAAATAAAATAAAATAAAATAAAATAAACAACATGCAGCCCACAATCCAGCCTAAGCTAGGCAGTTTACAGGGACTCCCTGCAGAAACCTTTGCTGTCTCAGTCCCTACTTCATCTTGCTTCCTTATAAATTGGTTGGAGCTAGCAGAATACCCTGGCTAGTGAAGCAAGAATCAGCAGTAATTTTTCTTCATTTTTTATGTAGTGTTCTAGCACCTGGATTTAGAGAGATCAAAATATATCACTATGCAAAATCCCTATTCATGGTTCAGGAACCTGCTATTCAGTTATGTACAACAACTCTGTCACAACCACCTATTTTATGCTTTAACTTTTAAAAATATTTAGCATTTATATAGAGCGCCGCACCACATGCACCAACTTTACATTTTCAAAGCTCTGCAGAAACATTTACTACTCAGTTAATCCTCACTGCACGTCTGAGAGGTAGCTACAGTAATGGTATAACCTTTTAAAGATGATGAAAGTGAAGTAGAGAGACAAAAGGTATGTCTACACAGCAGCTAGGAACATGTTTCACAGTATGGGTAGATAGGTGCATGCCAGCTCTGCTCGACCTAGCATGCTAAAAATAGCAGTGTAGCTAGTAACACAGGTAGCAACTCAGGCTAGCGGCCTGAGTGCAAATCCACCCAGACCCTCGCATAAATACTTGGAGAGTTCATCCAAGCTGCCACCTGCACTACCTGTAGGCCGGCTACACTATTATTTTTAGTGCACTAGCTAGAGCACAGTTAATGTGTCTGCCTATCCATGCTGGGAAGCACTCTCCTAGGGGCAGTGTAGACATAGGAGTTTGCACTCAGCATGTCTCAGCTATGCCTCATCTGCTGCTACCAGATCTACCACAGCTACCGTGCTGTTTAGGCTGGCACTAGCTCAGTGAGAGCAGTGCAAATATGTGTGCACAAGCAGGGGACTCACACCCCTAGCTCATAGGGTAGACATAGCCTAAGAATGGGCTACTAGAGGGAGTAAAATTCAGGAATCCTGCCTCAAGCTCAGTTCTTTACAACACAGTTTTCTCCCCAGACAGTTCAATCAGCTTGTGGTACAAGGCATTACCATCTCAGGTTTCACTCTACACAGTAATGAGAAATGTGTGATTAAAGTCCCATACATCAAGGTAAGATACACATCCATTTTATTCAACGAGTCACAGCTCAGGGAAATTGAACGCTGCCCCTCACAAATAACATTAAGACTCTTATTGATACTAGGCACATCCAATCAGTCCTTTGCCAGCAAGGCCACTTCCTTAAACAATTATTCACCGAAGCCATGACCTTAATATAACAAGCTTAGAAAGGCTCATAACACAGTAGTGGCAGCACTTTTAAATACTTATAAACAAGAAACAATACACACAAAGAGTTTTATTTTATCTTATTTATACATGGCATTGATGCATGGATGTGATAAATGACTTCCATAGTTGTCATGAAAGGGTTAACTCCCTCTCTCTTAATTAAGCACTTCTCTATTTGTAAATGAAATCCACTCCAATGCAGAAGACCAGCATAACGCCCAGGTTCTTCCGAAGTTGCACTTATGTCCTCAACATAAGGCTTAAGTGGGATGTAAGTGGTGCACAGGGGTGGATGTCATCTACAATGAAAAAGAGAGATATCAGTAGATGGAGAAAAATTTGCCAAAAAGTCACATTTAGGTCTCATGGAAACAAAAGGGGATAGATCTAAGATGAATACCTCCAGCAAAATATGCAACTTCTGGTAGTGGTAAATCATGATATTTTGCTTCAAAGAAACAACAAGCATATTATTCCTTTTAACATACTGTCTGAGAAAACCACTAGTACAGACCAGAAATGTCTTCCATGACTATTTAGCATAAGCCAGGCTTTGCTTATATGGATATTCATAAAAAAGCGTATACAAAAGAGGGATGCATGCGGGCAAATCACAATGTGGTTACTAATTCCCTATAACATTCTTGAATTGTTAGTCCCACTATTAGCCCAGATGTAATTAGGGCAGATGTACAGGGAGATTCCACCATCTTCAGTGACTTGTTACCAGTGCTGTTGTATCAGCATTTGTCATTGAGCTAGGACAGGAGTCGGCAACCTTTCAGAAGCGGTGTGCCGACTCTTCATTTATTCACTCTAATTTAAGGTTTCGCGTGCCAGTAATACATTTTAACATTCTTAGAAGGTCTCTTTCTATAAGTCTATAATATATAACTAAACTATTGTTGTATGTAAAGTAAATAAGGTTATTAAAATGTTTAAGAAACTTCATTTAAAATTAAATTAAAATGCAGAGCCCCTCGGACCGGTGGCCAGGACCCGGGCAGTGTGAGTGCCACTGAAAATCAGCTCGCTTGCCGCCTTCGGCACGCGTGCCATAGGTTGCCTACTCCTGAGCTAGGAGCTTTGCTTACAAACAGAACTTCAACAACTATAGTGAAAGCTTATGTGACATTTTTACTTCCTGAGAAAAAGCTGCATCAGAGTAGCTATAACAGAACACCACTAGAAAATCTTCAATGCCTCAGGAACTTTTGAAATTAAATTCCCCATTTTTATCATTGGAAGCAGGTTCACAGAGCAGCAACCTTTCAAAGTCAAAATATCTTTGCCAAGCCTCTTCTCCTGCCCCTACTTCCCCAACACCTGTTAAAGCATCAAAAGTTGCAATTCTGCAGCTGTTTAACAACAGATGGAAAAATAGTTTCTAGGTGGACTATAGTCCTACTTTTTGACTGCTTTACAGGAAAAAAACAAAAATATTTAAATTCTCATAAGATTAAATAGTTTTAAAGTATTCTCCTTTTTTACTTTTTTCCCCAAAGTTTCAGGCAGTTGTGACATCTGAACGAATACACATTGTGCTTAAAATTGGAATAGCTGGGTAGACAAGTCAACAGACCATGTGTATTTGAACTCAGTGCTCTAACTGAATGTACCTGGCAGTGTACTTCTAGTGAACAATAATTGAAAACACAGAAGAGAATGCCTTTAGCTGAGGGATAGCACAACATTTTTGAAGAAGACTGATTTTCTTGGCAATATTTTTCATTACAGTTTTATCAAAACATTATTGAAATATTTTATTTACTGGAAATCCAAATATTTTTGGTAAACAAAATGTAGAAGATTTCTCCAATGTTTTTGATTAAAATATCAATTACATGTTTTGTGAAAAATTCCAAAACATGAAAAAACTGGTCCTTTTGAACCCTGTGAAATGGAAACAACTTCTTATGAAAACTTTTAAAGATGTATTTTGACTAGATCTATTCACACACAGTTGGGCAGTGCATCATGCATACTCGCTCTCGGACAAGTGTATTCCAAGTGTATCAGATCCACAGAAGTTCAAGCCCATTTTGTAATAAGTCACGAGCACACATGCTTGTAGACACCATGAGCAGGGGCTAAACCCAGAACCTCTAGCAACATAAAACACAACTATCACTGAATCTAAAGGAAAACACCTTTAGCTATGAGACAGGGGCTGCTTGTACAGCTCCTAGGACTAGTGAGAACATATTGCCAGAGCCTTACACACTAAGCCCGTGTATTCAACACTTGTGTGAGTTGGCTGGAGGAAGGGAAGACTTTCTACTGTATGGGGAATGCTGCTTTGTCCTCCTCCACGGACCATCGGCAGCAGAATGAGCTCAAGCATCCCTCATTAAAATCAGTGTTACATTTTGAACTTTGTCATGGTTCTGTGTCTATGCAGAGATGTTCTATTTTATATAGCTTCATATAGGGCTCATATCACCAAGATAGCTAAGTGAATTCCAGAGACGTTAAAAAAAAAGGAGACTAACAGCTGTCAAATTGGTTTTGTCCAGTTTGACTGTCCTCCAGATTAGAGAAAAATGTGTATGTGGGCTATTTGTAGCTGTGATGGTGCCAAGGATATGAGGGGGACCAAGGTGGGTGAGGTAATATATTTTATTGGACCAGCTTCTGTTTGTGAAAGAAAGAAGCTTTTAAGCTTCCACGGAACTCTTTTTCAGAGCTGGGAACCCTTTAGGTAGATGTTTTTTCCTTTGAGAAATCTGTCATTTTCACTGGGCACGAAATAACTTCTCTTCATTCAGTTTAGGATGAAAAAGATCAGAAATGCAACTGCAATTGGTCAAAGCCCCCCCGCCGCCTAATTAAGTTTTCATTTTAGGTCTGAAACCTCTCCATGGCTCGTTGGTAAGAAATGTATTTATCAGTAGTACCCTGTTACTATAGCACAAATTTCTTTTTTGGTTTAATGGAAATGCATATATAACCGGTATTTCAAACTGCCTCTCACAGATACATTAGATATACAACCAAAACTTCACCCCTTGTTATTACTACCAGGTAGTTGGTAATATATTGAGTAATGGTCTTTTTGAAGAACCAATTCCTTGCACTCCTTTCACTGAGTCACATTTTATTGCCTTACTCACAAACTGTGTTATTAACATAGGTTGAATAACACCCACCCACAACTGTGCCACATCCATTTTGGGCCTCACAGTTGCACTTTTATCTTTACTGCCACTTTAGCACATTTGTTTACCGTATTTTGGATGCTCAGGGTTTTGATAACATCATTATAGAGATGTTTAATCAAACTCACAGTTTATTTGACAACACTTGGCATCAGTAACAGGCACCAATCTCTGTAAACACTAAACTGGCAAGCTCATTCATGTGAGATTTTTGATAGCTTATAAATAATCAAAAATCATGCTGCATACAACAGCGCACTAAGAAACAGATATGTAAATATGTACTGTAATCGAGTGTGAATCACGGGGCCTCATCTTTCTCATGTTTGAGAACACAAGATAACAGCAAATCTGTACCACGGATAAAGTTTTCCAAAGCGCTCAAGTGACTCAGCAAACAAAGTTCCATTCTCAAAAGGGACTTAGGAGCCTCAGGACTTTCAATGATAATTGGGTTCCGAAGTGACTTTTGAAAATGGGACTTAGATGCTTTTGAAAATTTTACCCTATATACCAACCCATTATAAATAACATCCAGGTTTGTGATCATCCGCTGTAAGGTACTGTCCAAAAGAGAACTTAACGAGATTATTATTGTAGTAACATTAGTATTCAAAGGCTGAGCGTCAGCCGTGTGTGCATCTATGGGCCATTGCATTGCACATGGTGCTCTCTTGTCCCTCACACACACTGCTCAGTGTGCTCCCACATATAGTGAAAATATATCTGTTTGCGGAAGCCAGCACCAGTTCACTAGGAAACCTATATGGTTTTTACTTCCCAATATGAGGAGGAGCAACATAGGGCTCAATCTTAGTCCAGAGTAAAAGAAAGTGATATTCTTTTACGAAAGGTTCATAGTAAAGAATCAAACCACTCTGGGTTTGGGTTTAATTATGTGCCAGAAGATAGGTCAGGTTTGTGAGAAGTTTTACTCAGATTTTATGATGCATTTGAGCACATGCAGTGATTTATTGCCTTTGTATTAATGATGGGAAAATGTTTGGAGGGTGAGTTTTGGGTAAACCCCAAAGGAGTGGTCAATTAAATACTAAGAGTCATATAAGGGACATACCTTCGGCTCCTGGGAATGAAAATAGACTTAGGTGCATATGTTAATAAAGGTAGAATTTGGCCCATTTAGCACTTATATAGGGCTATAAATCATCAAAGTGCTGAACAAACATTAACTAATTGCATATGGGAATCTCGCTAGTCTGCAAAATTTGACTGAGCCATCACAAGAACAGCTTTGCTTAAGATTTTTGTTGTTCAGGCAATAATGTGAAACTGTTTTAAAACAAAGCCAATGGGGCACATTCCTTCTCCAGTATTTAGCTCACAATACTGGAGTCTCCATTGGTGTTGGCATAAAGAATCTTGCTCACAGGCCATGGAATTCAAGTAGGTCCATGCTGTGACCTTTCTGACAGCAGTAGCCAGTGGAATGAGACTCTACCCTGCGCCAAAACGGCCACGGCATAGAACCATGCTAGAGATCCCCTGCAGAACTTGCCTTCTCAACATGGAAAGGGCGCACAGTCCCTGGGCTGAACCTCTAAATCCTGACCCAGGAATGGAGACCCACATCACTTCTACTTCTACTTCAGATAGGTCCGGTAGAGGAACGGACAGGTTTTCCACATTGCACACATGAAAACTGGAGCTATGATGGCACACAATTCTTCTAATGGCAGAACATACATTCTATCTAATGTACATGACAAAAATTCTTTGTGCACATGTGGCACATGCTGTATTTGACCACGTCTACACTAGGAAAAATAGGTGTGTTTTCTCAAGATTTTTCATGAGATTGTCTAACTAGGGATTTAGAATGTGTTAGCTGAGAAAGCAGGAGTTTTACCTGGCTGTATCTGGTCACGGTGAACTCTAACGGGGAACCTCCTCTTTGTCTCAACCAACTTATTCAGGGGCACTAACTTGGCACTAACTAGGGCTTTACAATGTGATAGAAATCAAACATTCATCATCTTGTACCCATTTTTACTAGTGTAGATACAGCCTTTAAAAGCAGAATAGAATGCAAAGATCCAGATCCTTATTTGTCATAAATCAGCCTAGTTCTGTTGATGTCAATTGGGATATGCTGATTTGCACCAGCTAAAGGTCTGGCCCCATGCCTCTAATCCAAAGCAAGCTACAGTGAGATAAGAGTTTTCAAAACACAAATTATCATTTACAGAGAATTAAAACATGAGATTTACAGAAATTTAAAGCTTAGGGGTATAGTGCTTTCTACAAACATTCTGCATAAAACCAATGCGTTATTATAGCCCCAATAATTATTTATTTTTGAGGGGAGAGTAGGAAACAATGTACTGATAACCATACAGAAGCAAATATGAAATTAATATACAAGAAAATCTGAAATGCAGAGAACATGGCAAAGAGTAGCTATTCACACAGACATAATAAAACAACCTACCACAACTTCTTAACAGCAATGAAAAGACAATAATTTTCTAGCTTTCTGGCATGAGCAATGCAAAAGCAGCTTGATTTTCACCTTAAGAGAGAGTTTGGTAAAGAGGCTTTAAAATGGTCAATCGTCAAGTAAAAATGTGACCTGATTGGAGGCAACTGTTCCAACTTGAAGCAGTAGGTGACTGCTTCAAGAGAGAAGAGTTAATTATGCTATTTAAAATCAAAGCCAACATTAAGAAGTTCCAAAATGCAGCTCGTGGCAGTGGCAGATTGAATAAAGTAATTGCTGGCTTCCTATGTTTTAATTATGGGTTTTATCACAACAGGCCATGTTATGGGCTTCCAAAGGTTTTTTTTAATACTGAGCAGGTGGGATGGCTTAAAACTGTGCTTTTCTGACTCAGCCATTAAATCCCAAAAGATGATAGCTAAGGTAAAGCAAACAGCAAATCTGTCAACTCTGAGAGAGTGCAGGGGTTGCATTGTATTCAGAAACCAAGAGAAGGCTGATTCCCATCAGTCACTTTACACTTCATTGTGGTATGGATAATTCCTAATACCATGAAGCAATGACAATGACATAAAGGAGAAAATCCTGCCACACCCACACAGTCCTGAATCGTTTTGTGGTATTGTTCTGTGATGCAAAAGACTTGTGCATGAGTGTATGCATGTAGGTGGGTCTAGCATTGTTAGTATTTTCATTCTAAAGAGCAAAGGAGAAGTGGGGGGGGATATCAGACTTTCCTCCACTGCTCTATGTCTAATAAATGAATGTTTTCCAGTTGAAGGGCAGATTCTGTTTGGCCACAAAGAGTGTGCTCCACTTTGGGCAGGGTGCAAGGAGCTTATTTGCAATTGCAAACCTACATAAGGACCACCCAGAATTTCAGTCCCTTCATTCAGGAGAGCACAGAGACTGCTCCATCAATGTGCATATGGCATCCCAAAGGGATAGGATGGGGCAGAGCCTCGCTTATACCTCCCTAGGTACTGACCAGCAGAGTTGGCTACACATGAGGTGGAGAGTAATCACCATCCTCTAAAAAGGTGTAGAAGTGAGCAGACATACAGTGCATGCCTGGGAGGTCTTCCGAGTAAAGATGCCTCACTTAACTCTTAGCAGAAGTTTTACCTAAACTGTATCTCCTTGGATGTCCAACACTCAGTTCTCAGCTCTAAACACTAACATCGTCTTCTCAGAGACAAGAGTCGCCAACATTACCTCTCCCTAGGGCCTTAACTGATCTCTGTTACATGATACACAACCTTATGAGGCCAGACAACATGCTCGCTAAGAGCTGGGTCCAGAATCCCATAAAACTGATTTCTAGGCCCTTCTTCAATCTCACGCCCTTCCATACTTCTCCAATTTTAAAAATTTTGACTCAAGCTACAATTGTTCCTGCTTTCCAATGTTTGTTTGATACAAGTCCATATTCTTTTATTTGCCTTCCTACCTCCGAAAGAAACTGCAAACTTAACTCCAGCTTAATCAAATGCTTCTCTCTGGAAATGTATCTTGTTCACTCCTAAGGTGATGGCAATACATTGAGTTTACTATGCTCTCACACTCTACTCTGCCCCACTCAGAGTTCCTGTTTTGTATGGCATCCAACTGCAGAAATAAATAAGCGGACTGTACTTGTTTCATTCTCTGTAAGGTTGCTTTTAAACTAGCTGATTCTGAAGGTGAACCCTAACAACTCTACAAAGCTTATCTCACATTATTAGAACATCTGTAAACATTGTGTGCATATCATTTGTTTTCTGTTAAGACAGCAGACTGTACATTAAATAATAAACCTCTCTACAGTTGTGATGATACAGCAGCTAAGAATAACTGGCTTCTTTCTGTGACCTTCCACCCTAAGTTTTAACATCCCATTTGTGTACTGCCGATAAATGTGTTTGACAGGAGTTTGATGCTTCTTCAGTAATCCAATATATATAACAAGGGAGGCATCAAAAAAAAGTTGGCACTAGACTTGACCAGCAGAGATCAAATTCCTCAAAGACTAACCCAACCATAACTTCTTGAGTTTATTCATCATTTTTCCCACCAGGGTGTGAAGCTAAGGCAGGAAATATTGCCCCATGATACAATCAATGAAACATTACTTACTCTTTTTAATATATTACAATACAAGTTTCTAAAATGTCAATATGTGGTCAAACATGCCTTTGTTACTCCTCTGGAATTTATACATTTGGATGGTTGAACGTTGTGCAGAGTTAGAAGAACTCAACCAATATTTGCAATAGTGCAAATGCAAGAGAAAATGACAGAATGAACGAAAATATGCCACAAATAGAAATAAAAACGTTATATGCTGGAAAGGTCAGTAAAACACACTGCAAACTAGAAAGTTTTTTTTTTTCCAAAGGGCTGAATCATGCCTTCTAGTCACTGAGGTGCGCCGGAGCGCAGTGAAGCTGTGGGAGAAATTCTGACTTGTAGAGGTAGAATTACTCCCATAGCAAATCAGTTTGCAGTGGAACCATGCCCAGAACTCTTTCAGCGGATGCAGCGCACTAATCCCTGCAACCCTGGTCAGTTCTGCTGGCTGGCAGGTAAAGAGGCATGTGGACATGTGATCATGAACATATCTCCTCCTTCTCCCCTTTTCCCCTGTTGGTATATCTGATCATACCAAGGGAGCATTAATTACACTCAGGGACCACCCTTGTACACAGCCATTGTGCAGGAGTGCAATGGCAAGTAGGGGAGATCTTTTTTACTAATCCCTCCCCTCTCTTTGTGCACTTCTCAGGCAGCCAGGCAGTGGCTGTAAGGGGAGTAGTGATTCAGCTAAGCAAAGGTTCAATTCTGCAACCCTTATCGACATTGAGTAGTCCCTAGTGATGCAGATAGGTCCATTGATTTTAGTGTAAGAAATACATGACTTATTTAACAGTCTTGTAGAATCATCTTCTTTGGAACACCATGGCAGACAGTTTATTGTCCTGATTAAGCTGGTATCCCAATAAAAAACAATTAAAAATCAAAAAGATTTTACATGAAGTTAAATACTGTACTGGATAAAAATGTAAGAGAAAAATGATACCATGTAGGCTACTTCGATGCAGTCACCGCTCATCTAACTGATGTACTTTGGTACCTGCAGGTGCAAAAAAATATATATGTCCCCATGGATATCTGAATCTGTAAAATCAAGGAGGGCATCGGGGGGAACCCAGATCTTGTTAAAACTGGAGGAAAATAAGGCTCTTAGTCTTTATTAGGCAAATGTTGGATTAATAGAGGGGAGCCAAGATTTTCACACCTATTAAACACCTAGTTAAGCATCATTTAAATACCGGGAATTGGCTAAATGCCTCCCCATTAAGAGGAATTTATGCCACTGCTGGTCTGATTAACCAACAATCACTACCATTCACTTTCATAGGCTAAACCAAATCCCTGGAACATGTTGCAGTCAAGTGGCCATCTCCATTTTAGCACAACCTGGTTCAGTAGAGTACTCTGTACCCTGACAACTGTGGTTAAAAGAAACCCCCCTTTCTTGTTACCGCCAAAAAGATGCTAGAAAAGGCACCGGGCAAGCTAAGGAAGCTTTAGAGTTTCACAGAAATATGTCCTATAAAGCCAAAATGACATCATGTTGTATGTGTTATGAAATTTTGATCTCGCTTCACATCATTGTGATGCAAACAGCATCGTGTCACATGACAACACACATCACATTAGTCCTGGTTTGATGATTTCCCAGCTACATATTTTGGAGGTTTGTTCTAGGAAAGCCTTTCTGTCATCTCACAACTGAGCTGTACCAGCTAAAAATAACTCTTACCCTTCATGCAATCTGTTTTGTCATAACCATTAGAGCTACATGAAATTTAAACAAACATGTTTTCCTCCCAAAAGGAAATTCATGGAAAAAATCATTTTTGCTCATTTCTAATAAAACACTCAATTTTTTAAAAAAGTCAATTTTCAAAAAATATTTGTTAGTTTTGGTTTCTCATTGAAAAAATAAAACAATTTTCAGGAAATTAAAAAAAAATTCCTGTGAAAATAATTAACATTTTTCACACAAATGTTTCTCTGAATTTAAGGAAATAATCAAGTCATAGTTTCCTGAAACCAAATGTAAAATATCCAATATGCTTTCAACTCCCACTGTAGGCGTTTCCTTAGTGTAGCCTGCTGTGTCATACTGCCTTTATCTTCAAATCCCTGAATGAGGACACACTTCTCAGACCCAGGTTCTCAATGCTTATTCCTACTGTAGCAAATCAAAGAATAGTCAACTGGCTGTTGCTAAACAGTCTTATTTTAACTCCTCTTTTGCAGTTCATGTTGTTTCTTTCACCCTGACACTGTGGAGAGAAAAATCTAGTTCATTGATGCTTAAGTAATGCAGGGTTGGTACAGATAGGGAAATAAGGAACTAAAACCCAATGCATATTAGGTTAACACAGTCATTCAAAACAAACATCCAGTAATTTTAAGCCATTGCCAACCGTTACATTTTCACTAACCTAAGACAAATAATGTTGAGGCACCGTATACTAACTGTGAGAGGTACACATTTAAGCTAAGCTTCCAGTGCTCTCCAAATCCCTGCACCTGCATAATCAGAAATAAAGCAGCTATTGTGCACAGACCCATTTGGCCTGATGTCTGTTGAGTTGCTATTTTTTCCTACAAAAGGATAATAATCCCGGGAGCAGAGAAGAATCAGAAACTCAAAAGAGTTGTTAGAGCAAATGAGTTAACTGATCTTAAGCACATCCTGCAAACATGATTCGTTTTAAATCCCCAGGAATGCATAATACAGTAGCAGTGAAAAAAAAATTCAGAAGAGGATTTTCAACTGACTTCCTTCACAGTATATATATTCTAAGGTTTTCTTGGGATTAAAAGATCCACTGTTTGCTGCAGCGCATCCACAGAAAGGATAAAAACTAAATCATTAAAGCCGAGATGGAAGAAGATAGTCTAAAAATGACTCCTAGTGACAACATTTAAACATTATTTTTCTTCCAAGATTTTCTTTCCTTGAAGTATAGTCTTGAGCTGTCTGGTCTTACGTGCGATAAGAAGTCAACCACTCCTCAGCAAACATAGTGCAACTGGATGAAACCATCAGTTGCTAACAACTCTGTACATCTCTATCACATGCCTGTTCTAGAGAACTGGGACAAGTAAACAGATTTACCAGTCAGAGACAGTATTTAGCAACACTGAATGGCTGACTGTGTCCATCATTTCTCAGCTAAAAGGAAAAACATTCATTTACAAAATGTCACAATCATATTGCAGAAAGGAGAGTGCTGATTAGAACTCCATAATTAAAATTGCATTGAGTTTTTTGTTTCAAGAAGGTATTCCCCTTATTTATTTTGCATGAAGAATACAGTGTTTCTACACATACATGTATGCAGAAAGCGAAATCCTAAGTCAGTGGAAGTGCCATTGACTTTGATAGGGCATGGTTTCACCCAGAATACATGCATAATCACAATTACTAGTGGTAAACGGGGGTGTGTGTGTGTATTTTTTTTTAAATTAACATTTTGAAACCCCCTTTTGGCAGGGCTTAAAAGGGACCCATTTTACATGAAATGATTGCAGGTTTTTAACCGTAATGGCTTTTTAACATTTACACTTGCCCTTTTCAGTAAGAACACATGGTTTTCAGTAAGTGAAACATTTTTAAAATATTATGGAAAAATGTCCAAAAACATTACAAAAAGATTGTGAAAAACAGAAAATGTCAACGATGTTGAAAATTTGTGTGTGTGAAAAGTTTCATTTAACAAAAAAAAAAAAAAAGTCTTGCAAAGAATGTTGTCTTGCTCTAACAATCACACATACCTACACCCAGTGCCTTCAGATGCAAGCCCAAATACCTCATTTAGGTGACAGCTGGTTATTTTTTCTACTTAGCACTGAATACTTTGACTTTCAGAGTCACCTTATTTATAGCCAGATAAGTCCACTCTCTTTGTGGAGTGAAAGGGACACCCAGGGAAGAGACAGTTAAAGGTTTGTCATATAAAACACCCCTAAGGATATATTTTTATTTCAGATGCAAGTTGGAAATAAAAGCAGGATCCTTTACTGTATCTCACTTCCATCCTATAAAACACTAAATTACATCAGGCAGAAGAATAAAGGGCACCTTTTTTTGGGGGGGGAGGGAATATTTTGACCTACAAGGACGTAGGATTTCCTTGTGCACATACCAATGGTAGCTGCAGCACTTCAAGGTCATCAACACAGGCTGACATTTTTAAAGACTTGGAGATTATTCCTATCTCCCAGTGACAGAATAATAATATTAATCCTGTAAGCTCTGATAGATCCTCATATCCAAATATTTCAAATCACACACCAAATGTGAATGGATTAAGCATCATTACCTCCAAGTGAGGTAACTAAACCTAGTTAGCACTCTTAAACGATTAAGCCTCATTCTTTACATGGGAAGCATTAGTATCCCCATTTTACAGACAAAGAAATTAAGGCATAAGAAGCTGAAGACAACTGAAGCTGTGGGAAACTAGAATCTGTTAAAAGTCTGAGTACCTACCTCAAGTTGGGTACCCTCTCCCTTCCCCCCTCTCCCCCAAAAAAGAAAAAGAGTGAGCAGCCGTGAGAAATTTCCCTAACTTATTTAAGGTTACAGGATAAATCCATGTTGGATCTGGGATTTGAATCTAAGTCTCAGGTCCAAGTCCAAGTTCAATGGTTTACCAACTGGATATATTCGGTTAAAATTCCTAGTGGAAAGGCAATCTTCATTTCTGAATCAATTCAAAACAAAACAGCTTCTCCTAGTGCTGTCCTCTGCTCTAATTTCAACAGGTTGCTTCAGAATGCTTATCTCGGGTTGCTTTGAACCACCTTCTCGGTTCTGCAGAATTGGGCTGGAATCTCCAGCATTTCTGCCTTTAGCCCAACCTGGAGCCTAGAAGGCAGAAAGCAGCACTAACGTGAAAAATAATGGTGGGACACCAGTGTCCTTCATTCATATTAACAACAAATATCTCGAGAAGCTGCATCAGAAGCAAGATGTTGTCAGACACTAACCAAATGGTGATGAACTTTTGAGCTTGGATTGTTTCACCAAAGTTCAAGGGAGCACCAAATACTTCTTTGCAATTTAGCTAGTCCTAATGCTGCCACATGGTTTGTGTGTGTGTGTGTGTCTGTTTGTGTGTACACAATGGCTGTCATCCTGGCTGACACACTGGGCATTAAACTGTGGACTTCCAGAGCTAAAAACACTGCAGTTTGAGCTAAATAACCAAGACTACTTACCAGGAGCCATAAGACTTGTATCCTCTATGGATTGGGCATGGGGAGTGGGGGCAAGGACCTATAACACTCTCACAAGTGGGTAATATGTGCAATTCTTTATTTTCTCACCACTCCTGCATCCGGCTCAGCTGTATTACAGGTAAGAATAATCTAGCCCTTTGTTCTTATCCAGTGAATTACATATTTTTCTTCCAGTGTAAATTAGAACACGACGCATAATACCCAGGAATTACCATTGCCTTGACTAGTTTTTCTTACACACCTTCTTATTTTAAATGTTAAAACAACAGCTCTTTTTGTCAAAGCTCATTCTTCTTCTCTGCATTCTTTTTAATGCTTTTGTGCATAAAATAGGATGTTTAACCACTTCCAGAGAATAAACAATAGAAATCAAGCACACAGGTGGATACAATTCCTCCAGGAGTTCTAAAGGACTTATAATAATTGTATAATAGTCATGGAAAAGGAGTATCCATTTTGAAAAAAAACCAATAAGGAACTAAGGTACTTTACTAGGAATATCACATTGTCGTCTTCCTTTTTAAATAAAAACAGAGCCCCAGTGTTTTAGCCATCTGGCTCAAATTCATTATCCTAAATAAGGCCACATCGCCAGAATTTTGGGACTCTAAATACAATATCATATAAACATGAAATGCAGGGCCAAAATACAAGGGCATTTTTTCCCCAAATGGGTACCTGATTTATACCTGAATCAAGTAATATACATTCAGACATGGGCAATAAACGTGCATTCAAACGGATACCACAGAAGTTCCCCATTCTGTTCCTGATTGAGCAAAATACTTAACTTTCAGTAAATAAGTAGTCTTATTGATTTCAAAAGGACTATTCACGTGCTTAAAGTCAAGCATGTCCTTATGTACTTTGTGGGACTGGGGCCTGAGTACGCAACTACCTATTTATGTATCACATGATTTTTTTGAAAAATGCCCTACCACCATTTGCTATTAGTGAATAAGGAGTGGAAAGGGATATGGACTGGAATGCAACACTGAGGGGTTGTTTCATGGGGAGCCTTTGATGGCTTTACATTTTCTAAGATTTCATAATTTCACCTTGAGAAACCACAGTCCTACGGGCAGTGGTAATGGAACACAGATTTTCATCTCTGGGTCACTAGTGCAAATGTAGTCATGGCCACCAGTGACCAAAATGAATTGTTCCCTGCTGGCTGTTTGGTGACAGACCATAAAGAGTAGTTTCTAGTAGTGTTTAGGGGAAAGGACATTAAACATACAACAAGACATAGCCAAAACCAAATCAACAAAAGGAAAAAACTCAAGCCCACAATAGTTCCACATCTTGACACCAGGATTGCATGATAATAAACACACCCTCCTCTCATGCATAGAGTTGGGCACTTCCAGATCAGGAATGAGGCTAACTGGTAGAGAAGCATGCATTACTTGTTTATGTGTTGCACCTCTCGTACAGTGCACAGAGAAAGAAGTTCAGTCTCTGGAGTGGCCAAACTAGTGCTATCCAGATCAACACAGTTATTGTCTTTTTAAATGGCAAAATAGTAGCTATACTATATGCAATAACTTGGAGTTCTAAAAATGAGCTGAATAAAGGTCAAAAGCCCTAAGTATGTATATACATGGACTCATGTATAAAACAAACAGGGAATCTATGCTGTAATAAATTCCAGGTGACTTGTCATTCTCTTCCACCACTACAGACCATAACAGCTGTCAGTTATGAATGCTCCTGCTTAAATGTAACACATCAGATTTTCAGACCAACATGGGAGAGGTTTAGGTTGGATACAGGGCCAGCTCCAGGCCCCAGAGCACCAAGCGCGTGCTTGGGGCGGCATGCCATGGGGGCCGCTCTGCCGGTTGCCAGGAGGCTCCAGTGGACCTCCCGCAGGGGTGCCTGCAGAGGGTCCACTGGTCCTGTGGCTTCAGTGGAGCATCCGCAGGCACGCCTGTGGGAGGTCCACTGGAGCCGCAGGACCAGCAGACCCTCTGCAGGGACGCCTGCGGGAGGTCCACTGGAGCCGCGGGACCAGTGAGTGGCAGAGCGCCCCCGCAGCGTGCTGCCATGCTTAGGGAGGCGAAATGGCTAGAGCCAGCCCTGGTTGGATATTAGGAAAAACTTTTTCACTCAGAGAATGGTGAAGCACTGGAATGGGTTACCTAAGGAGGTGGTGGAATCTCCTTCCTTAGAGGTTTTTAAGGTCAGGCTTGATAAAGCCCTGGCTGGGATGATTTAGCTGGGAATTGGTCTTGCTTGGAGCAGGGGGGTTGGATTAGATAACCTCCTGAGGTCCCTTCCAACCCTATATTCTATGATTCTATGCTTTATACAATTAGAGGATCTGGATGATTTGGGAAAGGGTGAAGTGGCAAATTTAAAAGGTAATATTTGCCTTTAATTACATAAAAAGGAATACAGGAATTATCTGGCATTTATTTTCCCTGAATCAGTGCAGCAGGACTTCAATCTAAGACAATTCATTTTCAGAGAAAAACACTCATCACAAACTCAGTGTGATGATGCTTGAGTTCATACTCTGTATCATTCTGCACCTGAAGTTATTCAGCCATCAGCGTGAATGGAAAGCATTCCTGAACAAATATACATCCTGAGCTACAACTTCCTATAAATTGTCACTAGATGGCATCTTGTCATCATCCTTGAAATCTCACACCGAGTTCATCTTTATTGTCCTCACAATTCTTTTTGTTAATTAACATTTTATAACTAAAAACCTTAGACATTTATTCTGACAAGATTTCACATTTACTTTAATTGTTAAAAGATCACTTGTATGTTAATTGTGTGTTCCACTGTGCACATCACAATGCACTCTCGATTACCAACCTGAAGTACATTTACACATTGTCCAACCCCCCCTCCCACGACAACTAAAATTAGCACATATGTAGCAAAACAATTGTGTGGTTTTGTTGTTGTTTTTGTTCTTCTCTGTTTCTGGCTTACAGGATTTTGGAAAGCTGAAACTAAAAGAATGGATTCTTTGCAAACTGACATGTAATACCAAAAACAGACATTGTAAACATTCATAAATGGCTTTGCAATTGGAATTTTCTCAACCATGTATTTTAAAATACTCTATCAGGATTTATTTGCCAGCTGTACAAGTTTGATACTGTCAGGATGAAAATTATGGCAAACTTGACCAAGACAACTGATTGATGTTGGTTTGGTGGACAGATATACAACACTTGGTGGCTTTGGTTTGCTGGGGTTTATGCAAACTATTAATTTTATTTATTTGGTGTGAGGTGATGGGATTCCACAGCCATAGCTCTTGAGTTGCAGATTTAAAAATAAATCCTCAAAGCAACACTCAGCCAAAATGATCAAGTTTCCATTGAGCGGCACTTGATTTCCTCCAAACCCATATAATCAGACAAAGTTTACAGAGGTGTTCTTATAAAACATTGCCCAAATGTTGAGTTTGTGAATGCAAGTTTCACAGAGCTATGTCTCTTGCGCTCCATCCAGTTGGAGTGCAGAGTGTGTTGATTATATATAGGGGACACATTCCCATATTGAAACCTCATTGGTCTCTTGATAGATATATTTAGTGGTGCTTAGAGTGAATGATGTGAGCTTGTGCATAAATTGTACCCAGTTTGTCTATTGTTGCTTTTGTCTCCTTTTCTTGAACCTTTCTCTGTCTGTCCTTGGACTGTGAGCTCTCAGACCATGATTCTTGAATGTTTGGAAAGTGCCTAACAACTTTAAATGGGGACCTTTTTTTCTTTTTTTCTCCAGGCCCTCTTTAAAAACACTTATTTTGGCTCTTCTAACGTACATTGTGTTTTCCTCAGTCTCCATAGCTCTTGAGGGAGTGTGAAGCACATCTACTCATTCTGAAACTCTTCCAAGAATGACTTGGATAACTTTTGATGGGGAACAATGAACATTGAAAACTGTTTGTAGATTCCAACTTCTTAATTCTTAGATGTGCTGTCCCTTCTCTCTATGCACAGCACCTCCTGCCCAGCCCTAGGCTTCCTTCCCACATACCAAAAACATGAATGCCCCAAAGGAGATGTAATGATCTTCTGTTGAACTTTATCTGAATTTCAACAGCTCTGTTTATTCATATGCTTGTTAGCATTTGAATTTGCAACTGGTCAGTGGCTCACATGTTAATCTACTATGTAGTTGTGTGATGGCCACTGTAGGAAACTTTTAGAGGAAAAGGGTTACGGTTAGGTTAGTCTGGGTAAGCAAATACATGTGCTTAGTAAATTATATAAAATGTAGGCAGTTAAGCAAATATAATAAGGCCTTGGAAAATACTAAGTTCAAAAGCTAGAAAAAAATGTAACATCTAGCAAGGCAAGTTTTGGGAGGAAGCTAAACTTGAAATGTGGTTGATAAGAAAAAAAGGACCTCTAATTATAAAAACTGGTTTTAACAGACAAAGAAAGTTTGTGTTATAATGTGATGAATTAATAGTAACCTCCAAAGTGCCAGTGTTATCTAAAAATATGGACCTATGTGAGGAGATAAAATGCCATGTGCATCTGGCTTCAAGATCCATACATTCCAAATAATCTAAAAAGGGAGAGGCCCAAAGGCCATATTTTGTTTTAGCCAAGGCTGAAAAAAGGGCAACACCAAACAGGCCAAATTCTAGTTCTTTAGCGAAGGTAATAATGGCATCATTTATTTGTTATATCATATAAAGGAGTCAGGCTTGCTAAGGACAGTTATCAGATCCTACCAGATCATGCTGGAGCCAGCCAGTTTGCACGGATTGTCCCTAAGACTGATCTTTTTGTGAGTATCTTCATCAAATACTTATGAATGTTTGTTATTGTGTGCCTGAAATAATTGCTTATTACCTAGGCTTCTAAACTTGTTTAGAGCAATTACACAAATATCATTAGGCCTTCGGATTTCATAAAGGCATTTATGGTTGAATTAGTGTCTCATGATACCTTATAATAATAATAATAATTCCAACAGCTGCCCTCTTGGTGACACACCAGGGACCAAACCACAAACCTCCAAAAGCATGAGTTTCTACAGCTTGAGTAAAAGACGCCAGGCTCTGTAACTGGGAGTTGTAACAACTCTCATCCTCTATGGATCAGTTCAGAAGACGATCTGTAACACACACTCACCCGTGTGTTAAATATACATATGAAGCAGAGTCTTGCAAAGTTAGGTAAAATCTTCCTGTTGGATCAGTTTTGGGGATGTTGACTGATATACTGACCTCATTGTGAGCACAATGCATATACGGTAAAGAGAATAGGATACTCTGATGTCAGAGGCAAAGCTGAGAAGACTTTTCCTTTTCTTTGCAGCAATTTATAAATTTGGCGTGAAGACCAGAGCACAGTCTGTCAAGGTTTTCTGCAGATTTCTTTTGACTCTAAAGTTCCATGCTATAAATTATACATTAGAAGCTAAATGTTTCTTGGAAAATCAGTTACATGATATTATTCTCCTCCTTCCCAAGAATGCAAAAACTAGCATTGGGCAAGTTGCCAGTGCAGATTTCCACAATGGTGGATTTACCATACGTTTTCCTTCCTGTTATCACCTGTCCCTGATAATATCACAAATTAATACTTTGCTAGGTCACTTAATAACGGTTGTGACTGTTACACCTTGACACCCCAATATTCACCACTGTCATGTAATTAGGATATGTCTTATACAAATTATACCTTGTGAGGTGTCATTCTAAAAGTCTTGATCTGCTAGACAGTAATATCTCATTGGACTGTATGTGCTATTGTTGTGTGTGAAGTTATGAAGTTTAGCTATGTATGTGTGGCTAAAACATGTCCTGAGGTTGAAAACACCCACAAGCAGCCTTTCAGGTATGACAGTAAAAAGGCCAAAAAATGTTAATGGCTTATTGAGGAAATGCACAGAAACAAACAAAGGATTACCCCAGGAACTGTGTACAATAGAAACTTCTCAGAGATAGCACTACACAGCGAGAACTGTTTGACCCAGATCACAGCAAAAGCACTTTCCAGCAAGTGGGGAGAAAATATAAAAAGGAGGAAATTACATTATGGAGGAACCTCACTCTCTCTACAACAACTTACCTGGAAACACCTGAGGAACAAAGACTGAATGGTGGGAAGCAATGGTCTCAAGCTAGAAGTATTTTGAGAACATAAGAATGGCCATACTGCATCAGACCAAAGGACCAACAATGGCCAAAATCAGATGCCCTAGAAGGAGTGAACATAACAGCTAATGATCAAGTGATCTCTCTCCTGCCATCCATCTCCATCCTCTGACAAACAAAGGCTGTGTTTGAAAATCTGGGAAAGCCAAGGCAACTCTTGCCTTAAGAATCTGCCAGCCTGTTTCTCTCTCAGGGTGAGAATTTGCTAATTTATATCTTACCTATCTAGTGTGTTAAACTCAGTTTGCAGTTTTTGTTTTTTTACTAAGGTAATCTGCTTTGATCTGTTTGCTATCTCTTATAATCACTTAAAATTAACCTTTTGTATTTCTTATTTATAACATAACCCAGTGTGTGCAATTCATATCGGGGGGAGGCAAGAAGCAGTGCACATTTCTCTCCACATTGAGGGAGAGGGTGAATTTTTATGTGCTTGTGCTGTGCAAATCTTCCCATACAGTGCAAGACAGTACCATTTGGAGTTTATCTCCCAAAAGGGGTGTGCACATGAGTACTGGGTGATTGCTCTCACACAGAGCTGACTTCAGTCTGTGTCTGTAGCTGGATGTGGCCCTACTGATGTGTGTTGGAAGAGTCTGGAGAGCCTAATTCAGCAAAACAGGGAGAGGGAATCCAGGCAGCTGAAGCAGGAGAGGCTCAGTGAAACCCCAGTACAACAGGTGGCATCCTGGAAGGGGCAGGGGAGGAGAATCCAACCCATCATGGTGATGTTATGCTAATGAGAAAACATACTAGTCCAATGGAAATACATAATTAAAATAAATCCTACCTTTTCTGCATGCTATTGTGTCCAGTTCATAGGTATCTTGCCAGAAGTAGTGATAGAGATGAGGTAATTTCAAGTAGTTCAGAACATTTCCATTCAGATCACAGACTGCAATTCTTCCAGCAATTGTATTTCTCAGCAAAGATCATTATTGGCCATAGTGAACTACTCTGAAGTGCCCTATTCTCTTCTCAATATCTTTTCTGAGTCTCTCTTGATTAAAAGCAATGTATGATATTTGTTATCATCAAATATCAATATTTGGCATGAATTTGTGAAAAGGAGAATGGGGAAAAAAGCAAAGCCATTTTCATAAAGGGCAAACTTTAAGTAAATAGGAATATACTCTTAAGGTAGCCCTGGAGAACAATGAAAAATTGCAGACAGAGAAGAGTGCAGCCCATCCAGATCTTCAGAGAGGATTACTACAGTAGCTCCTAAAAAGAGATGGTGTTTTTTAAGAGGGACACTTGCTAAGGTTCTGTCTATAGTATGTGCTAGTGATGTGATTCCCAGCTCTCGCAGACAAACTTGCGCTAGCTTGCATCAGCTAGTGTGCTAAAATAGTAGTGGAGCCGGAGTAGCACAAGCAATGGTGAGTGGTGTGGACTAGCCATGACGAGTACAAACCCACCTGTACCTCATGGGTTCATACTCAGCAAAGGATCAAAAAGCCAAGCACTTCTGACTATATACCTGTAAACTGGGTGTCATCTGAAACTTGAACCATTCTCTTGGTCCTCACATCTTGGCTATGTCTAAATCTTGTCAATTTTTTCTGAATAACAGCTCTCAGACACAGTCTTTTTTATCCAGCCACGCAGATGAAACTCTCCGCCCCTCATCAGTTCATGTTTCATCCTTTTATCTGGCTTTGGAAAATGCAGTCTTGCCCAGTCCTATCTATTCAGAATGCTGCTGCAAAGATAATGTTCCTAGCCTGTTGCTTTGACCATATCACCTGCTCCTCTTTGCATGCATGCATGGCTTCAACCTTCTCTGCCACATCAAACATAAGCAACTTCACTTCACTTTCAAGGCCCTTCAGAGCCTATCCCCACCCCTCTACCATCATTTATTTACTATTGAGATTTCAACCCTTACCCACTATTAGTCCATGATGTCAGTCTCCATCGCCCACTTGTTAATTATTCTAACAGGCACCTTCATACTTTCTCCTATACTGCCACTCATGCTTGGGAGGTACTTCCCATATACACCTGCAAAATTAACTCGGTATTCGCCTTTTAAACCCTCTTTAGACCTCTCCTTCGCTGTGATGCCTAAAGAAAACTTGACAATAGTTAGGCTGTTGGTGTGCAGAGAGTGCTGCCTGTCATGATGACCAAAATTGTCTCATTGTTTCCCTGCATTCCCCCTCGCCCCATCTGTTTATATATTTGGATTGCAAGCCCTTTCGAGGCAGGGACTATCCTTTTTGTTTTGTGTTTGTACAGCACCTAGCACAATGCTGTCCTGGGGCCTCCCAGGTACCACAGTAATACAAATATTAAATAATGCTATAGTTATTCTTCTCATAAGCAAACATCCACCCCACATGACATTAGGCAGTTTCCTTTGCTTGTTTCCCACCTGGTAGTGTGACAGTCTGACAAACACATGTCCCTTTAACATGGGATTTGCCTTTCCCTCTACTGCACCCCACTCTCCATTAGTTGTCCTTGCTCAGCAAAGACCCAGAATTCAGAGGTGCTTTCACATGGGCTGATATCCCAGCTATGTCTCTGCCTCTGCAATTGGCAACTGGCACATTGCTGCTTTCTCTGCAGCCACTTGCTGCCATTGTTCCCTTTGATGTCACTGGCCACTCCTGTGATTCTGAGGTACCACTACTTAGCCCAGCTCTTAGTGATTTCACTGGGTAGCAGAGAACCTCACTGCTAATGCAGCCTGTGTATTCATCTTTCACTGATCTACTCCAAGTCTAAGAAGACTTAAGGCCCCTATACTTGCTCATCAGTGATTCACTTTTAGTAATCACATAACAGAAATATTATCAGAGGGGTAGCCGTGTTAGTCTGGATCTGTAAAAGCAGCAAAGAATCCTGTAGCACCTTATAGACTAACAGACGTTTTGGAGCATGAGCTTTCGTGGGTAAATACCCACTTTGTCGGATGCATGTACATTTGACCAGTACATGCATCCGACGAAGTGGGTATTTACCCACGAAAGCTCATGCGCCAAAATGTCTGTTAGTCTATAAGGTGCCACAGGATTCTTTGCTGCTATAACAGAAATAAGGACTCTACATTGAGTTTAGTAAGCTCTATCTTTAGACACTGGAGAAGAGAGGGTCTAGGACTCTAACCACAGTTCATACCACCCCATGGAAACCCCCTCTCTCTTTCACTGAGACTTGGCAACCCTGCCACTGCTTAGCAAGTAAGTTTCAATGTAGGGTGACCCCCTCAATCTGAGCATTTGAAGTACACTTCCAATGCTCTTTACCCACACAATAAGAACAAAAACATTTTATTACCCCTGCATTCAACTGTAACCCAAAACCAGCCAAAATTGATCACTTTGGCAAGGCAGCTCCATCTGTTCAGCACCTAGGCAGGGTAGGCATGTTTTTGTAAATATAGGCTGCTCTTGAAGTCTTTCCCCCCGTGTCATAAACAGATAGTTAAGGGTTAATAGAACAGGAGTACTTCATGTCTCTTTTGACTGTAAAGGATTAACAAGATCTGTGAGCCTGGCTGTCACCTGACCAGAGGACCAATCAGGGGACAGGATACTTTCAAATCTTGAGGGAAGGAAGTTTTTGTGTGTGCTGTTAGTTTTTGGTTGTTGTTCTCTCTGGGTTCTGAGAGTGACCAGACATGCAACCAGGTTTCTCTCCAATCTCCCTGATACAGGTTCTTATAGATTCAAAATAGTAAGTACTAGGTGATAAGGCGAGTTAGGCTTATGTTTGTTTTCTTTATTTGCAAAAGTGTATTTGGGTGGAAGGAGTTCAAATGTGTATTTTGCTGAAAGGATTTTAATTTGTACTTGTATACTTAGGCTGGGAGGGTATTCCCAGTGTCTGTAACTGAAAGACCCTGTAACATATTCCATCTTAAATTTACAAAGATAATTTTCACTGTTTGTTCTTTCTTTAATTAAAAGCTTTTCTTGTTTAAGAACCTGATTGTTTTTTTTTTATTCTGGTGTGAGATCCAAGGGGACTGGGTCTGGATTCACCAGGGAATTGGTAGGGAGAAAGGAGGGAAGGGGGAGAGAGAGAGGTTAATTTTCTCTCTGTGTCAGGATTACTTTCTCTCTCAGGGAGAGTCTGGGAGGGGGAGAGATAAGGAGGGGGGAAGGTGAATTTTCCTCTCTGTTTTGAAATTCAAGAAGTCTGAATCGCAGTAATCTTCCAGGGTAACCCAGGGAGGGGAAGCCTGGGAGAGGCAACGATGAGGGAAAGGGTTTACTTTCCTTGTGTTAAGATCCAGAGGGATTGGGTCTTGGGGGTCCCCAGGCAAGGTTTTGAGGGGACCAGAGTGTACCAGGCACTGGAATTCCTGGTTGGTGGCAGCGCTACAAGTACTAAGCTGGTAATTGAGCTTAGAGGAATTCATGCTGGCACCCTATCTTTTGGATGCTAAGGTTCAGAGTGGGGAATTATACCATGACACCCTGGTACATCACAAGATGTCTGAGGAGAGCTCATTCAGTCCCTGCTTACAGATATTTTGTTGACTTTTTTTCAGCATCTGAATGGATAGTGCTGAACATCATGTAAACATTAAGCCTTTGATCTTACTCTCTGCTTATTTTTATATTGCATAATTTTTTACAGTGCTGACAAATAATCTAACTGGCTTGACACGGATGTGTGATTATGCTTGGTACATTCATTCAAAACTACTGGAATCAATGGGAAGATTTTCATTGTGTCACTGGGACTAGGACAAGGCCATTATAGCTTCCACAAGGGCTGCAGAGCACAATTTAAAATCAAGGGGGTGGGAGGCATACATTTTCCACACACACACACCTGACCCAACTCTTTCCTTCTCAGGACCCCCAATAGTGTCCTGAACCCCCTGACCCAGGAGCCCAGAAACCTATCCCCTCCAAATTTGAGTCAGAGGAGTGAGTTGTGATAGAGAGGCAGACAGGTCAAATTTCAGTGAGTGTCTTTGTGACCTGACGTGCAGGATCATAGCCCAACATAGATCAGACACAACCAAGACATGGTTAGGCCACGGTCCGCAGCCTATGTTCCAAACCTCTAGACCAGAACGTCCTGGGCGAAATTCTGCAACTAACCTCAGTGATATTCTCTAATCCCTCAGGTTTCAGAGTAGCAGCTGTGTTAGTCTGTATCCGCAAAAAGAACAGGAGTACCTGTGGCACCTTAGAGACTAACAAATTTATTTCAGCATAAGCTTTTGTGGGCTACAGCTCACTTCTTCAGATGCATAGAATGGAAACTTCTGTCTGTGTGTTCCATTCTATGCATCCGAAGATATGAGCTGTAGCCCACGTAAGCTTATGCTGAAATAAATTTGTTAGTCTCTAAGGTGCCACAAGTACTTCTGTTCTAATCCCTCAGAAAGGGAACACTCTGTTGGAAAGAACTCCTCACACATATCCATAGGACAACATTGCTTTGTATTCTGAGGTGGACCAGCTTTGAAATTAAACGTACACCAACTACGCCATCTCCTTTTTAAACCAGGAGGCACTAGCCTTGGCTGAAGAACCATGGCAGCTTTTTCTCAGGGCCAGTGTAACCAGTAGGTGAACTAGGCGGCCGCCTAGGGCGCGAAGATTTGGGGGCGCCAAAAAGCAGTGACCCCAATTTTTTTTTACACTATTGCTCCTGGTGGGGGGATGGGCCACTCGCAGCCACGTTAGCACCTACCTCTGTGGGCATCCTCTGCAACCATGGGCCCCACCACCTCCCTCCGCCATGCCCCACATCACTGCCCTCCCGTGCCCCCCCTGTCAGCCCAAAGCAGCCTCCTCCCCGAGCCCCCAGGCTGCCGCATCATACCCTAGCCTGCTCCCTCCGGCTCTGGCAGTCCCAGACCCCCTGCCGCAGCAGCGTCTTCTGCCCAAGGGCTGCTGGTTGCAGGTCAGAGTGGGTGACATCAGCCCAGCTGCAGCTGGCCCTATTGACAGCAATGCAGTGGCAGGAGGGGGAGACAGGGTTTGGAGAAAGGAAGAGGAGACCATGGCCACTATGCCCTGCCAGAGGATACAGGGTTAAAAGCTGCAAAAGTATATCCTTCCTCAGCATGTGCCATCTTCCAAGGCTTTATCCCTATCCATCCCTGCAGCCATGTGGAGCAGGTAAATAGAGCTCCATTTTTGGGGAAACTGAGGCAGAGAACAGAGACATGACTTTCCCAAGGTCACCAGGGAGTCGTTGTCAGAGTCCTGCTTTGAACATAGGAGATCGAGACTCTAGTGCTGCACTGGCTCAGACCATTAGACCAGAGGCCTTCAAGCCCTGAGCTCTGCATCTGCCCACACGAAGTATTAATCTTGGATTCAGGGGCAGCACACTGCAAGTTTTCAGTGAAGAAACACGGCTGTCTCGAGCCCTTATGGCTACAAGGAAAATCTTCCAAAGGTGATGGGCATCTAGCCAACACAGTTCTGTCTGCCTGAGTCTGCAGCCAGCCTGGGACAACAGCGCTAGGAAATGCAGCAGTACCTCTTAAGTCTAATTACGACATCATCAGAGCCAGATTTTCATGTAACATGGGTGATCAGTTGCATGGTGCACTACCACTGCAAGGTGGAAGTTTCGCCTAGGGCACAAAATATCCTTTCACCAGCCCTGCTTTTTCTCCCTTGTAGTTGGAGTTTTATATGGGTTTGAGTGTCACTAGAGTTAATCAAAAGTACAGTAAAATCTCAGTGAGTATGAAACATGATTCAAAGTAGAATTAGATCTCTGAATCTGGTAATTTCTTTTCACAAATAATGTGAATTAAAGCATTTCAGTGTGCACACCTCAAAAATATCTTCCTGCACTGAACCCTCCCTCCTTTTTGACCCAAAAGGTGGCAGCAAGCCATTGAATCTTAATTTACTATGAAAACCACAAGGCTTATATTATAGAAATGAAAAACAGAAATAGCAGAGATGTGTAGGACAATGCAAGGAATACAGCAAGGCCTCAGTTGCAGCTAAATGTCTCACAATCAAATAGTGGGGTAAACCCAGTCCTGAGTTTGTACATGCCAATTCAAATATTCTCCATTCATAGGAAAATCCCTATTTTAGAGGATAGGGTGACCATTCTGTAGGAAAGAAGCATATAAATTGTAACATCTCCTTGATGGGCAAGTGTGTGTGTGTGTGTGTGTGTGTGTGTGTGTGTGTGTGTGTGTTCGACAACCTCTAAACCACAAAGCAAGCACAATGGTTGGTTTAGGCA
The DNA here is from genome assembly GCF_025201925.1 of Gopherus flavomarginatus. Taxonomy (NCBI): domain Eukaryota; kingdom Metazoa; phylum Chordata; order Testudines; family Testudinidae; genus Gopherus; species Gopherus flavomarginatus. The sequence continues at coordinate 29,602,063 of NC_066625.1, forward strand.
TCTTGTCTCTCCTTCCTCTCAGAGGGAAGGGGGAATTAGTCTGCCAGCAACCCCTCTGACATTGCCTTTCCTCCCTTTCATCCTGTGCAGCTTCCCATCCATGTAATGAAGCCAAGCAGGTTCTACTGCCATAGAGGCATGGGCAGCATTTGCCCCTAAATCCAAAGCCCTCATCCCCAAGCACAGGCTGTATAGCCAGGCAGCACATAGTGGGATTCATGGCAGCCCATAAAGGAAGGAATCCTCCATGCCACCCACAGCACAGTACTGAAGCTTTTAATGTCCACTATTCCATGCCAGGGCTTGCAGACGTTCTGCAGTGCATGTAAAACACACTGCAATGTAGGAAAGGACCAACTGATCAGACGTAATGGTGGAGAATGTGATCCCATCCCTTCCTACTCCATTTCTGGCCTCACCTCTAAAGATGCCGTGCACATTGATCCACAGTGATCCCCCAAAGACTGAGATCCACAGCATAGAGGCAGCATAAAGCCCCTCACCCTTGCTGCCTCATCACATGGCCAAATCCTGCCCTACTTCTGCACAGTAGAAACTCCCCTATTTTGTCTCTTGAGAGCTCTGTACCCACAGGGCGGGGTGTAGATTTATCTATCAATTCACAATACTTCATTCTTAACAAACCCCAAGCTCACATGAGCCTGAGGGCAGAGGTGGAGCCTAAGCCCAGAGGTTTTATTCACTATTCAGCCCAACTCCTGTGAGTTTCAGAGGGTGTTCAAGGCTAGTAAGTACTGGTGCTTATGGCCCACTGAAGACACATCCATAAGCGTAGCTTCACACTGAAGAAAATCCTCACTTGAAACTTTTATTTTAGTATCAAAAAAAGCTTTCTTTCCCAATATACCTCCACAATCCTACATTATTTTTAATTCCATGTGTATAGTATCTTCTCCAGAAGCAAATCCTGCATTATGGTTGAGAAGATGAAAAGACACCTTCAAAAAGTGCAAACATCAATGGGGTTATTAATTCTGAGACCTGAAGATGACAAATACAATGTCAATATGGTTAAATTTCATTCTGAAACTTCCAGTTAATTTATTCCTTCTGCAAGCTCAGACTGCCTCCCACTTCTTCTCTGATGTCAAAAGCAGCATTGCCATCTCCAAGCATTCACAAATTGTAAGTCAGCTACCCAAAAAACCCTCATGACATTGGTTTAAAAGTACTTGAAATTTTAAAAATACATTTTGGAATCTTTTTATTTGCTCTCTTAGTTTTTGACCCTTTAGGTTTCACCTTCTAAGGCTTTTTTCTGCAGCCATGAAGGATAGAAGCTTACTTTATTTTTTAATATGAAAGCTGAGATTCTTACATAATCATATGACCTCAGGAGCTGGTTCTTTAATAAAAAACACCAAAATATCCTAAATTCACAACAGAATTGCCGTAATTGGCAACATTGTAAATGTCCTAAATAAGTATGGCCGGAAAACAAGAATTCTGTTTCAAGAAAGGAAGACAGAAAGACTGAACTGAGGTTTCAAAATTTGTTTTCATTCCACAACAAAACAGAAATGAGACCTTTGGAAAAAACCATAAGAGCACAATCCCCCCCCAGAATAGTCAACAGTCTGGAGTTAGGGCACTCCCCTCGGATATGGGAGACCCAGATTCAAGTCCCTCCTGCTTTAGAACCACGGTATCCCATATCTACCCTAACCACTTTACTACTGGTTATTTTGGGAGTTCTCTTTCTGTCTTGTTTTGACCAGAATTCCATCCTGGTCATGGGAAACCTGGCTAATGAAAAAACAGTTTTGGTTTTGACAAATCTGCAATTTCTGACTAGAAAACTTTTTCTTATAAATTCCCATCCATATTTAGTCCTAAATACCTCAATCCAGCTGCCAAAACCTCCACCTTCCCCCCACTGAAAAACGCTACGGTGATGCAATTATCCATTGTCAGTTCAAACATTTCTGACACACTGAAAATATGGGGGCAATATAAATTAAATTTAATTTGCTATCTAAATAAATTACACATTTACATGCTACTGTGCTGGCTGCATTATTTATTGTGATATTTAATTCTATTCTTTATATTTATATTTTATTGATATGGAAACTGCTGCAAAATATGCAGACTGCTTCATCTGAGTGCAGCCCAATCTAGGGGGCTTTGCGGCAAAATTAAAATCCAGTTTACTGGGGATACAAAGGATATGTCTACTCTGCAATGTAAGCCCAAGATTAGTAGAACTGAAGTTAGCGGACCCTGGGTTTGTTAACTCAGGGCTTGAGCATCTACACTCATTTGTAACCCAAGATTAGAAATTGTTTATCCCTGGGTTCCAACCTGGAACTGCAGCATATACATTTCATATGCAGGTCCAAGTCCAACCACTGTATCTCAGACTTCCTAGCACACACTTAAAATATGGCTGCTCTAGCCCTTTGTTCATGGTGGAGTGTGGGAAAACTTGACTGTCCCGAGGACAAAGAAAGTTGGCCTGTGGGATTGTGAAATACTTTTGGTGGGCTCCTGGAGCATGATTCCAGGAGGACAGCATCAGCCCTGAAAAGCACCAGGGATTGGATCCTGGGTCCTAGCTTGACTCAGGCTTAGATGTTGGACACCCATGGGTTCTGGAACCCTAGGTTATTACAATGTGTATGTAGATGAAAGGGAGGTAGGTTTGAGCCGGAGTTTGAACCCTAGCCTCAAATTGCAGTGTAGACAAACCCAAACAGTTTTACCTACTATTGGGCACTGCAGGCATGTGGACTCACCCTCTGTGGTGCCTCCTGCTGCTCTCTCAGGGAATTAGATCATCCAACTTCCGGAGCGCCCCCTGCAGGCCAGAAATCCGCCTTACTGCTCGTTCCCCCGTGTCCCTTCCAGGACTCCGGTGCCCCTTTCTCTGAGGTGCTGCCCCTCTGACAGTAACCCCTTGGTCTCAGGGGAACCTCCATCCCCTATCCATACCTTGCCTCAGTGTAAGGCTACTGCCAGTCACCAACTAGCCCCCGTTCCCTGAGGCAGACTGCAGGGTATGCTACACATCACTGGCAAGTGGGGGTTGGACTTGCTGCCTTTACTTACCCCTGGGCTGCCCTCTGCAACCCCCCAGTACCTATTAGCTTATGCTAGGCCACAGCCTGGGGCTTTCCAGGCTGGAGCTCCTTGGCTCATCTGCCTTTCCCCAGCCCTGCTCCATTCAGGTGCCCTGTCTCTAGCTTCCTGCAGCCAGGCCCATCTCCCTCTACAGCTAGAGAGAGACTGTGTGCCTTTACTCCTGACTTAAGCCTTTATAGAGCCAGCTGGGCCCTGATTGGGGCATAGCCCCCAGCTGAGGCTGTTTCCTCCAATCAGCCTCGCTGCTTTCCTCATCCCACGGCCCTCTTCCAGGGCTGTTTTAAACCCCTCAGGGCAGGAGCGGGTAACTACCCCACTACAGGCACCTAAGGAAACAAGCATAGTATAATGTACATGGCAGGAGTCTATACAAATTTAGTTTCATGGGCAAGTTTCAAATAAGATAGTAGTGGCTTGTAAGTAGGATTCATGCTCATTCTTTCTGCATATTCCTATTCACAGGAAAGTAACTTGGTAAAAGATAAGTTAATGTTCTAAAGCTACTCATGCAGACTTTCAAAATTAAGGACTGACTTGTCAGAAATAGGACACCTGCCATTTAAAATATTATATATAATTTCTTATTTGCACTATGAATAAATAAAATTCATTGATTATATGACAAACTTTGGCAATACAGAAAAGGTTATTTTAGAAGGTACACATTTCTCAGGCTAATAAAAACCACTTACATTATTTAAAGGGAAATCTATTAAACAGCTAGAAAATTCAGCATTCATATAATTCTAGGAACTTGATTCAGCACAAGGTAACTCCAGTTTTATACCAGTATAACTCCATTCACTTCAACAAAGCCACAGCAGTGTAACACTGGAGTAACAGAGTAGGGAATTTAACTTCTCTAAGTTTCAAATTTGTTATATTTGCACATACTATCTGTCATTAACAGCAGGCAACAGCAGCCCATAATAAAAAAAATATCCAGAAAAGCTGTTCATATTCTGGAATTGAAGTCTTACTGAATCATTCATCCTCAGATCTATTTGAATTCTCCTCTCAAGCTCCCTTTTTTAGTACTAGATTGTTCTATAAGCAATAATTTGGTGTATTTGAGAAACATATGCATTCCTTCTCATCAGTCACAACACACAACTTTACAGACAACAATACAGATAGTGTAATTCACAGAGAGATAAACTCAGTTCTTAACTTCATTATTTTTTATGCCACAACTGTGTGGCACTAAAAACCCAAGCAATATATTAATTCTTCTCCATCCTCTCCCTTCAATAGCTCAAACAGTGCTACCAAAATTGCCTGCATAATTCTCTTTGTCCAAAACAGGCACAAAAGTAATAATTAAAGTTCCATAAATTATTGATGAGTCAAGCAAGGCAATTGGAATCCTGTTTTTAAAATGGTACTCTGACAAATGTAAGCATTTGAAGAGTAACAGGTTCTTGTAACACAAGCTCCAACAAAGAAGATTTAATCACAAGAACCAGACTAAAAAATTTCAGGTAAATCTGTTACCAAGAAATAGGCGGAACAGCCTTAACATTATTCTGCATGGTCTTAATTATTCAGTGGAGTAATGCAACTTCTTTTACAGTGACATCAGTAAGCATTTTTAAATGCACAGCTCAGGTCATTTTCTGCTCCAAATAATACATTCTTCCACAAATGAAATCTTATTCCTCAAATCATTAGTTTTCAAAAGACATGAACTTAAATTGGATTCTAAGAAATTAAAACAGAGATGGAAGCTTTTGTATAACCACAAACACTCTTTTAATGTTATTTTAGACCTACTCTTTAAGAGACTCTGACAAAGGCTCTGATAACTTCACCGTAGCTATTGAAGCATTGAAAGAAGCTGCAGCTAACAGAGGACATATACAGGTAGGAAGACCCAGGGAACACCTTCTTTTAACTCAATCTCCTGTTGTTGAAATCAGGAAAAGAGCTGGTGTTATCGCTAAATAGCTAATAATAATTAAATTTTGAAACAAAATGTTGTTTGAAACTAAAACCTGAACTTTTTCAAATGGGACATTCTGACATTTTCAAAATTCACCTTTCTTCCAATTTTTTTACAAAATGATAAGTTTGTTAAACTGACCCTTTCTCAAACTGTTGCAGTTCCAACGAATCTGCATTTTCTGATGCTAAAGATATCATCGAAAATTTCCCAACCAGCTCTACTGATTAACAAATAATCAATAGGCACCAAAATATCCCCTAATCAACACCCTAAAGCAATCAGAAGTCTGGGAGGAAAAGTACAATTCTGTTCCTCAAAACATGCAAGCACAAAACTAAAGCAGTGACTTCCTTAACTTAGAATCTGATCTTGCAAATATTTTATGGTGATCTTCACTCGCAAGAGCAGCAGCAAGAGCCAGGGGTATTAGTAATACCTCTCAGCTTGTCAAGAATCAAATGCCAACTATAGACCCTAATGTGTGCTTCCCAGAAACTGAAAATCCTCTTGGATTTCTTGCTTTGATGCAAGTCACTCTTTCTATAACCTCAGTTTCATGGTTCTTCCTGTGATGTAAGTAATTTTCAATAATGAAAGCAGGGGCACACAAATTTGAGTGGAAGGAGGGCAATGTTGGGACTCAGTGAGTGACATCTCTCAAAATGAGGTACATCTGGATATTAACTTATCACCTCGAGGCCTCAACCACAATCAGGGTCACATTGTGCTAGGCAGTGTACAAACACAGCAAGTGAGAGTCTTTGCATCTAAATAGATAACAAGGAAAAAGGAGGCGCTGTTATCTCTGTTTTACTAAAGATACTGAGGCAGAAAAGATTAGCGGTTGTATTCACAAGGACTTAGGCACCTAACTGGCATCTTAGGCACCTAAATTCCACTGGGATTCACAAAACCCCTGTTCAGAAGCCCCCAAGCCCTGTAAGTGCCTAGAATGGTTTGTCATCTACACGTTTGCAGTAGGAGTTCCCTAAGAACCTATATTTATGCCTTTAAGCATACACACAGTGCAGTCCCACACCAGGCATCATGACATCTAAGTCCCAGAGTGATGCACAAACCAGGAGAAGATAGGCATTCCTCTGCCTAACTCACCTGCAGGGCCCGATTGGGTAAGCATATTCAGATCTCATCTACTGGATTAGGACCCTTTAGAGAAGCTTACACAAAATGAGAGGAAGGAGTGGATCAACTCCCTCATAACTTATAGCCCAGTGGTTAGGATACTAACATGGGATGGGGAGAGATGCTGATTAAGAACATAAGAACGGCCGTACCAGGTCAGACCAAAGGTCCATCTAACCCAGTATCTGTCTACCGACAGTGGCCAATGCCAGGTGCCCCAGAGGGAGTGAACCTAACAGGAAATGATCAAGTGATCTCTCTCCTGCCATCCATCTCTGTCCTCTGACAAATAGAGGCTAGGGACACCATTCCTTACCCATCCTGGCTAATAGCCATTTATAGACTTAACCATCATGAATTTATTCAGTTCTCTTTTAAACGCTGTTATAGTCCTAGCCTTCACAACCTCCTCAGGTAAGGAGTTCCACAAGTTGACTATGTGCTGTGTGAAGAAAAACTTCCTTTTATTTATTTTAAACCTGCTGCCTATTAATTTCATTTGGTGACCCCTAGTTCTTTTATTATGGGAATAAGTAAATAACTTTTCCTTATTCACTTTCTCCACATCACTCATGATTTTATATACCTCTATCATATCGCTCCTTAGTCTCCTCTTTTCCAAGCTGAAGAGTCCTAGCTTCTTTAATCTCTCCTCATATGGGACCCTCTCCAAACCCCTAATCATTTTAGTTGCCCTTTTCTGAACCTTTTCTAGTGCCAGTATATCTTTTTTGAGGTGAGGAGACCACATCTGTACACAGTATTTGAGATGTGGGCGTACCATGGATTTATATAAGGGCAATAATATATTCTCTGTCTTATTCTCTATCCCCTTTTTCATGATTTCTAACATCCTGTTTGCTTTTTTGACCACCTCTGCACACTGCGTGGACATCTTCAGAGAACTATCCATGATGACTCCAAGATCTTTTTCCTGACTCGTAGCTAAATTAGCCCCCATCATATTGTATGTATAGTTGGGGTTATTTTTTCCAATGTGCATTACTTTACATTTATCCACATTAAATTTCATTTGCCATTTTGTTGCCCAATCACTTAGTTTTGTGAGATCTTTTTGAAGTTCTTCACAGTCTGCGTTGGTCTTAACTATCTTGAGCAGTTTAGTATCATCTGCAAACTTTGCCACCTCACTGTTTACCCCTTTCTCCAGATAATTTATGAATAAATTGAATAGGATTGGTCCTAGGATTCAAGAAGGGTCAGCTCTACCATTTTTGCTGCCACCCGAACTGCCGAAGCAAGAATGGGTCGCCCCAAGAATGGATGGAATGCCACCCCTCAATACGTGCTGCCCCAGGCACGTGCTTCCACCACTGGTGCCGGCCCTGTGTTCAAGTCCCCTTTCTAACTGAGGGGGAAGAAGGGATTTGAACTAGGATTTTCCACATCTCAAGTGAGTGCCGTAGCCACTGGGCTACAGGATGTTCAAATGTGGGGCTCCTGTTACGCTATTCCACTGTGAATAAAAAATATATAAAAAGTCAATAGAGCAGGGCATAGGCTCAGCTGGCATAGGCACCTACTGCCAAGAGAGGGTTCACAGCTGAGAATCCCAAGCGTAGGTAGATGCCTCCATGCAGCCCAGTCTTCGGCTCCTATCTCCAAGAGAGGGGCAGGGCTTAGCACATCCCTTCAGCTTGGCACCTCCCATTGGCTAGGTTTGGTAAAAGTCACCTAATGTTCTGGCTTTTGAGAATGGCATTCTGAGATTCCTCTCTCCCCACATTCATTGTACAGGAGCTAAGGTGCATAACACAAACTTTGTGAATCTCAGTGATTTTCTTGGAACCTAAAAGATAGGCATTGTGATACTGGGAGTCACCATGTCTGAGTTTCCCTGGGAATCTTGCCCTGAGTGACTTGATCAAGGTCACACAGGAAGTCTGTAGCAGAGCTGGGAATTTAACCCAGGTCTCATGAAACCTAATGCAAACTTAATCTCAAGACCACCCTCCCTCTTACCATTGTACACTGGAATGACACTTTAATAAGAGGTGCCCTTCAGATTCCTAAAGGATAATTGTTTCTCCTGTGTCTCAGTGATCTCCAGCTATGGTAGGGCACGTGAGCTGCTTGAAAATGTTTATAGGACAAGTTCAATAATGAAGCAACCATGTCTGAGTATTTTTTATATACCATTGGAGCCAAGGACTATAAAGTCTCTAATAAAGCAGCTGACTGCTATAAAACTCTCATTTTTGGAGGGGATTACTACTATTATAACATGTATTTGATACTGCCTAATAGGTTTTTAAACTGGAACAGCTGCACAGCAATATCTTTTCCTTGATGGTTAGCAACCATTTTCCCCACGGATCAGAATGCAAGAATGTGTCATTTCATGTTTGGAATTTCCTGTAGTAACAACTGTATTAGAGTAGCGTTCTGTGTTATGCAAATTAGAGTAGATTGTTGCTGCTGTTTCACAACCAACTGGCTCACACTGTAGCTCTATGAATTCATGATCTGTTGTAATTCACCTCAAGCATTGTGTAAAATATGAATCTATGTATCACAATTTGATAAACAGGAAATGATGAAGGATGAAATAGGGTACATTGTTTACAGTAGAACATATAAAGCTTGATTCAGAGGTGCTGAGCACCTGCAGCTCCTGCTGACTTCAAATAGAGTTGCAGGCAATTAGCATCTTTCAAAATCATACTCATAGTGTATTCATCATTTTAATATAAACTTATTTTATGGAACACTCATTTCCCAGCAGATATGCAATTTTGTGTAAAATAGTTTAGTAAATGGTAAGTGCCTTATAAATAAAGAAGACATACATGCTCATTTCTGTCCTTTAAATCAATGCATGGTAATTCCTCTCAATCCTATTCAGTGTAATTTTCAAATAAATAATATGAGCACCTACTCCAAGTATTCTGGAATTATATGACATTCACCAACCTCTTCTCTCTTCTCCGTGTACTTCCCCTCACTTAGTTAAAATTTATATTGTAATGATGCATCTATCATTTTTATACTGATGAGGCATATTGTAAGAACTGCACAAATAGAGGAATCATTTTTCTACTACTATTTATTCAAATTTATGTATGATCATTTTTGTAATGATTTCATAAGCCGCTTTTTTTGCACATATTCGCTCACATGCTTCACATTTTTGCCAAAAGCAAATTTATACACATGATTTTAAATGTCAGAAATACTTGATTTGCAAATTCTACAATCAAACTACTGAAGATTTGTGCTGCATTGATTTAGTTATATTAAATCAATCAATCAGGAAGAATACCTCATTACATAAACACCATACCATAAATTGTGAACATTCAGAATTTACAGCGATAATCCATAAACCAAGAATTATGACTTGATTATATTTGGGAATCAATTAATTTGGGAATTTTGGGATCCCTTCACAGATTGTTAGCAAACAGGAAAAAATAACTGAAAATCAACAGATTATTCATTGTCAATTCTTGCTTAGCTTTACCAAAGAGATCTAGCTCTTTTAAAGTTTTCACTCATCTATTTCTGAATCCTCCCTGCACTTATGTTTAAAACATCAACACTGAGCACCACCTTTGCTTTAATCATTTATACCATAAATATAAGTACACTTCTTCTTAGCAAGGAAAGTGCCCTAACTCACTTCTCTAGTGTTCCCCTCCCTCTCCTCAACTCAGTCCTACTTTCACTTCTCAGCTCTGAACTTCAAGTCATCCTCAAACTTTTTGCATAGATTGGATATTTATCCATAACACACAGTACAGAACTACAAGATAATGCAAGAGCAGTGATTCAAGCAATGACAAAAGTACCAATTTCACTAAAGGCTAGACTGAAAATTGAGTTGAACCAAATGATGGACAACACTATCATTTTCATCTCACTTTACCACACTCTGCAAATCTGCCTACTATCACCTCTGCAACAGTGGTCGCATCTACCATTAGCTTGACACTCACTCTGATGATCTCTCCTTCATGCATTTGTCACTTCATGCCTTGATTACTGCAACTCCCTCCTTTTATGGCCTCGCAAAATCATCCATATCCAAACTCCTGTGTGTTCAGAATACTGCAGAACAGCTTCTCCCCTGTTACATGCAAACACTATAATATAATCCCTGTCACAAGAAAATGAATTACTGATGAGTTTCTCCATATCTAATAAAAAATTGGAATTACTAAGGTAATAAAAAAAATGAGTCTGTATGCCATTTAAATGAACCCTCAGTCCAACTCATTTTCTTCCTGAAAATATGTATTAAACTCTCAGGTAAAAGTAAGTTTTTTTTTTTATTGAGAACACTGACTTATTGATCTATCTCCTTTGCCTGCTTTTCCCTTGCCGCTGAAATATTCTGGTAACAATCAGAAAATCTGAGCCCGTTCTTAGACCTTGACTCCCCACCCCTTTTTTTTTTTAATCAAGTCAATTTACTACTAGTGAAATGTACTAGACTGACAGCACTGGAAATTGAAACTCTCTAACAGAGAGGTAGTTCAGTCTCCATGCTCATTCAGTCTTTGGCTTCTGATGAAACTGGAAAGAAGGGTGCCAATTAATTCCAGATGAGGTGCTGGCTTTTTGTAATGTGCATAGCTGTCCACTGGAAAATGGACTGAGTTCATGGACTCATTTCACATAATTTGGTTAATAGCTATGTGGTAATTATCTTTCGATCCTTATCCAACCTAGATTGTGCTTGAAACGAAAACCTATAGGTGAAAGACTTCACATTTGGTATCACTTTTTGAGCTATTCATTCTCCTTCAGGGAAATAGAAAGTTATGCAAACATTCTGCCTAGCTCTGCAAAAACTTGTGTGTGAGAGTAACTTTCTCGTGAGAATAATTTCATTGAATTCAATGAGACTATTCATAGTAATAAGTGTTTGCAGGGATATGCCCAACACTTTGCACAGTTAATAGTATTATTATAAAAGCAGCAAAGAATCCTGTGGCACCTATAGACTAACAGACGTTTTGGAGCATGAGCTTTCGTGGGTGAATACCCACTTCCTCAGATGCACCTGAGGAAGTGGGTATTCACCCACGAAAGCTCATGCTCCAAAACGTCTGTTAGTCTATAAGGTGCCACAGGATTCTTTGCTGCTTTTACAGATCCAGACTAACACGGCTACCCCTCTGATAGTATTATTATGTAACATACAAGGTGTCTAGCATCTTTTTAGTTGCACATACATGAATCAGGCACTCAGGATATAATGCTCAGAATAAGACCTCTAAATATTTCAGAAGGCAAAGCACATAGTACAGCACTTGAGGAGCAAGTAAAAACACCAGTACCATCCTAATAAGTCAACCCAGTGATCCATATACAGCAGTATCATATAACTAACAATAGCCAATACCAAATGTTTCTGATGAAAGTATGAACCCTCACAGTGAATCATTTCTTTCCATACTATGTTATTGGGACAAATTTCTTCCTGACCCAGTCTGCTATATCAGCATCTGCCCTGAAGCATGACAGCTGATAATTATCTATCCTTCCTTATCTATACAGATCTTATAAACATGTGCTCAGGTAAGTAGTGTTTATTGACATGAATAATTCCATTAATTTCCATCACATGGGCAAGAATTTGCAGGATCCAGTCATTCAGTTTCTTTTCCACAAAGATTTGTGCCTCACACAAGTCCATTTTTAAATGGAGGATACAGCTCTCCTGGATAATACAGAAATTTGATAGTCAACTACCTAAAATGTTTGTTGCATGCAGCTGGATACCCAATTGCCTAGCATCTCTCAGTTCCCCATATCCACTGTGAAATTAGACATTGCCATGGCACACTGGTGTGTCTTAATTATTGTACAGAGAAATCAACTAACTTAGTAATAGCTGATTGCAATTTTCTATATTATGAGGAAGCTTCCCTGTGGTGTCCAGATTCTATTAGACACAAGACAAGACAGTATCAGAGCTATTAGGAAAACCATTAAGACTCCCTCATTCTTGGCCCTTGACCCAGTTATTGTACACATTAGAGCAGGCTGACCATGCTCTAAATTGTATCTGCAGTTCTCAAGGACCCCAGATGGAAATAAATGAAGCATGCTCCCATAACCAAAACACACCTCCTCACCCCTAGCATGACTCATATGTGGTGCTGATGCAGGCATAGGAGACTGCTCCTTCAGATTCTGCATCTTCTGGGGCCTCCTTCCCACTGGGAAAATTCCCAGCAGATTAATTGTAAGAGATTTATACTCCCCTTGTGCTGCTCAGGTGACACACACACACACACACACACACACAAAAATGTTTTATAAAATGTTGTGTAAATTACATACTTTTACCATTATGGGATCATATTTAAAAGTGTGAAATCTATTCTGCCATTGTTGCTTTCTGCAACTACAGAGTCAGCAGAATTAAACCCAGAGGTTAGCATACTGATGTTTGGTTTAGAGGGATTTTTTTGCTGAATACTGTTCATCCAGTGCCCTCAGTATGCTATGTAGAAGGTCCACAGGAAGAAAGACTCACACATTCAAGTTTCAAACTAAATAAAATAAATATTTAAAAAAATCAGCACTCACCTTTAGCCAGTTAAGAAAATGCACCGCACAAGTTCCCTGCTCCAGTATGATTTCAGATCTGATTTGAAAATGAGCTAACTGGCATGTGAGTGACATTTCCCCCACAGATATGGACTGCAATATAGTAGTCTCCTCCTGAGTCAAGATTCCAGCCTGTCTTACAGTGCTGTGAATCCAGAATAACTCCCCCAGATCCAATGGAGCTATGTTGTATTTTACACCAGTGTGACTCAGATCAGAGCATAGCCCCAAGTGTCTAGCACAGACATTCTTACAAAACGTTAACACAAATATTCCGTGATAGGTCACTAAACATTACATAGGTATGACATTGGGATAGTACATCTTTAGAAGTTCTAGTTAGAAAAGTCTGTAATGGCAGCATTGAAGTGTCACTGTTAATCTGTGTCAGTTGTCTTTATTCTGCAAATCACTTGACAGAGTAGTACAAATACCTCTGTAACATGTTCACCCATTTCTGGCTAAGTGGGGCTTTGAGAGAATACATCACTTCCAGAAATGAGTATGTCATTTCCTGAACTGAGCCTTTCTTCAATATTAAGTCATTATATTATGGAACTAATGAGTCAACCTACT